>NW_026019923.1:3498116-3889847 GCF_900185275.1 Solanum verrucosum
TATCATATATCATATCATACTAGCAAAAAGTAGGAAGCAAAAACGTTAAAAGTTGAATGATTAAAATAGCCTTAAAATGCATTGTTTCCTTAACATTAATGTTAAAATTTCATTATATTGCGATGAGTAATTAGTAGTATCAGTTTCTCATTATGTCTAACAAATCCCTGTAAATTCTATCATCTCCACGTTTATGTGGGAGAAATGGAACGTGATTGTTTGGTCTCATACAATGCAAACTCGTTAATACATGAGCGCTTGATGATTTCCAGCGATCTATATGAGGCTAAGGTGAACTATAGATTCATTTTGTCGCTCAACTTGGTTAAGATATGAACTTGCCTGAACTGTGGGTATGGTTAAATCTAATTTTGTTCTTGTTGTAATATCTTCTACATGAAGCGATGTTTAATTGAATTATTTAAGATAATAGAATCTTGATATAACGGCTCAAACTAATTAGTGACCTAAAATAAAAAATAAATCGGAGACTTAATTTTTAATATTTTTTATATTTGAGATTCAAAGTTATTTCTTTATTTTTAATAATGGTCTTAAACTAAAGATATATATTTATATACCAAAATATTTTTTAATCTTGTCGTCTTAAACATATCATGTGGAAGTTAATTTTAAAAATTGATCCAAAAAAAGAAATATTCTTTAATGTTTCAAAACAAACTAAAAAAAAGATAATTAAATTACAAAATATAGTATAATATTTTTATTATTACTAAAAATTTGAACCGTTCGAATTTAGGGCCTAAGACATATGCCTCAATTTTAAAGGCATTAAGCCGCCCTTGTTTATGTTTTTCACATGTGAGCTAAATAACTATATATTTTGGTTTTTAGGTTTGCCAAAAATGTGGTTTGCTGGGATATGTGAAAAAATGGAGAAAATATAAGGACTGTAAAATGCCTTATGCATTAAAGCTCCTAATCCAGGTTAACTGTTGAAATTCTTTATTGAATGTTTTCTTTTGCCCTCAATGAGGAGCGTTTATAGCCATGCTGTATGTTTATAGTCATGGTTTATGATATGTGTAAGACAACAAGTTTAAGAAGACTTATAACTATACAAATGATATTTTTAAGATATTAATTCTCGAAAATCTTCATTTTTTTTCCTAAACTCTGTAACGAGTCAAATTTTCTAAACTCTGTAACGAGTCAAACTACATCAAGTCAACTATGAGAATTTATGTAGTAATATTTTTTTTATTTTCTTATATCTGAAATTCAAAGTTTTTTTTTTCTTTTTAATAACAAAGCTTTATTTTTTCTATGTCTTAAACTAAAGATATATATTTATATACCAAAATATTTTTTAATCTTGTGGTCTTAAACATATCATGTGGAAGTAAATTTTAAAAAAATTGATCCAAAAAAAGAAACATTCTTTAATGTTTCAAAACAAACTAAAAAAGACAAATAAATTACAACATATAGTATATTTTTTTTGCTAAAAAGGTTTATTATAATTTTATTATTACTAAAAAAATTGGGCCTTTCAATTTGGGAAATTACAACTTGACGTTTGTTCGATGTGCAAAAATAAGGAAAATATAAGGACCGTAAAGAGAGCGTTTATAGCCCTGCTCTATGATATGTGTAAGATCACAAGTTTCAGAAGACTTATAACTACACAAATATAATGATATTTTTAAGACAACAATTCTCGAAAATCTCCCTTTTCATGTAACGGGTCAAACTACATCACGTAAAATGTAAAAGGAGTATGTTTTTGAGAATTTCTTTCATTTGCAAACACACCTATTACACTTCAATTTTTTTTTTGCAATTTTTACATGATTTAAATATATTTTTTAAAAATAGTTAATGATGTGGTCGAATTATATTTGGTCGAGTGTAAAAAATAGTTTATAAATTCAAAAATTTTATAATTAAAAAAAATAATGGCTTGAATAAGCACTTAGTTAAACGACAATGACATAGATGAACTTTTTTCTCAAAAGACTGATAATATTCGAGCTCTTTCTCTTAATAAAAAGACTTTAAAAAAATAAATCTCCAAGGCCCAAGTTATCAATTTTCTAAGTTTTAAAGTAAAACTTTGCCTAATATATTAGTTAGGATTTTGAATAAACTAGTCAAGTTTTTTAAAACAAAATTGACGTTAGTGTATTTCAATCAAATTACTAATATCTTGCTTAACTGAAAAATACTTTTATTTACCAATATAAATAAATATTAGTACTAACAAACATTATCTATGAAAGCTTGAGATTTTATGTCATAAATAAAAAATTAAGTATGCAAGAAGTTTGTGTCGCGTTCATCTTTTTCGTTATAGTAATTTATAGCTATATTATTCTTATGACATAAATCACTAGCTTCATTGATAAACATGCAAGAGTAGTAATTAATAGTTGTTTATTTCAGTAAAACATATTTTAAGCTAAAAAGATGTTATTGAAATACACTAACTTGAATCTTGTTTTTATAAACTTTGTTCAATAATATGAAAACTTGACCAACTTAATTCAAAGTCCTAAATGTTAGGGAAAGTTTTATGGAAAACTTAGGAAATTGAAAGAAAAAATTGGATATTTAGAAAGAAGATTTCTTAAATTCTTAATCTAACCATTCAAAGATAAAGTTAAAGTCTATTTATTTATTAATTGGAAGATCAAATAATGAATAAATTCCATCCTTTCAGAATGTTTAAATCAATTTTGGTCTTCGAGGTAAAACTAAGGATGATAAATAAGTTTAAATAAGTTAAAGAAGGATATGGTAAAAC
The DNA here is from genome assembly GCF_900185275.1 of Solanum verrucosum. NCBI lineage: Eukaryota > Viridiplantae > Streptophyta > Magnoliopsida > Solanales > Solanaceae > Solanum > Solanum verrucosum. The sequence continues at coordinate 3,500,884 of NW_026019923.1, forward strand.
ATATTCAAATTGTTCAGTAGTTGTATTTTAAGTTGTGAAATGATGTTAGTTATAAAAATTAAAGTCAACAAAAGCTATCGCAAATTACTTTCATAATCATTCAGAAAATCACATCAAATGTCTTAGAAGTCGGTTGATGGAGTTATATTATATATGTGTACATGTGAGCTTTCCTTGTTGGAATTAGTTTTGTTTTGTTATTGCCACATACTAAGAGTGACATAAAAATCTTCTTGAATAAATTGTCATTGCTTAGTTAGCTATTGATACGTTGTCGCCTTGCTGATGCCTTAGGAGCTTTGTAATTAGTTGATTAGTATTTCATGTTGATATGGACAACATAACAATTAAATTGACGTAGAAATCATGTGATTATAATAACGCCTATAAATATGCTGCCTATGAGCCTTTGACGTATCTTGATGCCTATAGATAATTACGTAAATAAATAATTATATACTAATGACAAAGTGATTTTGAAGACCCATGTAGTTGACTCTGTTTGTTAGTTGAATTCTTCTATTAATCACTTTGCCAATTAAACCGTTAAATTCATGAGAACACAATATTTAAAACTCTCTCACTATTAACTGAATTTATGTGATATTAATATTGCTTAGTTGGAAAAATATGTGATTGCATGTATTTGAAAGCGAGCAAATTGTGATTCAAAAGCGGGTAAAATGTTGTGTTCTAATAAATTTAAAGATTTAATTAAAAAATTGAAGAGTAAGAGAGTTTAACTAACAAACATAACCAAGTATAGGCAGAGACGGACCCACACCTATAGGTAGTGGCGTAGCCACAATGTGGTTAGGGTGTCCAATTGGACACCTGGACACCCTTTATCGAAAAAAATATCGTATATACAAATAAAATGATACACGAAATGATTAATAACATATTTTGAACACCCTTAACATAGCAAGTTGTTATAGCCATTGGTTTCACCTCCTTGGAATGAGGTTCTATTTTTTGAAAAGAACTTTTATTGTAAAATTCATGGCTCTGCCACTATCTATAGGAGGGTGCACGTGCCTCCATTAGCTTCGGAAACAGTGCACCCATAAGAAACATAGGAGTGTCTTTGTGCTATTGGCACTAGCTAGAGAACCACCCGTAAAATCAGGTTCGAATATAGCTAGTATTAATGCAGCTGAAATCTTCAAATCACGAGTTCGTCTTTGAATACAAGTGTCCCAATCATTCCGACTACAATAATATGTGTCAATTGACTTAATTAAATGCCAAATCTTAGTGAAGGAGAGTTGTGACTTGTGAGTATGACGACCCGTATCGCTCCGGGTGTGGGAGCAAACCTTCTCGGCCAACACTCGGCGGAGCGCAACCAAGACGCCACTGCCTATGTCGGAAACCTCGACCCTCAGGTATCTCTCCTTCCTTCTAATCCTCCTAGGGTTTCGCTTTCTTGACGCTTCTGTCCAGTTTCCAGTATCTGGAATGGGACTAGTTATGAAATCCTACTAACAGAAAGAAATGGAACAGCTGATTCAATCACAACACAAATAGTCACTGTTACTGGCAGAATGTGTAAAAAGTTTTATCTTTGTACCCTTAAATTGACAAAAGCTTCTCGAAAGATGAGAAGCAGAGTCAAATACTTCATCCATTCACTTTTACTTGTCAGTTTTTTGCTTTGTGAGTGTCAATTTGACTAGATAAGCTGAAGCAGATAAATTCAATGTTTTAAATTTAAAAGTTTAGATGTTCGAAAACTATATGCAAAATACTATAAGTTGCAGTACTTTTAATATTAATATGAATATGATGAGAAAGTACATCTTAAAATATTGGTTAAAATACATACAATTTGATGCTCGATATATTTCCCACTAAAATGGTTCAATTCATTTTCAATTTGCCGAAATTGACTGGATTAGTTGTTTCTTCTTTTGACTTTATGCTAATAGATTAGGTGATTTCCTGTTCCAATTTGATAAACCTGGGTATGACTAGCTTCCTTCTATAAATCAAACGTTTGTGTAATAGTTAATGCCAAATTAATGATGTCAATGTACGAGAAAAGAGTGGGGGTAATTGGATAGAAATTGGTTAATTATATGGTGATTAGCTCCTCATAGATAACGTTCAACCACCTCTTTATTAGTTGACGAGCGTGCAAGCGGACCCGGACACCATGGTTATATTTGATAAAAGAGTTGCAATTTCAACCATTTTAACATTCGTTTTGAAGCCTTTTCAAAGTTGCAATTCATATGTCAATACTTACATGATTAATGTTCATTTAAGAATTTTCATGGAACCACAATTTTTTTATTGCCAAGCTAGAATAACTTGATACGTCATTACCTAGATATAGGCACTATAAAATGTTGACTCTCCAGATGATTGTATAGCAACACTACGTTTTTAGGTAAAGTCTATACCTAACACGAAGTCCCCATCACAATCTGGTAATGGATATTTTCCTCTGCCTTATTCCTAGTTGTTCCCAGCAAAACTAGAGTTGTTCTCCAATCCAAGTCGTCTTAGAATTGTGGTATGAAAATGAAAGCAGACCAACTGCATTCTTAATACCCAAACGATATTCTTTCCCCAGTTATGGATCAGCTGGCGATTGACATCTTATATAGAACAAAATGTTCAATGTTATCTGGCATCTATAATATCAAAATTTCCCCCTTTAATCTTACTATGTCTTTGCTGAGTGCTAGTGAATTCCTTGTTCTAGTATTGGTTTAACATGTATGTTTTTACTAATATGTCCATAGCATATATATAGCTATGTGTCTGCTCGTCTGTTTGGTGAGGGTTTATGCCTTGACTCCTGTGTCTCTATGTGGATATGCCTCAATAGGTTTTTGAATATTTTGGATATTAGTCACTTTAAAAACTTTGCCTCATTGTCTATTATTACTACCTCTGCAGTTTCTCGCTGTTTTTCCCCTTTGCAGCTAACACTATATTTGATGCTGGTGTCCCCTTTCACTAGCTCCTTCCTGATTCTCCTTCTGTTTTTTTATATCTTGTTGCTTTCAGGGTTGAAGTGACTCAGAAAATTGAGATTCTTTTTTCTTGATTCAGGTTACTGATTTGTTTTTTTTTTATTGGTAGATTACTGAAGAGTTGTTATGGGAGTTGTTTGTTCAAGCAGGTCCAGTAGGTATGTCTAAATTTTTTACTGAACAGCTGGCTCTTTAACATCCTCTTTGTTTTTAAAATTTTCATCGGCATCCTCTTAGCCTTTTTTAAACTTTTGGGAAATTTAGATTCTTTTAAATCTCACTTGTTGCCTATATAATTTGCAGTCAATGTTTATGTTCCCAAGGACAGAGTTACTAATGCTCATCAAGGATACGGTTTTGTGGAATTCCGAAGTGAAGAAGATGCTGACTATGTAAGTGTTGGTTGTTTTTCCATTTACACTAATTTTATTTGCTGAAGTCTTGTTATCTGTTATATTTTATTTTTTTTGGACATGGATTTAAGTTTTGATATTCTTGCTGTCTCTCTCTCTCTAAAGCATTACCGATGCAGGCAATAAAGGTACTGAATATGATTAAACTTTATGGGAAACCAATACGGGTGAATAAGGTAATGCTATGACATTGATGCATCTCCCTTGCTATAGTGATTTTTCTTACATATTTTACATTTTATTTAATCTAATAATTTATCCTTGTACAGGCATCACAAGATAAAAAGAGTGTTGATGTTGGTGCCAATTTGTTTGTTGGGAACCTTGATCCGGTAAGCAATAGATATCTTTGATAGTATTTTACAAACTCTTTTCCTTTTTGAGAAAGATTTACAAACTCTCGTACTATTCTCATTCAAATGTGTTTCGATGTCGACATTGGATAGCAGCTTTTATTTAGGTGTATGACATCACTTGCATATATAACCTTGTTCATGATAGCACTTTTGGTAACTTACAAAATCCTTTTCGATCTTATATGCAGGATGTAGATGAGAAGCTTCTATACGACACTTTCAGCGCTTTTGGAGTTGTTGTTTCAAATCCAAAGGTTGAAGTCATTTCCCTTCTATTTTCATATGATTCATGATTCTTCATTTTGCTGCTTTTTAAGATGTGTGTAAATTTCCTACTTAGTCAAGAAAAAAGGGGGTTTATTTTTTGCTTATTAATTCCCGCCTATTTTGTATCCATGCTTCAGATTATGTTATGAAATTATAGCAATCTGCTAGTGTGTATTGTATTCGTACATCCTCTAGCAAACATCTTTCCCTTTGAAGTAGATTCCTCCAGGTTCTCTATTGTCCTTCCCTTTCTTTTTCGGGGATAGGGGGGTGGGGGAGGGGCGAAAAAGTATGGTTCCTTGCAATGTTATTAATGATTGTCCTCCTTACTTAGCATAGAGATATTGACCTAATGGCTAGTGCACTCTGATTTAGTTGAATATTGAGCCTTTTTTTGTTCATTTAATAATCAATATGGATCATTCAAATTATTCCCTCCAAAACACATAGCACTAGATGATTATCAAAAAACTGTATGTGGTTCACTTTTTCACCACCTTGCCTTGCCATCTGTAGGTGGTCCACTGTTACACCACCTTGCCTTGCCATCCTATTTCTGCATCACTTCAGACAGCCCCTCATTACTTTGTTATCCATCATATTAGTAAGTGCTTCTGGTATTAATATGATGAACATGCATCTAATATTTGTCTCCTTCCCATAAAAATATTTTGAGATGTTGATCCATTACATCTAATGCCTTGCCTCTACAACCTTGTTATCTGGTCAAAAGCACCTTAACAAATGTCTTACTGTTGTTTCCCACTGGACTCATTAATATAAAGTCTTTGGTTTTTAATGTTCTTTGGGATGAGTGCAATAAAAAATAGATTGGAACTTCTAAATACTTTACCACGTTTTAGCATTGGTGAAATAATGGCCTTTTTGAAGCCACCAAGATAGCCTTTCCTCCCGCACAGCTTTTAAGAACCTCCCAGACTTGCTAGTTAACTCCGTCTCTAGCTCATTTCCAATATTTCTTCTTGCTCCTCAAACTTCCCTGAATGCTTGGCGAAATCAGGAAAAACTTTATCCTTCTCCTGAATGGCTGGCAGCTCATCCATCAAACTTATCCTTTTTGTATGAGAATTCATTTAACCAAACATGCTAGACCAGCTTGAATGACAAACTATGCATATATATATATATATAAAAAAATTTTGGTAAGTTACAATGCATACATACATTTTACTAGGACCACATAGGTTACTTGCCATTTACAGGTGATCTTCATTGTTATATCTTAATGTATTATCTTTTCTTCCAGATAATGAGAGATCCCGAGACAGGGAACTCCCGTGGTTTTGGTTTCATTAGTTATGATTCATTTGATGCCTCTGATGCAGCAATTGAGGTAGACTGTCCTTTTACCTCTTTGCTTACCAATCATAACTTGAACAGCTATATGATATGTTGCGATTTACAAGTCCAGAGAAGTTCAAATATAAGTATTAGCTATTGCTTTGACTTGGAGCTTGTGATGTGTGTGAAGATCTGTCTTCTTTTTAAGTCTGGATTATAAGTTAAGATACATTTCTAATCAGACTTGAGAGGATAAGCTATTTGCATGATATGGAGGTTATGCTGTGTTAGAAATGGAGTATTTTCCTGTCTGGTTTGTACTATTATTTAATCTGGTTTAATCATAATACAATCACAACATTGGTGCTTCCTTTCAATGTCTGAAAGACAAGTCAAATGGTTAACCACTTGACTTAAGTAGCCAAATGGTTAAGTAGTTGCCGCAATCAATTGTTCTATATGATTTGAGATTGTCTCCAAGTTAATGATAAAAGGGTTGAGTTTGGAAACCTTTTGCCCCAAATTATCCGTGTCTGACTTTGTATAGGAGATGGAAGCTTGTGTTTCTTTAAAAATTGTGTAATTGAACAATCAGATATAGTAAAAGTTGTACCCCTCAAGTATAGTTAGGTATGCATGTATATACGTTAATTGTTATTATGGATCACAGTTGTGACTAGTGTGTAAATACTTTGAAACATATACATGTTTCGTTTGCGTCCCCTCCCCTTAGCCTCAAAGTTTGCATATCTGCTTTAAGGTTTTAGTATAATAGTAGTGTCCTCGGGACAAAATAACTTTAGTTTTACCTTGCTTATATAATACTCCCTCCGTTTATGTGTCTTAGTTTGATTCGGCATGGAGTTTAAGAAAATGAAGAAGTCTTTTAAATCTTGCAGTCTTAAACTAATGATTTGTGTAATGTATCAAAATCTTAAATATGCCATGTAGGATGTCAGGTGTGAAATTTTACTAAATATAGAAATTGACATTCTTTTTGAAATAAACTAAAAAAGAAAGTAACACAAACAAATTGAAATGGGGGAATACATTATTCTTGGATTAAGTGCTAAAATTCATTGAGTCTCTACGTCTTTCCTTTTTCCTTTCCTTCAGCACCTCTCCTTTGCCTCAGAGTTTGCATCTCTGCGTTAAAGGTCCTAGGATTATAGCTTGACCTTGTATCTAAGGGACAACAACTAAAAGGAGAGTTTTCTCATCTAATATTGGGCAGTCTTGAGTTTAAATATCAGTTGAGGGATTAGGAAGGTCACGTTTCTGATGGTTGTGGTAGAAACAAAAATGAAGAAGTTGGAAAATTAGTGTACAGGATGCAATATGAGTAATACCACAGAAGTCAGTACATAGGATCTGCAATCAATTCCTGACAGCATCTATGGAGAATCATTCTGATATGCATATTTTGGACAGTTTGCTTAGAATTCATAGATGTTTTGAAGACAGAATTATCAGTTTCTTTTGTGAATTTCAAATTTTTGCAGAATTTGTTTTTGTGGTGCGAGTATCTGGCTGTATATGAGTGTGAGCAACTGATGGACTTCCTAGATTCCCTACATTTTTAGGGATTCTGATACATATTGTGAAACCTTATGAGGCACCCTCTGGGTGCTGTGGCAGTCTGATAGCAATAAAATATCACTTACAAAAATAGTAGTGTGCAGGATGCATCTTCCAAGCGTTGAATATCTTATCTCAGACAAGTTTAAGTGGTCAATGTGATGATTTGAACTGTTTATTATTCTAGTGCCTAATTTGTAACTTGATCTAATTGGCACCACTAAACCAGCTTCTTGAAGTCCTGTTAAATATGAGGACCCTGCTATTGGTAAAGATACAACTTCTCCCATGTGGTGTACTTGAGTTCAAACTTTGCATCTTCATCTGACATTTACTAGTTTACATGTTTGGAGAACTCTGGATTTTTAATGTACTGTTGCTTTTGAGGTTTCAAATCCTTAGTCCATGCCAGATGCTTTCTAGCTGATGAATCTGGACTGACTTCCAACTTGGCGTTTCTGCAGGCAATGAATGGTCAATATCTTTGCAACCGCCAAATTACAGTGTCCTATGCCTACAAGAAAGATACTAAGGGGGAACGTCATGGCACCCCTGCTGGTAAGAGTTTATGTTTATGATAAAGAAGTTGAGAATGCTAGGATGTGGATACTGTCTTTGATCAAGATTGTTGAACTCTGTTATGCTTGTGCGATCACAATTTGGAAATGTCATTTGAATTCAAGTAGTGATTTGGAACCAAAAGCCTGTAGAAGACTCGGTATTTTGAAATCCTTCAAAGTGGGTAACAAAGGGAATGAGTGAGGTGTTTATCAAAATGCACGAGTTGCTATTATATGTCTTCTCGGTGTTTTGAATTTCAGGAGCCTTATTATCTTTCTTTTTTTAATTGTGTAATCATTACTTTTCTAATACAATTCTGATTTGTTGTGGATGATATGCAGAGAGGGTTTTAGCTTCCAGTAACCCAGGTACCCAGAAAAACAGGCCTCACACCATGTTTGCAAGTGGACCCCCAACACTTCCCGGTGTTCCACAAGCCAATGGTGCGGTTGGTGCTCCCATTCCCCCACGGCCTTTTGCAAATGGTCCTATGCCTCCAGCTCCTGTTCCAGCAATCCGGCCACCACCTATGCAGCCTAATGTCTACCCACCAATGCAGATGCCTCCACCACAAGCTTGGCAGGGACAGCCTATGCAACCAGGTGCAGCTGGCATTCCGCAGCAGCAAATGCAATTCATAGGAATGCCACCTCCGCCTCCCCCACAAATGGCTCCACCTCTAAATAGGCCCCCTCCACCACCAGCTGCAATGGGTGGTAATGTTTGGCGTCCGCCACCACCACCACCACCTCAGCACTTTAATGGTGGTCACCATGCTATGCCCCATATGTCGATGCAGCCACCCCCTCCACCACCTGCACCCGGTTGAAAATTTGGAACCCCAAATTTTGTATTAGCTTTGATGTATTCATTTCTGGGATAACATGTTTTTATACTAGTGCATACTCTGTAAAAAAGTGTAACGTTGAAATTTCAAAGTTTATGCCGAGGATTGGTTTGATATGGAACTAACTTTTGCTTTTGACCTCTGTTATCGGAGACGATATGTCCGGTATGATTGTTGAATTCTGTGAAAATGCCATATACATGTTAAATTACACGATAGTGTAATTTTTTTTGTAATATATATATATATATATATATATATGCAAGTTGATGATTTAAAATTAGATACTAAAATTTAATTTCAGTTTAGTGAACCCTCCTTTGCTTTTTACTTGTTCAAGATACTAAAATTAGATTTTTCTTTTTATTTATCCATTTTAGTTAATGAAGAATTATAATTTCCTCTCAATATTAGCCTTATTACATATAACTACTTCCTTTAGTTCCTTTTACTTGTTCTTACTAAAATAGTTGAAACGAGTATATTTTTTTCATTTGCCCTTAGTGGTAAAATTAATAAACATTGAATAACTAGTGCAGAAATCAATGATTCAAGGGTTAAGGTTGACATTTGCAGCAAGTTGAGAAGTTGATGTACGAATATAATATTCCAACGAAGGGGTGTAAAATGACAACCCTTGACAACGGTGGCTCCACCACTACTTCCACCTTTCTAAAGAGGTCCTTCATGTGTGCAACTATCACCTTCGCCAGATTTGATTATGTTTAGAGTAGACTGTAGAGTATCGGAATGGACCAGTGGACTCAAACAAGAGCTAGATTTTGAGGTTAAGTTAGATCTCTATGACCAGTGTCATAACTTAAAAATGGTATTAAAATAAGGTTCCTCTCCATTTGGACTTCCGATCAATGCTCCAATTGGGCCTGGGTGTGAAGGGGTTATTAGAGTGAATTAAAGTCTCACATTGATTGGAGAATGAAATAGTTTGCTTATATGGACTAGATAATTTTCCCCTCATGAACTATCTTTTGAAATAGAGTTAATCTCAGGTGTCATATCAGTCATGTCTTGACAGATAATTGCTAACTTTCTCTACTGCTTCTCTGTTAATTGCACTTTATTTGTCTACCCCTTAAAACTCATAGCTGCATCTAAGCTGAAATAGGAAAAAAAAAATCTGCACAAATAGATAGATAATCAAACTTGGATGCAGAGTTCAAAGTTTCTTCTTCTGTTTTCAGATTATCTGCAAATGCAAATTGCAAGAAGCTTTTCCTGAGAATGATGATGGTACATGCAACTGCGCGGCGCTTTCCATAAAAAATGTCTTGAGAAAATAGCAGGTTTGTCTGAATCCTCTATTTCTCCTTTTCTTCCAATCCTTATGCATCAGAGCACAACTTTACAACTTCTGTTTAGCTATACATCTGCAGGGTCATATTTTATTTATGACAACTTATTCCTAGAGAAATGATAATTTGCAGTCCCATCATATGATGAAGGCTGGTTTTGCATATTTTGCAAGTGTAAGAAGGAAATAGTAGAAGCAACAGATGTTATAGTAACTGAGAGGTTGAGTAATCTACTGTGACTTTCCATAAATTCACTTGTTCACCCCTCCAAGAATTATCTATTAATCAGGGTAAGGAGTCGTTATGCCCTGAACAAGATTGGCCATCTGACGATGACTATGATCCCAAAAAAGTTGCTAGTCACAGTAGTACTGATAGTTGAGAGTGAAGCAAGCAGTGGAAGCGTGTTAGGATCGATCACATGAGGATGAATTTCTAGCTTTAGCTGGAAAGCCAGAAGATGGGCAGCAGTGGACTTGCAACAAAATATAATGTACAAAATTGTAACCTTGTGTGTAGTAGACCAGTTTCAGTTATGCTAATTGACACAAACTAAAAATGTGGCTAAATGAGTTCAAGCAGTATTCAAAATTTTATGTGATCTCTAAGTGCCTCATGAGCTTGTTGGATGCAAGTAGGTTATTGCAACAACTAATTGTAACTAGTACAAAGTACTTTTTTCATCTGCTAAATGATACTAATTGATAATCTTGTCAATAGTCATAAGCCATATTGCTAATACTTGTTTGCTGTGTACTAAACGTTGAACAAATGGATTGTAACGTACTTATTAATTACCTTCCAAACCTTGCTCCATTAGCAGGAAAAACACTTGCCTTTCTTGTGATCAACGGAATTCTTTGAAAAATAAACATTGGAGTCTTCCTTTTGGTTTTAAAACTGCACTTAAAATCCCAGAATTTCCTCAGCAAAGTGTGAAGGTAATTAAGAGAGAAGATAACTTCAACAAGTTAACGAGCTACTTAAAAACAGTTTGTGTACTACTCGAGATTGTGATAGGTTAGTAGTAACCACAATCATTCTTTATCAAAAGTCTTTTAGAGTTTTTCTTGGTGCGAATAGAAATCAATTAAGACCAAAGCAAATACCAAACACTAGGTGAAATTCCAAAAGAACTAGTCACTGGTTGAGAGCTCCCTACAAAGTAATCTCAGAACTGTTACTGCTTGGCCTGTTAGTTGCTAAGCTCAAATAGCATTAGCCTTGGCCCCTATAATTAATACAGAATTGTTACCTCATGGCAACCAAAATGACTGTTCAACCTCAATTACACAACCTGCTAAGCCCCCATCATACACAAAACTAAGGACATCAGCAAAAAGCAGAAAGTTCTTCCCTGTGTGTGTCAAAAGGAGATCTATGTAATCACGTGTTCTTACTATAAAGACTAGCTTGAATAGAATAACAACTACTATGACATATTCTTACTATAAAGACTAGCTTGTATAGAATAACAAATACTATGACATAGAAGAAGGCAGCAATGCTGAAATAGAAGATTATGCTTTGAAGGGCAAAGTAGCTTACTATTAAAAGCATTTAAGAATTCTTTTGAGATGTGTCACAATAGAAATGAAATAGAACACTCAAAAGCTAAGGCAAAATCTAATATCAGAACACTGGAAAGTAAGTTCAACAAAACCTTCAGGAAGTGTGGCCCTCCTCAGCGGCAGCTTCAAAAGTTTCACCAGCCACAAGTTCTGGTACATCATCATCATCTTCCTGTGCTGCAACAGCACCTGCAGCCGCATCTGCAGCACCAGGTACCTGCTTCTGGAACTGCTCAGCCAACTTCTTCAAATTCTCCAAATTATCAGGACCTGAAAATTGTAATTTTCAACAGTCAAAACATATACTTAATTGTTTAAGGTTTCTCACGACTCAAGTGTAGGCCTAAAAAATGGCACATACCCAGCTGGTGAATAATTTGAGGAAGAATATCCTGCAATTCTGCAAGAGTCAAGAAATATTGCTTAGAAATTCTTTTGCGCGTCCCCAAGACATAGTCAAAAGGAGTTAAAACCGTAAGGAAGCACAAATCCGCTAACAATCAAGGACTCATGTGTTATAGACCCAACAGAAAGAATGCTAGTCTCATAATCAAATTTGTTTTGTGACATAGTTATAACTAATAAATCATATGTTGAGGTTACATTCAAATGGTGCAAAGCATGAAGAAAGAATAGAGCACATACTCTTTGTCTGGGGGGTTCCACTGACAACCCATGTATTTGCAGCAATTGATGCTTGAACTGAACAGAATCCAAAACAAAAGGTTATTAGAATGGCAATAAAGCGACGGATGACTAAACTATGTGAAACACAGATTATATTAATACCTTTGGGGTTACTGAATTGGATAACAACATCCTCTTTGAAAATGTTGACTTCTTCAATAGCAGGAATGGCATTGACACCTATTCTTTTCAACGTGCTCTGTAGTCTTTTGTCATCGGTTGTAGTTGTCTTGTGTACGGCTTTCTTCTTTCTGCAGAAGAAGCACTAATTCAGCAAACATGAATGAAAAAAATAAGATACCCCTTTCAATACACTTCTCATGTCCCCTTTCTCTCCCTTCCTCACTCAATTTGACCCTTGGACAAACACTACTTAGTCATTACTAACTTAAGTAGGCGTTTGGCCATTAGATTCCAAATATTTTTCATTTTATTTGTAATTTATGAAATTGGAGATGAAGATGGAGTTGGAAGATAGGTTTGGAGCACTTTTTCAAACGTGGAATCAAACTCCAAGTTAGAATTGGAAATTTTATGATCAAACACTCATTTTGTAATAAAGTGAGTAACTCTTTAAGGAAAAAGGGAATAATTATCATGGAAAAAAGGCTCTCAAGTAATTGAAATCTTTTAAGTTAGCAACAAACCCACATTCTTTCTCAATACATTAACACAAACTATTTTCATGTCGCAACAGTCACAGAGTCACAGAGTCACAGAAACTACAGAAAACTAAACATACCTTCTCATGGTACCCTTTCCACCGGTTCTAACCGAACCGGCCATCTTTTGCAACTTTTCTACATTCATCTGTCCCAGAAAAACACCAAAAGTCAATATTTCTCAATAACAGGCAACAAGAAACTGGCATATTTATTGCATTTGTAACAACCTCCATGACCATAAAACTACACTAAACCACATCCAGAAAATTCACAAGCTAAAATAATAAATGCTTCTATATAAGAAGCTTAACACACAAGCATACATGAATGTTATAGCTAACAACAAGTACCAACTTGACAAAGACAAGACTAGGAAACAACACATCCATATTCTAGGGTAAACCAGTTTTCTAAAATATTAAATTGGTCATTGATATGCTAAAAGAAGATAACAAAATAATAAGTCTCCCTGCAAACTATAGAAAGACAAAACAGAACCACTTCAATGCTTAGAGCTGCTACCAAAATCAAGAAGTAAAGAAGTATCATTAAATAATTGGTCATTTATCCCCTTATGTAGTTATAAAGTATGAAAAATTCATTTAAAAATTTTACAAAATCATGTCCAAAATCCACATAAAAAATACAAGCTTCATCCTTCAAAAATCAAAAGTCCACCATTCTGTGTCATCTAACAGAAAGAAAAATCCCCATTCTACCATACACACAGTTCTACTATAGAAAGAGTATACAGTCAAAGTTCCACCATAAAGCTAGCAACTTTTTTTTCATTTTTCAACAGATTAAGATCCAGGAAACATAAACCAAATCTAATTAATAACATCAATTCATCCAAACCCCATCAACAATTCCAATCCAAACATAACATTCAATACTATTACCCAAACAAAAAGTATACACTTAACACACAGAATTTATCATAGACATGTACAAACAAAGAGAGAGAAAAAAACCAAGAAAATCATAAAATTGGACACCCATTAGAGAGATTAGGGGGTAGGGGGAGTCATAGAGAAGCTAACCTTGTGAGGAGAAGACTGAGCTAAAACCCTAGCCGCAGATAAGAGGGAAAAAATGGAAGACAGAAGGAGAGTTTGCTCGGGTGAAGATAAAACTATATATCGTACTATAATGTGAGAAGTTTTCAGTTTCCGGTTTTGCCCTCAACACTTTTCCAATAAATACGTATGTATCCCCTCCTTTTTTTTTGCATTTTTCCTCTTGGATAATCGAAAATCGAACTAAATCGAGAGACTATATTGATATTTTAGTTTAATGATTTCATTTGGTTTTAATTATAAAAAATTTAAAATGTTTGATTTTTCAAAGATATAAGTAAACTAAATCAATGGACATTATTGTATACATAGCTTCTATATAATACAATATCTATTAATGTGATAAATACATTCTAATACAGTTTATAAATAACTATATAATTTAGTGAAGGTTTTCAATACTTAACTAATTTGGATCAAATGAGAAACTTATGGGTTACAATCCCTTCTCGACCTCTGAAAAATCCAAAATCATAGTCAAATGATAAATCTTGATGAGACGAATAAAATGTACCAAAAATCGTCTCAACTCTGAGAAATCTCAAATTCATGCACAATTACTCGAGTGAAATCTCAAAAGCAAAGTGCTAGTCATTTTCAAAATATTTCTCAATCAAATTCTCTTCTGATTCATGATGTCTCACCTATTGGGAATAATATGCCATCAATAAATTTATCTTACCACAAATTTTCAGAAGATTCTTGTTGTTTGAGAAGTATCAACTGGTAAAGATTGAAGAAATTTCATTTTGTATATTATTATATATGAGTGTATAGATACTTCTGTAATTTTGGGGTAAACTAGTTTTCTAAACTATTAAATTGGTCATTGATAAAACAATATGGTTACAATTTTGTTCCTCATTTGATTCTTCTCTCTTGTAATTTCTCTGTGATTGAAGGGTCATAGTGATGTATTTCTCGAACTAGGATGAGATTTATTTGATCTGCAATATCTTTTGAATATTCCATGACTGTGAATATTCCATGAATTTGCAGAATATTCGAGATGTCTCTTCTAAAGGAATATATTACCCTTTATATGCATGAGTTGGGGTTTAGATAGAGTAGCCTCTGAGAATTCTAACTGAAATCAAATACATCTTGTAGAGTCCCATAAATTTTCTATGTCTACTCTATCAAATTAAAGGTTTTTGAATCTTCGTATCCTCTTGATGCCGAAATACACAATAATGCAAATTTACATATCGGCGAATCAACCCCCGCTAATGCACTTCCTTAGCTTGACAAGATATCTCTAGTTGTTGATTTTTTATCACTAATTGTGCCTGAAATTGACTAAGTATTTAAACATCAAAGGCTGTGAAATTTTTTATGTGTTGAATATTTGGAGGAATAAAGGGAACAACTTGTGAAGGAATAGAAGGAACAGGTTCTTCATTGGAAGACTGGTTGTTTGAGCAACAATCGGAAGCTCAATTGCCCTAATACCATGTTGATGTTGGATATTTTGTAATATATAGAGGTTTTAAATTGAACAGACATATTTGTTAGTGAAAGAACATGACTATTATAAAAAGTCATCTGTTCATGAAATAAGATGACTATTATGAAAAGTCATTTGTTCATGAAAGAACATGCCTGTTATAAAAATTCATCTATTAAGTTTTATAAATATAAGGACTCTCCAGAAGTAGCCTAAGAAAAATATACATGTATATACAAGGATTTTGTTATATCCCGAAGGGAATGACTTGTATTTTCCCCAATATGTATACGAGTAATATCTCTTTAAGGAAAGTGATTCTTCATGCCTCAAAATTATCATCTTCTTCAGCTATACTTCCTAAAGCTATGGACAGTAATGATGGTTTAGATAATAACTCGAAAGAGATATTCAAACTAAAGTTTTTGACGTCTCTTCTTTGGGGTTGAAGCCAATGGTCCATGGAAATACTTAAATTGGTGTTGTATACTATTGTAGAGTGGACAGTTAACATATTTAGCAGCATTTAATGCATAATCATCATACCTATCAAATCTAACCAATATATGTCGACGTGCAAGCCATAAGATAAGTTTTCGAAAAACACTTTTTTGAAAAACAACTTCTATCATATCAGACACTCATATCAAATAAATAAAGAGTAGCTTGCCTTGTGATTACAAATTTATATAGAAGCATAAACTGGATAATCAGAATAAACTTGATCAAATTCATTGTCATGACCATGATAAAATGAACAACAAAAATATGAAGAAAATCCTAAGAGATCTTACCTGAAAGCCAATATGAGCACAATAATATGAAGTGTATCACATAAATGTTAAGGTAATACAAAATATTCTGATAAATTAAGATGCAATATAATCAATTTCCTATATGATATATTACCAGTCAAACAAAAGGTTATGTAATGACAGGGTAAATGGGTTCGATACTCAACAAAACAATAATTTCAAGTCAAGAACTGAATAAAAGCCTATAATCTAATATAGGCCGTTAGTTCCAAATGAAAAAAACAAAAATAAACCAACAGCCCAAGTCATATCAAACAAAATAATCTCCAAAAACATGCAATTTCCATTTGAGAAAATAACTTTTCCACTGCAAAGAGCCTAATGGAGTTGTCACTGATAGACACAATAGCATTGGATCATCATATTGATGATTCGTCTGAATGATTCTCTATCTTGAGAACTGGGCGTTTGATGCTCTTGCCACCTGCATATGTAGGTTTAAGGTAAACTATCGAGGAGATTATGAGTGTGACGGTATTTTTTTTAAAAAAATTAAGTCATTACTAAGTTTTAAAAGAACATCAATGTGGAAAACTTTTTTTACCAAAG
The DNA here is from genome assembly GCF_900185275.1 of Solanum verrucosum. NCBI lineage: Eukaryota > Viridiplantae > Streptophyta > Magnoliopsida > Solanales > Solanaceae > Solanum > Solanum verrucosum. Next base: position 3,517,321 of record NW_026019923.1, read on the forward strand.
GAGGAAAATGACTACTTCAAGTATATACATTAATCTTTTTTTAATACTAAAAAATTTCATTAAAACACTATCCGATTTGAAAAGGGCTCGTTTGATTTGAAATAAGTAAAGTTAAGATTATAGTCCCAACCAAACATAGAAAAAATGAAATTTAATCCCGCGTCTGATATGGATATATAATACAAAAATGATTTAAAATTTATACTAATTTTACCTAAAACCAATAATCAAACACAAAGTATATGTAATACCAAATTAGATAGAAGCACTATCCTGATCATCAGAGTAAACTTAATCAAACTCATTGCCTTGCTCATTAGGTAGGTTAGCACTTGGAGGTCCAAGATTCTGGAAAAGATAATCCATATTATTGAAATTTAAATATGCATCACAATTTTCCTTCTCATTTGAGTTACTCCCTTCAACGTAATTCTCATACGATGCCACATCAGTATTTCTTGGACCAGACATGATTGGTTCACCAACATGTTGTTGGGCATTTGCATTCACATTTGTTGCTCCCAGTCCATTAATAGTAACATTTCCAACATAAGTATCAGACACCATTGCACTACTTGAATAAGTTGTCACATTGTCCACAAGGACATTCAAGTTGTAGTTATTAATTATTGCATTTCCAATGTATGTACTAGACACTATTATGCTACCTGAATATGTTGCTCCCTGTGCCACATTGAGATCAAAGCTGTAATTTTTTTTAGTATGATTATCTCCATTGTTAAGTGTCATACTAGGCCTAAAATTAATGTTCCCAATAATTGAGTCTTGTAATCCCTGTGAACCCAACATTTCAAATAATGGTCAATATTGTTGTTGTAGCCCACCACTAGCATTAGCTTGGGGAGACAAAAATGAATTATTAAATGAATTGTCAATGCTGAGGTAATAGGTTGAACCTGAAATGTGTGGGTGGTAGACTTGATTTTGAATTGAACTCTCTCCTCGAGCAAAAATATTGCTGGTATTATTAGTAGGAAATGGAAACTCTGGGCCTCTGTGGATTTGATCTGGGTTCCATTGTTGATTTGGTACATTTGCGTGAAGATAAGGCATTACCCCATATTTTCGAAAGCTACTTCTTGTTTCTTGAGAAACATTTGTGGATTGCTTTATTGATAGGTGACGCATATATTTTCTCTCTTCTGGAGATCTCCAATTGTTGCGACGACATTTCTGAGAGGTTATATGAAAACAATAAAAAAAGAGTAGGCCATGGATATATTTATCATCGGTCTCATTGTTATTAGGTGTATTTGAAATGACTGGAGTCATTTATAAAGATTTATTTTTTTTATATTTGGTAATTAGTGAATGATAAATTTTTTTCAAATAATATGAATTAAAGATTGATAGTAATATTATTCCATTGAACTATAAAATAATAGAAATTAGCAACGAATAATTAAATTCTATCAGTAAACATGTAACAAAAGTCTATCGTTAATCCTTTTTAACGAGTGAGTGCTTTGATAAGACTTTCAAGTACTAAAGATTGATAGCAATGTCTAATAGTTTACTGACAAAAGTGAAATATAATTAAATTTTTTTCTGCTTTGGATACAAATTAAAATTAAGACAGTTGTAATAAAAATAATCACAAAACCCTTTGGTGAAAAAAATTGTCCAAGGAAACATTTTCTAGCAATCAAATACGAGAAAATAATGATATAATTGTTAATTTTTAATTTTGCAAAATAACTTTCTCCATACTACACACGTACAAATGATACATAATTTACCACTTAGTTTTTTTTAAAGATGTACCTGCAGGTGGCTTGCAACTTGCATCCTAGTAAGACCAGGCAAGTTCATCACTTCAAGAATCTTCTTGGGGTAACATCCTACATAATCCGTAAGAATGTAAGTTTAATTTAATAACCATAATATTCTCATATCAAGTTGTGATATATCTAAATAAGAAAATCACTATGCTTTAATTCTAAATAAGTGGATGTTAACTATACATATGAACTCTTATTGTTCATATCGTTCCATATAATTGAATTGTCAAAAAAAGTTATTATTGAAGTAAACTTATGTCCTTCTCCAAGTTGGTGTACAACTTGCATAAATCTGGCATGAAGATCCTCAGTCTATTCTCGGTAGTCCTTTCGCCTAACAATTGTATCAATAACATTGTTTTGTCTTTCTACTTCGTTATTCTCTTTCATATTTTTTGTACCTCTCTTCCTATGTAGCGTGTATTTTCCACTTAATACAACATCGCTTCCAGCCTCATGAATATTATTGCTCTGTTCCTTAGTATAAGAGACATTTTTCTCTTCGGGTTCTTTATTTTCTCCAACAATATTATTAGTACTGATATCAACAAACTTCATATGATATTTATGTTTTCCTGATCCTTTTCTCGCTTTCTCTCTTTGTATTTTTTCACTCAATACGAATTGCCACAAGTATCTCACAATTTCCTTGTCAAATGGCTTTTTAAGGTAAAGATAAGCTCCATCTTCCAAAGTCTTCTTTGCAACAAGTTCATTGAATTCATCACATACAACTGCATAATTATTTCAAGAAGCTATCTATCAGAATTGAATTAAATTATATGTACAATTAATTTAATGCTTATTTACTAAATTTTATTAACACTAGAGATGGAAATGCGGCGGGGCGGGTTGAGCTTAACCCACAAAACTTTGAACTCGCATCGCATAATATTTTTAATATTTTTTAATTAAGTTTGATACTAAAAATAAAATTCATAAATATACTTTATTTTCTCATTAAGTTGTATTAATTTAATAGATATTAACTTAAAATTTTATTTTATAGAGGTCAATAAGGAAGCATGTAAGAAACCGCATTAGTTGTGATTGAAGCATATTTATTTACTTTCTTGAATATTTTAATAATTAACTTTAAAGAAACTATCTTAATAAATAATGTTCTATCACTCTTATAACATATAAAAAGTTAAAATTGAGTTTGAACCCGCATAAATCTCATAGACCCACAACCCGCCCTGCCCCACCCCACATTAATTTTTAAAAAATCCACTTCAACCCGTCCCGTATCCCTCCTCGCCCCGCATAACCTTAAAATCGCCCCGTCCGTCATTGCCTTAAATCTGCCCTACATCCGCTTTTCCCCAATGTCATCCCTAATTAACACTAATATTACAAAACAAATCGTTTCTCATATACTAAAAAAAGTAAGAATTAGTAACTGATACCGCTTAACCATAAAATTCATTGCTAATCCTATTTAACCATGTATTATTGGAAATCTTTTTAGCTACAAACTACATAACAATAAATTCACAATGAACTTTATAGCTAATTCTTTTGTAGCGTATTAATTAAAATAACTGACTTTACATATAGTAGATGTCATAAGTGGAAGAGTAGAATAAATACTAACCGAGTGAAATTATATCCAAAGCCACAGCTTGAGCTAAGAGGGCAAAAGAAAGAAGGTTTGATGAATGGACATTGAGTATCATCACATCGATTATTTGATTTCCTTTAGAGAGCAATGACACTGTTGTTGAAGTCGTATCAACTGTTATAACTGTATCAATTCTCTTTGAAAGTTAGTGAACAAAATTATACACAAAATTATCATGAAGGTTATTAATTTCTCATAAGCAAATTCATTTATAAATTTTAGCTTGCATTGCAACAATTTAGTTTATGCAATTGCACATATTGATCAACTTATATTATATTCAATGTGAGCAAAATATTAGACATGTTCACATAATTAAGCTTTATACTACCGTTTTATTTAGGATAAAATTGAATTATAGAATAGAGAAGATCATATAGGAATATATTATTAAAAAATCAATTCTAATTAATTAGCGAAAAATTTCAAGTTGAAATGATTTAACACATAATATTTTTTTTTAGATTTAACACATATTAGATAAGGAACAATTAATAAATACTAACACAGTAAATGAGAAATTAAAAAAAAAGGGGAAAAAGTCATAAAACAGACTAAACTACACTAAAATTGTTAGTTATGTACTTTTTTGCAAGGTGAAATAATTTTAGAGAATCATTGTTTTTAAATAATTTACGAGTGCGATAGTTATAGAATGATTTATTCTTTTAGAATATTCTGCAAAATTGTCTTTTGTCTTCATAAGTTAAAATAGAGGAAGTAATTGAATGACCATTAAGGTAGAGCCAAAAAAAAAAAAAAAAAGATATAGGCAAGTACCCAGTAAATTAGATTCAATTTTTTTTTCCTTTTAAAATTAAGAAGAAAATTAATAAAATTAAAATATTTTTAAATTCAAACACGTGTATATAAAAAGATATTAGTATAAAAATGAAAAGATACAATTTCTTTTTGTAGAATTACACAAGGAAAAAAAAAACTCTTCGGAGAAAGCAATTTTCAATTAAACAAAAAATAGGGAGAGAAATATTTTTATTTTATTAAAATCAAATCTTTTTATTTATTTTTGTCTATATTCGATATTTTTTTTATCTCAAGGTCAATAATAATGATAGCCAGATCGGTCTTATCTAGCCCTTTTTTTAGTTTTGCTCTCCCCTCTCGTTACCCTAATCTTGCCTAGCAAACTTATTATTTTCAAAATAATCTATAAATTGATAAAAATCAAAGATCTGCCTATTCAAAAATTAATTTTGTGGAAATCATTTAATTTCTCCTCTCACCGTATGTCACTCCGGACCAATCCCCCCACACACACATTTTTTTGGTTTTTTACAATAAAGATCAAATGAAAAACACAAGTATAAGTTGATTAAAATAGTTAAAATTAACATAAAATTGTCTCCCTCCAGCGACATCTCATAAAATTGCATAAAATTATCAAGCCTTTGTGAAACATCATTTACATCTTTGTGGGGAAAAGCTAATCAAGTGTGTGATATGCTTATACTATGAATAAAAAATAGAGAATCTAATTGATTTTTATAACTGCACAAAATACATATATTGGCTAGAAAAATAATTATACAAACATATAAATAGTGTTATAATAACAACGAAAAGAGAAATTCAAGATTTACAAGATACATAAATGAAATCGAAAAAGAAATCGAAGTTAAAATCACAAATGAGATAACAAACATCATATCAAATTTAGCTATATCAAACACCTAAGGTTATAAGTTCGCTATATGTATATTTTCTAAGATATCACCTTTATAGTTGTGAGACTTTAGCAAACCAGTCATGTGAGTGACAAACTCTTTGTCATCATCAATCAGCATCACCCAAACTTCTTCGATCATACCATAATAGGGAGTTGCCATTGAATTATTTGATAGTTTGAGAATTTTCTGCTTCGAACAAGGAGGAGATACAAGAAAATAGTAAAAAATGTAGAGAACCCTTAACACTACTTATATAGTACCTCTAATGACTAATAGCTATGTTTAGCGTTGACCGTACATATAATTTTTATTTGATTTATTTAATTTTTTTCCTTTTTTGAGTCTAGACAAGGGTATACTTTTGACTTTTTTTCCTTTTTCGTTTATGAATTTAATATGGAGCGCAATATTTTTCTTTAAAAAATCAATTTTCATTTTTAAAAAAAACATTTTCAATTATAAGAAGAATGACTTATGTCACTCATGGAATATGAGTGGGTAATCATTTCATTTAAAATATTTAATAGTTACGCTCTTACTTTATCTCAATCGCTATAATCAAACTCACATATTATTATCAACCATTATATTCAAAAGCTTCATAAAATATTATCTCCTTATCATATCATCTACATTGGATCATGACTAAACTTTGAAATTGATCTAAAAAACAACTTTTTCTAGGTAGAATAATATATATATATATATTCGTATATCATACACAACCTTAATAATTTTGTTTGTAATCCATACATTAAAGAATATAAGACATCAACATCTTTTTTACCTCACTTAGAAATATGCAGTACTATTAGGAAATTATTGAATATTTATATTAATTTTGCCTAACTTTTTTCTATATTTTTCTTTTTCTATTACAAAATTTTATTACTTGCGAACTTCATTGTTAAATCAACATATATCTAGTTACTTTCATAGATATATTTTATAATACTATTGAGGACAAAAATCAGAGCAATATTAGTTATTGGTGGAACTTCAATCTTAATAATTTTAAATCTCATGTGTGACTTAGTTAAGATGATTCATATAACCTTAATTAAAAAATTGAAACATATAAACACTCTTTAAATATATTAAGTTACTGTTGATAAATTCTTTGATTGCTACAAAAATTAGTTGTACATGTAGTAGTTTAATTTGACTATTAATTTGTTATGACTGTGATTAAAATTGTACTCATAGAAGTATCAAACATGAAATCCTATTGATATGTGTATTTACATATTGTATAATATGTTTAATTTACTTCCAAAAAATCAAAATACACCATTAGTTAGATATAGTTATCTTAGTATTAGTGTTATAATTCGATAGCTCTCCATGTCTAATAATTCCCTCGCCACCACCTTGATATTTTTCAATATCAATAATATCTTTGGACGATTCATCTTTTTTTTAATTGTATTCAAAGTATTAATCATTTTGCTTTCGTCATGCCCATGGTGTTTATAGAAGGGGCAATAAAATGACAAATTATCATACACAACCTTTTGAGAGTATTCCACAATTCGTTCAAATTTCTCATGGACATATTGTAGTTTTATTCTTGACTTTAACTCTGGCTCTGGTAGATCTCGACTTTTCTTGAATTACTTTATCAATCATTGACTTGTCTATTGCAGAAGTTATGGACAATAATGATGGCTTAGTGAATAACTCGAAATTGGTTGTAATCTATACATCAAATAATTTGGTTGTAATCTATACATCAAATAATATAAGACCTCAACATCTTTTTTACCTCTGACTTACAAATACACAGTACTATTAGTAATTAAATTATTGAATAGTTAAATTAATTTTGCCTAATTTTTTCCTATGTTCTTCTTTTTCTATTACAAAATTCTATTACTTGTGAACTTCATATGTTACTGTTAAATCAACATATAATTAGATATACTTTACTATGCTATTGAGGACAAGTTCTAGGTGTATTTGTAGAATTTTGATTATAATCACGTACGTTTATAGGGGTACGGATAGATACAAATATTATTTATATCTATATCTCTTTATACATGGCAGAAAATCTCTCTCTCTCTGTATATTGTGTAATTCGTGTATGATCATTGTATAATATGTGTATAATCAATGTGTATAATAATAATAAGGACTAGAACACACGATCTCTAGAAATTTTCACAACGTCCCTTTAACTTATCAAAAGGTGGCAATACTTTTACTTATATATATATATATATATATATATATATCAAATCAAAATTCAATATCTATCTTGAATTGAATGCAGCTTTATAGTGACCACAAGTAGACACAACGTGATCTTCAACACCACTCTTACTAGCCACAATGAATTTGTTTCCATCTCTATTCGCGTCTAATAATTCACTCGCCATTACCTTGATATTTTAAATATCAATGATATCTTTGGATGATTCTTCTTGTTTTATTTGGTTCATTCAAAGTAATCAACATTCACTTTCGTCATGTCCTTGACTTTAACTCTGGCTCTACTAGGTCTCGACTTTTCATGGATGGCTTTATCAATCGCAATTGGCTTGTCTATTGTGGAGACTAAGGATAGTAGTGACGGTTTAGAGAATAATTCGAAAGAGATATCCAAATAAAAGCGTTTGACATCTCTTCTTTGGCATTGAAACCAATGGTCCATTGTAGAGTAGGTATTTAATATATTTAGCCGCAACTAATACATAATCATCATACCTTCCTCTACAACAACTTGTTTTATTTATTCCATAATTGGGGAAAAAATGTAATGCCAAAATACGAAGAAAATCCTAAGAGAGCTTACCTAAAAGTCAATGTGAGCACAATAATAAAAAATGTATCTCATAGATGTTAAGGATACACCAAACATTATGATGCAATATAATTAGTCCCACAAATAATCGATCCCATATACATTATATCACCGTTAAACCAAAAGGTTATAAAACGGTAAAATAAATGGGTTCCATATTGAACAAAATAATAATCCCAAGTCAAGAAAATAACAAAGGTCTTTAAACTAATGAGGGACATTAGTTCCAAATGGAAAAACAAAAACAAACCAGCAATCCAAGTCATACCAAACAACATAGTCTCTAAAAACTTTAAAAATGATTTAAAGGTTATACTAATTTTAGCTAATATCAATAATCGAAATATATGTAATCAAATTAGATAGAAGCATTAACTTTGCTATCAGAGTAAACTTGATGAAACTTACCGTCTTGTTCATGAAACTTAGCACTCAGAGGTTCATGATATTATAGGAGATACTCCATATTATTGTAATATGCCTCACAATCTTCCTTCTCATTTGGATCACGCCCTTCAATGTCACTCTCATATAATGTCGCAATAATATTGCCTGGATCAGATATATTTGGCTCACCAATATATTGTTGAACATTTGTATTTGTTGCTCTTAATCCATTAATAGCCGCATTTCCAACATAAGTATTAGACATCATTGTTTTATCTGAACATATTGTCACATTGTCTGCATTCACATTCAAATTGTATTGATTAATTGACACATTTTCAATGTCTATATCAGACACTATTCTTCTACTTGAATATGTTGCCCCATAGGTCGCATTGAGATTCAAGTTGTAAGCACATTGAGCATGATCATGATCCCCACTGTTAAACATCAGGCCAGGCCTATAATTAGTGTTCCCATTAATTGAGCCTTGTAATTCTTGTGAACTCGAGATTCCAAATAATGTTTCATGTTGTAGCCCACCACCAACATTATTTTGGTCCAACAAAAATGAGTCATTGAATGGATTATCAATATTGAAAGAGTGGGGTTGAACCTGAAGTTGTGGGAGATTGAATTGTTGTTGAATTGAATTCTCTCTTCTAGCAAAACTATTGTTGGTATTGGGAGTTGAAAATGAAAACTCTGGTCCTTTTTGGATTTCGTCTGGGTTACATTGCAAATTCAGTACATTTGTTTGAAGTCGAGGCATTGCCCCATATTTTGGAAAGTTACTTCTTGGTTCATGAGAATCATTTGAGGATCCCTGTCCTGATGGGAGACAAACATATCTTTGCTCTTTTGGTGATCTCCAATTATTGCGACGACATTTCTAAAAGATGTCATAAGAAAACAATTTAGACCATGAATATATTTATCCTCTGAACCCATTGTTGTTTAGGTGTGTTTGGAACAACCAAAATCAATTATAAGAGTAAATTTTTTTGGTGTTTGATAATAGGTGAATGATGAAAGTTTTTTAAAACAATATGAATTAAAGACTGATAATTATATTGTACCATTGAACTACAAATAATAGAAATTAGTAATGATTAATTAAGTTCTATCCGTAAATATTATAACAAAAATCTATTTCTAATCACCTTTAATGAGTGAGTGTTTTGATAAGACTTTTGAGTACTAAAAATTGACAATAATATCTAAATATTCACTGATAAAAGTGAAATAAAATTACAAAAATTTACTTTTGATATAAATAAAAATTAAGTTAGTTGAAAAACAAATAACTTCTCACTGAAGTGTTTGATGAAAAAATATGTCCAATCAAAACGTTTTCTAGCAACCAAATTTGAGTAAATAACTTCACAATTTTAAAAAAAAATTATGTTGCAAAATAACTTTCCTCGTACCTTACACACAAATGATACATAATTACTACAATTTTTTTTTTAAAGATATACCTGTAGATGGCTACCAATTTGAATTTTTGTAAGACCAGGCACTTGCATTAGCTCAAAAATCTTCTTGGGGTAACATCCTACATGTTCCATAAGAATGTAAGTTTAATTTAATAACTATAATATTTTCATATCAAGTTTAAGTACATGTAAATACAACAATCATTATGCTTTAATTTCATACAAATTGACGTTCGCTATAAGTACGAATTTTCATTGTTAATATCGTTCAATATAAATGAATTATCAATAAATTTAATTAATGGTGAAGTGAACTTACTTCCTTCTCCAAGTTGTTGTACAACTTTCATGAATTTGGCATGAAGATCATCAGTCCATTTAGTTGGATACCTTCGCTTAACAACATTTATTTGATCTCTATTTTTTTCTGATCCTTCTCTTGCTTTTCCTCGTTGCATGTGTCTCTTCAATACAATTTGCCATAAGTATTTCAAAATTTCTTCATCAAATGGCTTTTTAAGGAAAAGATAGGCTCCTCCATCCAAAGTCTTTTTTGCTACCAGCTCATTGAGTTCATCACATACAACTGCATAATTGATTTGAAAATCTATTAATTAAAATTGAATTATATTATCAATTATATAAATAGTTAATTTCATGCTTACACTAAATTTTTATTCAATATAACAATAATTTTACTAAATAATTCTTCATCATATACTAAAAATAGAAATTAACAACTAATAATTTATGTCGCTAAACAAAAAAGATTATTACTAATCCTATTTAACGATAGATTGTAGAAATTTATTTATCTACGAATAATTTAATGATAAATTAACACTGAAAGTTATAGCTAATTCTTTTACAGTGTATTAATTAAAATAACAGACTTTTCCATGGTAGACATAATAAGAGAAAGACTAGAACAAACACTTACCAAGTGTAATTATATCCAAGACCACGGCTTGAGCTAAGAGGTCAAAAGAATAAAGGTTCGATGGATGGACATTGAGTATCATCACATCGATTTTTTGCCTTTTTTTGCAAAGCATTGACATTGCTGATGAAGTTGTTTCAACCGTCACAACTGTATTAATGCTTTATAAAAGTCAGTGAAAAAAAATTGTATCACAAAATTATCATGAAGGTTTGTTTATTCCTTATATACAAACTCAACTATGAATTTTTAGGTTATATTGCAACAGTTTAGTGTCTGCAATTGTGTATATATATTAATCAACTTATATTTTAATCTTAGACACATTCACGTAATAAAGCTTTATACAATAGTATTTAGGATAACTACTTGGATTATAAAACCAAAAAAGATCATACAGAAATATATTATAAAGAATCTATTCCAATTAACTAGTAAAGAAATTCAAGTCAAAATGATTTAACACACAATGGATACAGAACAATTAATGAATACTAACAAAGTAATTGAGGAATAAAAAATAAAAAAAAAAAGGGAAAAGGCCATAAAACAGTCCTAAGCTATACTAAAATTGCCAGGTATATATATTTTTTGCAGGGTAAAATAGTTCAAGAGAATAACCATTTTATGATAGCTTCCGGATAAGATATTTATAGCATTTCACCCTTCGGGGTGGCCCAGTGGTTTGGGCTTGAGACTTCCATGTTGGAGGTCTCAAGTTCGAAACCCTTTGCCAGCGAAAGCAAGGGGTTTGCCTTCTGGGTCGAGCTCGTCGCACCGGGCTTACCTAGTGTGGGTTACCTCTCCTATGTGGTTTGCGAGCTATTGCATAGGAGTGGAGTTTTACCCTGTGCGCATCCAAAGGGTAGCGGCTGCGGGTTTCCCTTGTCATCAAAAAGATATTTATAGCATTTACTTGTTCTTTTAAATTTTTTACTGAAAATTGTCTATTTTCTTCAAATATTAAAGTAAAAGAAGTAATTGAACGACCATAAAGGTAGAGCCAGAATAAAATTATAATATATGGCAAGTAGTCATTGAACTAGATTCAATTTTTTTTTCTTTCAACGTATGGAAAAAATTACAACAAATACCCACTGAAATCCTATAAGTGGAGTTTGAAAAGCGTAGAGTGTATGCAGGTTATATAACTACCTCGTGAAGGTAGAGAAACTATTTTCAAAGACCTTGATCACATCCACATCTTCCTAATCAGGTCATGCCCTCAATAACTGAAGTTGTGTCATGTGCTATATAATCACATCTCCCAAATAATTTTTTGGCCTACATCAACCTCTCCTCATGACAACTACATCTAACCTCTTGCGCCTTCTCATTGGGGCTTCTATTCATCTTCACTTCACATGTCCAAACCGTCTCAATCTCACTTCCCTCATCTTATCCACCACAAAGGACACTTGTATCTTACTCGGATAACCTCATTCCTAATCAAATCGCTCCTAGTATGACCACATATTCATCTTAGTATCCTAATTTCTAGAATATGCATCTTCTGAATATGGGAGTTCTTAACTGGCCAACACTATCTTCCATACAACAACTTCAGTCTAACCACCACGTTGTAGAACTTATTTTCATGTTTTGGTTGTACCATTTATGACGCAAAACTCTAAAGACAATCCATCACTTCATCCACCCCGCATCAATACGATGTGGATTACAGAACTGAAGTAGTTGAAATTATCTTTCTTGAAGATAGATTGTGTGTCAAAGCTCACTTCCACACCTGCCTCATATATGGCATCACAAAATTTGCACTTCATTACTCTGTTTTGTTCCTCCTCAACCTGAACCTCTTGAACTTCAAAATTTGCCTCCACACTTTCATCCAAAAATTGACTCCACTACGAGTCTCATCAATCAGTATTTTATCATCTGCAAATAATATACACTGGGGCACATCTTCTTAAATATATCGTGTTAAGATCCATCACTATGACAAACAAAAATGGGCTATCCCAAGTAGGAAGTAGTCTGACTCCCATCCCATTGTTCTCACCCAAGTTTTAGCTCCATCATGCATGTCATTTATCTTTCTAATGTAAGTTATTGATACACCTCTATCCTCCCGACATCTCCACAGGACTTTCCTCGAGGCTTAGTCATAAGCTTTTTCAATGTCAATGAACACTATATGTAAATTCCTATTCTTTTTTTGATATTTTCCCACCCGTATCTCAAAAGATGGATGTATTTTCTAGTCGATTGCCCGGGCATGAATCTAAACTAGTTCTCAGAGATGGACAAGCTCTTGCTCATCCTCATCTCCACCACTTTCTATTTTTAAAAAATTGCGTGACTTAACAACTTGATGCCCCATTACAATTTTGAATATCATACTTATTCTTATACAACAAAACCATTGTACTCCACCTCTATTTCATAGGCAATTTATCTTCCTTAGGTATGTCATGAAACAAATCAATTAACCACTTCATACATGTTTTATTTGTGCTTTTCCAGAACTTCATTGAGATCTCATCAAGTCTGATTGTTCTTCCTCGCCTACTCATCCTACTAATAGTTCTGTTAACCTCTTCAACTTTAATACACCTACAATACCTAAAAATTATGATGCCAAATCTCTCAGCACAATGTCCTTGTATCCTACTTCATTTAATAGTTTATGGAAGTAAACTTGTCATCTTCGCTTAGTGAGGGACTCTTCCACTAACATCTTGCCTTCTTCATCTTGATTCAGATCTTGGGTCTTCTTCTCTCTTACCTACACGAGCCTATACAATTTCTTATCTTTGTCCCTTAGTTCTACAAACAATTGTTAAAAAGTTGTAGTCTTTGTTGTTGTTCGCTAACTTAAAATTCGTCTTTACTATCTTATAAATTTTCTTATTCGTTTTCTTTTTCTTCCTTGTCTTTGCATTCCACCAACTTTTTGTAAGTAGTCTTCTTTGCTTCCACTTGTCTTGGAATTCTCTATTCCACCATCAATTTTCTTGGTGACCACTTGTAACGGTTCATCCCACTAGTGATATTGTTTGCTTCGGGCCTAGGCATGCATGACTTTAAAATGTGTCACTAGTTGATAAGATATACTTACTTATATACCCAATATATTTTGTGTTTTGTCGATGTGAGACTTTTTATCTTAAGTTGGAGTGTCACATACACCTTCTCTATGAACTCAATGTCCTCGTTGAGATTTGCCCCACCGCGTAGAATATTCCTAGACTCAACATTGAAGTTTATCCCGCCTTAACGAGATTTGTCTAAACTCAGTTAAACTCTGGCCCCATCAACAAGGCTGACACAAGCATAGCTCTGATACCATTTGCAACGGTCCAACGCACTAGCGATATTGTTTGCTCCAGCCTAGGCCCCCCACAACTTTAAACACATCACTAGTTGGTAAGGTTTGCTTATTTATATACCCAACATCTCTCATGTGTTTTGTCAATAAGTTATCTTAAATTGGGGTATCACACCACCAAAACTACCTCTTGACACTCGTAATATCTCTCTAGTTGATTTCCTAATGTAACTGGATGTCTTAATTTATTTTATTTTAAATATCTTAAAACTCAAGGTGCACCAGTGTGGTCAAAGGAACGAAATAACATGTGTATATTAAAAAATATTAGTAAAGAAAATTTAAAATGCAATTGTTGAGTTGAGTTGCAAGGAGAAAAAAAACTCCTTGAAATTAAGAAATCAATTTTTAAATAAACAAAAAAATAGGAAGGAAAACATTTTTTGTTTTGAGAAAATCACATCTTCCAACTCTTTTGGTCTACATCCAATAAAAAAAACTATTTTTATCTCAAGGTCAATAATAATAGCCCGATAAATTTTTATGTTCGTCCTTCTCTTACTTTTTCTCTCCCTTCCATTATTCTAATCTTTTTGTCTTCACCCAAGCAAAATTATTTTAAAAAAATAATAGATAGCTTGGTAAAAAAAATAAAATTATGCCTCTCTATCTCTAAATCACTCACTACCAATTTACAAAATAACGTTTTCTCATTTTTCTGCAAAAAGATAAAGTGCAAAACCTCAATGATTAAATAATTAAAATTAACATAAAATTATCTCCCTCCCAATACATCCGGTAAAATTGCAAATTATCAATTCTTGTTTTAAAAAAATCATATATATCTTTGTGGAGGAAGCTAATCAAGGGTGTTACATGCTTATAGAAAAAATAAAAAATAGAGAATATAATTTGACTTTTATAATCACCCAAAACTCATTTATTGATTAGGAAATAACATATACAAGCATAGAAATAGTGTTATGACAATAAGAAAAGGTGAATTCAAGATTTACAAGTATATAAATGAAATTTAAAAAGAGACCGATGTACAAATAACAACTGAGATAATAAGTATTATATCTGTTTAATCTATTATAAAAAGAAATCACACAAGTTTAATTGTATCAAAATATTAAATGTTATAACTTCATCATATATATTTTTAGAAATGTCACCTTTATATTCATAAGACGTTAACAAAGCAGTCATCTTTTTGGCAAACTCTTTGTCATTATCCACCAGCATCACATGAACCTGATCAATCATACCATAATAAGGAGATGACATTGAATTGTTTATCCCTTCAATAGTTTGAGAACTTTCCGCGGCAGACTTAACAAGGAGGAGACATCAAAAAATTATTTGATATATAAAATTAGGTTAAATTTGTAGAGAAACCCTTATACTCTTTTGATAGGTGTTTATATAGTACCTCTACCGACTGGTGGGCGTGCCTAGTGTTGACCATACAAATAATTTTTATTTGACCTATTTGATTTTTTTCTTTCTTGAGTCTGGCATACTTTTATCCTTTTTTTTTTCTTTTCCTTCCACAGATTTTATATGAAGCGCAATATTTTTTTTTTGATAAAATCATTTTTCATTTTTCTAATTATTTTTTTTAATTGTAAGGAAATATGACTTATGCCACTTATGATTTATAAGTGAGTATTCAATTTCAATTAAAATATATAGCAATCACGCGTTTTTACTTTATCTCAATTTTATTTCAACCATTACTTACATATTATTATCACCATTATAATTCAAAAAAGTCATAAAATCATTATCTCCTTATCATATCCTCCGTATTGTATAATGACCAAAATTTGAAATTGATCTAAAAAATAATATTTTAAAGATAATTTCTTTTATTTTATATATATAAAACACAACTTAAATAATTTCGTTGTGATCTATACCTTAAAGAAATATAAGATATCGACATTTTTTTTACCTCCCACTTACAAATAGGCAATACTATTAGTAAGTTACCGAACATTTAGATTAATATTGCTTAATTTTTTTTTCTTCTATATTCTTCTTTTCTGTATATTATTTATATGTGACTTAGTTAAGATTATTCATATAATAATGTTAATAGTAACAAATTTGAAGCACATAAACTCTACTAAGATATTTAGTTACCGTGATAAAAAAATTTTAGGGAAAATTACGTAATTACACGACTTTATCATTTGAATTAATTACAAAAAAAACAAGTTTTTGCTTCTCTCTTAACATCTGGATAAATCAATCCATTTATATATGATACATTAAAACTTTATTTGTGTACAATGTACCGGTACAAATGTTATTGTTGATACATAACCTCAATTATTTTGAACCTATATTAATATAAATCTGGTTTTAGTTATGTATCTAATGCATAACTCACATGTTTGATACATAACTTATGTATTATTTGTTATATATCGGGCAAAAAAGCAATGTATTTTCAAATTCTAAAAAATCTGAAATTATTGTAATTTAAAAAACTTTCGAGATAGAATATAACTAGCACCTAAATTGTTGGGATTACTCTACTTTATACAAACAAAAATTATTGTTAGGAGAAATACAAATTGTACTTATAGTAGTTTAATTTGATTCTTAAATTATCATGACTTTTTAAAATTGTGCTAATAAAAGTATCAAACTTGAAATCTAATAATGTCTTTTTACATATTGTATACTATGTTTAATTTCCGTCCAAAAATAAAAAACTAAATAAACTATAGAGATCATTTTTCTGTATTATTTAATTATCTATTCATTTCAATCTTTTGTTTCTTTAATTTCCAACTTTTCACATGACATGTTTAAGACTATAAGATTAAAATATTTTTGAAACATTCTACATATCTTTAATTTTAGGCCATAAAATTTTAAAATTCTTTATTTTCTTAAATTTGTGTTAAGTTCAAACTTGACAAAATGAGATTTTTAAATTGTGTACTCATTAAAACAAAATGTGTGCATAAACACATCATTCACCTAGAATGTCATATATACAAGTATTATATGAAATGTAAACAAAATAAATTATTATCTTAAACACTAACATATCTATAATTACAAAATATCATAAAAGTAAATTAATTTTCTCATTTTTGAAGAACTACAGAATTGAGTGTTTGTCACGACTCAGATCGCCGTGATTGGCACCCACACTAACTCTCCGGTGGGAGAACCACTACCACTACCCGACTAAGCAACTTAAAGAAGCTAAACCATTTAAAGATACGGAAGCAGGTTTAAATGACGAATTAAATAAGGAGTTCTCATAAATTTCAAAAGTTTAACAAAAACAACTACGTATAACCCTCGCGGAAATTCAACCCCTAGACCTGAAATTTGTACCAAAACTCTACTAATCAACAAGTCCAAGAAATGGGGGTGTGACCACGAAAACTAAACATAAACAAAGTCTGAACATATAGTCTAAGTCCAAAAAGAATGGATTAAACTAATGATGGATCCATGACAGCCTGAAAGAATAGGCTCACCCTTGAATCCGGTCTCGGTCAATGATCTCCTAACTAAGGTCTGTCAATAGCCGCCTGAAGATGCCCTGTACTCAACAAAGAAAGAGCAAGTGCAGTGTCAGTACACGAAATCACAGTGTACTGGTAGGATCACGTGGCTACTCTAGTAAGCGAAATATAGGCAAGTAATTACAACACAGTAAACACACATATACAAAATGAATAATTCAATTATCACTTTATGAGCAACATACAATTTCCCAATATCAATGACAGGTAAATATGAATGTAATAATCACAAGTGGTTCTCTCATAGAACCCACACCCAAACTGTTAGTGTGTCAGAACGCGACACCCGATCCAATATATATAAGTGTCGAAACGTGACATCCGGTCCAATATATGTGTCGAAATATGACATCTGGTCCAATGTACGTGTCGGAACGTGACATCCGGTCCAATCATCACAACCACAGTCACAATCACACCCATAATGAATAGTGCACCCAGTCACACAGTCAAGTAACAAATTCGTGGCATGTAATTGTTCACACTTAATCATTTCCTTAGATTCGCTTCATGTTTCCCTATTCATATACATGACAGGACGTCGAACCATCACCTACCTCAAAACCAAGCATGGATACTCCTAAGACACTTGAGTCTTCCCTTTCCGGAGTCTTGCAGCTTGTTCTTGGTCTAAAACAATTAATTAATGTAAGGGTCAATAAACAAGGCCTAATTTACTTGGATTATATCAAAATATCAACCCAAGGCCAAAAATCATGATCCTAATGCTCAACTAGGACTTTTCCCATCATTAACTTCAGGCCAAAACCCTCCCCCAACGATAATTAACAAGGATTCTAAGCTTTAAGAATCGAAATACGAATTAGGGGAGTAATTAACTTACCTTTGGCGTGAGAATTCGTGGAAATTTGATGAGAAACTGCCCTAGGTCGCCCCTTAGCTCTTAAGAACGAAGTTTTGCAGAAAATAATGTTTTTGGGGTTTTTCCCCGATTTAAGTCGCGATTGTCCCGCCACAGCAGCCCCGGCCTGGCAGAATTAACCCCACCCTAACGACTTGCACGGAGACAGAAACTCGAATTTTGAGTTCCAAGCTCCCATTTCGCAACACACCTTCAAACCTTGCCGTTCAAAAACTACCGTTTCACGCCAAGATCAGTTTCGGGAGTTTTACTCGCCCGAATTCATTTCCGTAAAGCCGTACAGTCTCCTTAATGTCTTGGATATCCACTCACGTGATCAAACTCATAATTAAATCCCCCACCCATTACTGGATTACCCTAGACCTCAGTACCTGACTCAGATTTCGTCCAAGTCTGGCCTAGACTAGAAATTTCCAAGTTACTATTCAGAAGTTTTCTGGCCCAAATTCCTTCCCATTGGCTTTTTCCATAACGACGAGAACAGGTCATTACAGTGCTTAAGAGAGTGGATAATACTAGCTACTGAAGCTCTGATCAAAAGGATAGCATGTATAAGCAATACAAGCATTGCCAACATGAGTTATAATGCAGTGGTGGATCTGCTTTATACTTAATCATATGTTTGAGATTCGAGTCTTGAGTATGGAGAAAATTATATCATGTTTTCTACTTTTTAGCCTTACTGAGTATAGACTATAAAAATAATTATAAAAATAATGAAACAAAAAGTAAAAGAGGATCAAATAACCACAGTGATTTAATTATCACAAATATAAGGGTAGGAAAAATATCAACGCAAAAGGAAAAACATAAAAAACTTGCTTAATAGACAAAGTTTTTCTATTTTTTAACTTTGTAATCAGAGATTTAATTTAAATATATAAAATTCAATCATTTTTTTAAAAAAAATGACGTCCTTGTTTTATTATTTTAGAAAAAATAATTGAAAATATGGAGAAAAATGGTTGTTCCTTTGACTTGATCTTGCGAATCCACGCATATCTTGACAAATTGTGAAACCCCTTCTCTGTTGAACCAAATCTCTGGCTTAAGCTGAGGGGGTTCATCATTATAAATTACAAAATTAATTCAATGTGATTTTTCGATGAAAGGGGATCGAACGAACCCCTGAACTCCATGTAGCTCCTTCCCTAAGAACAAAGCATATTGTTTTGATTTGCACTAGTTTATAATTCTACTACTTTGATAATTAATGAAAATCTTCATAATTACAAAAAAATAATAATTTATAATATATTTAACTACAACATCAAAGTAATTACATTTATTTATTTTTATTTACATGAGTATTTTATCAATTTTAATGATAAGTACTCTTTTTTATATATATATATAATGTTTATTTAGTTAATGTATATTTTTATAATTACTGCATTAATACAGCACATTGACACGTAGCCTTCAAGTTCAGTTGAGGGCAATTCTTCCGTGTTCCTCATCCCTTCAGTATAGCACTCCCTTTGTTTACAATTTATCAAATCTGAACCGTTCATTTGGACAAGATTAGCGTAGACGGTTCAGATCTCTCACAGCTATCCTCAATCGTGCGTCCCACCATGGTATATATTTCTACTCCTCTTCACCTTTTATAGATCTCGCCGGTTTCCCTCTTCCGTTACAGTTCGCCGGAGAAGTACAATTCTAATTTTTCCGATCGAGACTTTGTTGGAGCCGGAACACTGGAAATACTTCGATCGGTACCTATATATGTAATAATCACCAATTCACCATTATGCTTATTATCTTGTATATCTTCACCACTGCATGTGGGAGTGTTAGGGTTATGTTTTAGACTATTTCTGTTGGATTATCAATGTCTTTTTTTTATGTAAACGTTTCAGTGAACTGATGTGTGTTGAATTGAAAATGTTAACATTTTGTATGGTTTTGGAGAAATTGATGCAGAATTGTATGAGCATTGGTTGCAAACTGGAGTTATAATTGTAGTTTGATTGTAAAGGAAATTGGAAAAGCTTAATAAATCTTAGCTAAGTGAATGAGTGTAATAGCTGGTTCTTTTAATGTTATTGCAGTGCAGTTGCAATGAGTGGTTGGCTATGTGAAAGCTGTTTAGTACTCTGAGAAGCTCGTGTAGAGAGTAAATGTGAATAAAATAGAGTTTCTGTGACATAGGAGAATCAATACGCAATGGTTTTATTGCTATTAGGAACTAGGAGGAATTAAGTTGCTAGGAATGAACTCACACTGAAGTGGTCATATTGGTCAACTGCATTCTGCTTGTGTTCGACTATAGTTTCTGATATTCCTTCGTTTATTTTTGGAACATCTAAATTATAGGATACCTGGTTCAACGCGCTTGTGCATTATAGAGAAACTGATACTATGTTTGGTTGTCAGTATGAATATTTCCAACTTTTAGTGGTCCATTTCGTCTTTCATACTTCCTTATGAATCGACTGCAATTCATAATTGGAATTTGATGTCATTTTAGGTCGAATGAATGTTAGGTCTATTTGGAGCAACTCATGTTATTATCCCTTCTCCACATACTTGCTTGACTACATAAATTTTTATCAAATTAGTCTCAAGAAGTATCATCAATTATATCAATTGTAAACTTGGAACTCCCATTGTCGAATCATAATGTTCATAATTTCTTGTAAAAAAATTCATAACATTCATAATTCTTCTCTTTAACAAGCTTAGGTTGGTCATATCAATTGTTAGATGGAATTAGAACTAATATCTTTTTCTTTCTCTTTTTTTTTTTTTTTTGGGGGGGGGGCTTGAATTTTAAGCACTATATCAAGACCTTCCAAGCATAATACCACATTCTTGGAATTTTAATATCCTGCAGATGATGAACAGAGTACCATTTTAGGAAGAAAGAGATGATTCGAAAAATTAAACCTGGAGTAGATACATGATAACCCAGTGTTATTGTTTACGGCTTGTCTCAAACAGATGTTGACCCTACATTGAATAGTTGATACCTGATAAACTAGTATTACAATTTACAATTGGTCTCAAACTTGGAAAGGTAGATTGACAAGCTAGTATTATAGTTTACAACTTGTCTCAACCTTAGAGAGGTAGATACTTGATAAGCTAGTTGTATTGAGACTGTTTTTAAGATTTATTGTTGATTCAACACATTTCTGAATTACGTTCTGGGCTCTTTAAAGTTTTCTATATTGGTCAAGTCAATTTTTTTAGTTTTGCTAAATGTTCTCTCTTATATCCTTAATCTCAAATAGAACTTGAATAAGAAAAGGAATGTTGCAGGATGTCATTCACTTCGGGAAAAAAAAGATTCACGATTAATTTACCTTACATTACCCCTTTAGTAACTAGCTTAGAGTTTCAACAAAAATTCTTTCCTCGGTAAAATCTCAAATCACAATCTTTTTGTTGTAATCTTTGCAGAACTTGCAGTTCTGAGTGGCTAAGTGAATCCATAGGAAATGGCTTATGATAACTCCTCCACGCTTGAGCCCAAACGTTCCCATCAATGGTTCATGGATGGCATCGAGCCTGAACTGCTTCCCAACAAGAAGCAAGCCATTGAAGTACCTAATCACAGTTCATTCTCTGGACTTTTAAGTTCCAATATTGCCCCCTGGATGAACACTCCTGGTTTCCACTCAGCACCAGGCCAATATGCAGAAAGGCAGTTTGACAATGACAGCGCAAGATCGCTCAGCTTTGATGACAACAGTGTTCCATCCGTTGGCATAGGCAACATGAATATGTCTAGAAAGGTGATGGAAGATCCATTTGGAAGTGATTCCTCATTTGGTTTATCCATATCCCATACACTGGAGGATCATAGATTAGGTCTTAACTATAGTGGTATCAGAAAGGTCAAAGTCAACCAGGTGAAGGAGGCTGAGAATTTCATGCCTGTGTCAATGGGTGATATCTATACCAGAGGGATCAGCAATGCAATGCCAACAGATCATGCATTTAGTAAGGCTGAGGATAATTGCATAGCTATGGGGCTCTCTTTCAACGGAGGTGATGAGCATCTGATGTCATTAAGTGACACATTTAATAGGGAAGACAACAGTTTCATATCTATGGGTCAACCTTTTAACAAGGTGGATAGCAATGAAATATCAGTGGGTCACAGCTTCAAAGAGAGCAGCTTACTATCAATGAGTCACCCTTTTTGTAAAGATGAAAGCAATATTACTATCCTGAATCAAAGTTTTAGCAGAGAGGATGATAGCACAATATCAGTGAGTCACTCATTCAATGACAATAATACTGCCATATCAATGGGCCAGCAATTCAGTAATGATGATAGCAATATTACATCAGTTGGACAAACTATTAATAAGATGGCTGACACCAATCCACCTATGAGCCACTGCTACAGCAAAGTCGATGACAATGCCATATCAGTGAGTCAGACCTATAGCAAAGTTGAAAACAATAATTTGTCAATGAGTCAATCTTTTGGCAATGGAGAAAGCAATATCATATCCTTTGGTGGATTCAATGACGATGACGATATAAATTCTTCTGGAAGGCTGATTTGCAGTTATGATTTATTAATGAGTCAGTCTTCAGGCCAACAATCAGATATTGTGGCTGGAAAGCGATTGGTTGAGTCAAATGCGGATATAGTTACAAGTGCTGCTCAAATGGCTGGCAGTAAGGAATTTATTTCCAAAAAGGAGGAGCAGAAAGCAACTAAAAAGCCTCATTCGAACAGTTTCCCTTCAAATGTGAGAAGCTTGCTCTCAACTGGTATGTTAGATGGAGTACCTGTCAAGTATATAGCTTGGTCCAGAGAGGTAAACTTTACATTATATGAGTTTTATCTTTGCAACTGTGATGTTCACTAGATGACACTGTTCTTCCTTTGCATGGTAGAAGGAGCTCCGTGGTATTATAAAAGGCTCTGGTTACCTCTGTGGCTGTCAGTCATGTAATTTTTCCAAGGTACATTTGATGCCAGTTTTCATTATTGCAGGACCAGCTTGTTGCACAATTTACTGATCAGATTTTGTTTAACTTCTACGTGTAGGCAATTAATGCTTATGAGTTTGAGCGACATGCTGGTTGTAAGACAAAACACCCTAATAATCATATATACTTTGAGAATGGGAAGACGATCTATGGGATTGTTCAGGAGCTCAGGAACACACCTCAGGATTTACTATTTGAAGTTATTCAGACAATTACTGGATCATCCATTAACCAAAAATCATTTCGCATCTGGAAAGGTGTTTTAATTAACTGAGCGGTTAATATTCTAGAATGTTTACTTTTTTCTCATGTTGGCATCTTTTCTTATGTCTTCAGAATCTTTTCTAGCTGCGACACGTGAACTTCAGCGTATATATGGGAAGGATGAGGTCAGACGACTGTCATAAAGAGGTATCCATATGCAAGGTATGATGCAAAAACATGTCTACATCTTCATACCATATAATAGAAGTATGTACTCTTTAATACTTTGCCCTATAAATCATGGTTGTCCAGAATGGTTTTTTTTGGGACGCCATTGACAGAAACTACAGGAGAATTCATGATGCTAATTCTGCACAACGTGTATTAACTCCCCTGAAACCTGTATATTAAAGCCAGAACAAGCTCATTCATACATTACGAATTTAAAGAGCTCAGAGAGAAGTTTCACCAAATTAATTTGTCATGTCCACAGAAGCTATAAATATTGTGGGCAAAGTTGGAAGTGGTTCCAAGCTAGTGACTGCGAAGGAGACATACTGGCAGTAAGATTTTCACCTAATTGGGAGTGGTTAACTCATTAGAGATATACAATTTGTTGAAAAGAGATTATAATATCTGTTAAGTGCTTAAAATGCTAACTTTAAACTACTAAGTCGACAATGCTTATGAAAGTGATTAAAGACATTTGTAATAGATGGGATGCTTATGATTTTAGTTTCTTAATTGGAAAAATAGACAATGATCTCTGCCTATGTTTTGGATTCATGTTTTCTGCATGCATCAACATTTATTATCTCTTCACCCTAACCATATTTGAAAAGCAAGGAAAATAAGA
Source organism: Solanum verrucosum (assembly GCF_900185275.1). NCBI lineage: Eukaryota > Viridiplantae > Streptophyta > Magnoliopsida > Solanales > Solanaceae > Solanum > Solanum verrucosum. The sequence goes on from NW_026019923.1 coordinate 3,541,758, forward strand.
AAATTATACTTGTCGTAGAAAAAATAAAGTTGTGCAGAGAAAGAGAGAAGAAAACAAAAAAAAAAACATTTGAATGTGTTCTTACGTAAGGTTAGCTAGAGACATGTTCAAAATAATTGGTACTTCCTCCATTTCAATTCAAATGACATAGTATGAGTCAACACAAAATTTAAGTTAAAACGGGAGACTTTTGAAACTTGTGTTGCTATAAAAGCTTTTCATTAACGGCAAAATGAGAAGTTTACTGCTAGATGTTTCCAAATATAGAAATGTGTCATTCTTTTCCTAACGGATATGGATTAACAAGGAAATACTGTCACATAAGATTTTATCTGAAGGAGGAGTAGAGTAGAACTGTCCTTATAAAAAAATATCCCATTGTCAAAACTATAGTACACCACTACATAGATAGCATGCTTAGGCTAAGACCGCGTAAACTATCAATTATAAAGAAGTACTCTTAGGGGTCGTTTGGTGTTATGGATAAGAGGAATTAATCCTGTGATAACTGTTAGAATAGGAATAGGTTTATACAATCCTATTAGAATAGGAATAGGAATAGAAATAGATATAGGAATACTAAATAGTATCCTACTTGGTAAAGGATTGTATTCTAGAGTCTATAAATAGGGTCTCAATGTAATAATGTAGACACAACAACAATTCAATAATATTCTTTTTCCATATTTCTCACATGGTATCAGAGCATTGGTGAGAAACTTCCAGTCACCGTGTCAAATTCCGGCGACGACGGTTGGGACTGATTTGTGTCATCTTTCGTTCTGAAGGTGTTGTGCGAAAGACAACACCATCACGAGGCTCGGGAAGCTCAGGCGACCGAACCCCAATTAGATCCACCGGAAAACAGCCCCTCACGCGCCTCCACGCGCCGTTCGAAGGTGGAAGTTTTCCGGCAAGATCTGGTCACGCGTTGGCGCGTGAGTGCTACTCCGGTCATCTGTTTTCGAGCAGTTTTCTTCTGTTAGGGTCGTCCAGTATTTATGAACAGAACCCAGTCAGTTTTCTCCAGATTCGATCACCGGAATTAGGGTTCCGGTGATTTACAGGCAGTTTCCGACGAAAACAGACCACTGTAGGGCAGTTTCTGGCAAGTTCCCGGTAAAATCAGAATTTTCAGGCCACTGCGGGCAGATTTCAGCATTTTCAGACCACTGTAGCAGTTTCTGTCAGTTTCCAGCATACATACCAGTCTATGGAGAATCGACGAAGGAGAGAACGTTTTGGAAAATCTCAATCCAAGTGTAGTCATTGTCATAAACCTGGACACACTCATGACGTATGTTATATTTTGCATGGTCCACCACCCAGTTATGATCCTATTGTTCTAAAGGAATATAATGAGCTCCTTCGAAATCGCGCAAGTAAACAACGTTTTGGAAAACCTCGATCCAAGTGTAGTCATTGTCATAAACCTGGACATACTCGTGATATATGTTATATTTTGCATGGTCCACGACCCAGTTATGATCCTATTGTTCTAAAGGAATATAAAGAGTTCTTTCGGTATCGTGCAAATAAACAAACGTCTCCACAAGTAGTTTCGGTTGCACAACCTGATGTTTCTGTTGCGGGTAATTCATTTACTTGTGTGTCACAGTCTAGCACTCTTGGATCATGGGTCATAGACTCTAGTAATAAATCACTATTGTCTGATATTGTTTATTCACAATCTCTTCCAGCTATTACTTTAGCCAATGGGATCCAAACAAAACCAAAAGGGGTTGGAAAAGCCAAACCCGTATCTTCTGTCACCTTAGACTCTGTTCTTTATGTCCCTGGTTCTCCTTTTAATCTAGCATCGGTTAGTCGTTTGACGAAAGCCCTACATTGTAGCATAACCTTTTTTGATGATTTTTTTCTCATGCAGGACCGCAGTACGGGACAGATGATTGGAACAGGACATGAATCACAAGGCCTTTACTATCTTACCTCTTCAAATTCCTTAACAGCATGCTCCGTTACAGATTCCCCATATCTAATTCACAAACGTTTGGGACATCCAAGTCTATCCAAACTGCAAAAGATGGTGCCTAGTTTGTCTAGTTTATCCACATTAGATTGTGAGTCGTGTCAACTTGGGAAACACACTCGTGCTACATTTTCACGTAGTACTGAGGGTCGTTCAGAGTCTATTTTTTCATTAGTTCATTCTGATATTTGGGGTCCTAGTAGAGTCAGTTCCACCTTAGGATTTCGTTATTTTGTTAGTTTCATTGATGACTATTCGAGATGCACTTGGGTTTTCTTAATGAAAGATCGTTCTGAGTTATTTTCTATATTCAAAAGTTTCTTTGCTGAAATACAAAATCAGTTTGGTGTTTCTATTCGTACTTTTCGTAGTGATAATGCCTTAGAATACTTATCATCCCAGTTCAGGAGTTTATGTCTCACCAAGGAATTATTCACCAAACATCTTGTCCATACACTCCTCAGCAAAATGGTGTAGCAGAAAGAAAGAATAGGCATCTCATTGAGACTGCTCGCACTCTCCTCATTGAATCCCATGTTCCGCTGCGTTTTTGGGGTGATGCAGTCCTTTCATCTTGTTATTTAATTAATAGAATGCCTTCTTCTTCTATTCAGAATCAGGTTCCACATTCCATATTGTTTCCTCAATCACATCTCTATCCTATCCCCCCTCGTGTTTTTGGGAGCACATGCTTTGTTCATAATTTAGCCCCAGGGAAAGATTAATTAGCTCCTCGTGCCTTAAATGTGTCTTTCTTGGTTACTCTCGAGTTCAAAAAGGGTATCATTGTTATTCACATGATCTTCATCGATACCTTATGTCCGCTGATGTTACATTTTTTGAGTCTCAACCTTACTATACATCTTCTGATCATCCTGATGTATCTATGGTCTTACCCATACCTCAGGTTTTACCTGTGCCAACTTTTGAGGAATCTACGATTACTTCTACATCTCCAGTTGTAGTGCCACCACTACTAACTTATCATCGCCGTCCACTTCCAACCCTACCCGTATAATTTTTTCTTTTTCAGTAGGGTCGTGCCATCATTCCGACCCTACCCATATTATTTCTCTTTTTCAATGAGGTCGTTCCATCAATTTGAACTATCCTATATAATTTTTATTTTCTAGTTGGGTCGTGACATCATTTCGACCCTACCCATATAATTTTATTTCTTAGATTGTGACCACTTTTAGCCATCAAATCTAATACTCCGGCATATGAGCATGTTTCGGCCAATTTTTCGATGACTTGTTTAATATCGACTCATCTATTGATTCCAACATGATCCATATACTTTATACTAGATTTTGAGCACTTTGTTGCTCAGGGGGAGTTTAGTAGCCTTGTATGTCGATTATGTGAGTCACTCTATGGTCTGAAACAGTCTTTGCAAGTTAGGTTTGGGAAGTTCAACGTTGTAATTTTATCACTCTGTTTTATCGGCATTATGCATCAAATTCAGTATTTCATGAGAAGATTAAGCACATTGAGATTGACTGACATTATGCATCAAATACAGTATTTAATGAGAAGACAAACACATTGAGATTGACTGTCAATTTTGTGAAGTCGAGTGATCAACTTGCAGATATCTCACCAAGCCCCTCATCGGTCCTCGTGTTAATTACATTTGTAACAAGCTAGGTACATGAATTGTATGCACTAGCTTGAGGGGGAATGTTAGAATATGAATAGGTTTATACAATCCTATTAGAATAGGAATAGGAATAGAAATAGATATAGGAATACTAAATAGTATCCTACTTGGTAAAGGATTGTATTCTAGGGTCTATAAATAGGGTCTCAATGTAATAATGTAGACACAACAACAATTCAATAATATTCTTTTTCCATATTTCTCACAATAACTTTTGAGTGACCTTTAATTCATTGTTTGGTTGCAAAGATAGGGATAACTTATCCCAGGATTAACAATTAGTCCTGGAATAAGTTATCCCTCACTGGGATGCCCAGGATAAGTTATCCTGGGATAAGGTGTGTAAATTAACAAAAATATCCCCCTTAAATTCTATTTTATAAAGGTACCAAGTTTCAAAAAAAATTCTATTTTATACACCACTTTTACATTCATACATATTAACATAATTTTTAACAACATTTATAATAACATTTGCAACCTTAATTATTCGTTTTTTTTATGATAAATATATTTTTCTATTAAAAATTTACATTTTATAAATATTTTCTTTTATGAATATATTATAAGTTGAATTTAATTGCGTAATTATTATGTTTATTTATATTTTGATTTCTCTTAAAATGTTCACTCCACTACTAAACTACATATTTTTCATTAAATAGTTTATTACTCACTTAAAAATTATATTTTATCTATAGTTAAAATATAGATAACTTTAATAATAAATTTTCTTTTACTTTAATAAACATAAAATGAAAGTTATATTTTTGAGCTAAATAAGATGGAAGTTTTATTTTTAAACTAAATAAGATGAAAGTTTTATTTTTAAGCTAAATAAGATGAAAATCTTATATTTAAGCTAAATAAGATGAACATTTTATTCTTAAGTTAAATAAGATGAAAATTTAATTTTTTAAACATACGTCACAATCATGAAAATGCACACACAAAAATATTTAAGCTAAATAAGATGGAAATTTTATTTTTAAGAATGAGTAAGTAAAGCTTGCAAAGAAAATGCTAAAAAAAAAATTAAAAAAGGTGAGGGGGTTTTTGTAAACAAACAACTTATTCTTAAAAGTTATACCATGAATATTAGTTTGAATATGGCAAACCAAACAAGCAATAAAAACTTATCCCAGTATAACTTATCCCAGCATAACTTGTAGTCAAACCAAACGGCCCCTTAGAGATAGCAGAACTTTTGAACTTAGCGGAAAGAATCAATTAAGCTTGGACAAAGTAAAAAAGGATAGCTGGTGATGAGATAAGGATAAGAGTATAAATGTGGAACATAAAGATTTAGGCAAGTGCATGTACACATTGAAGTATAAAGTAAAAATACCTTTTCACTTCGTATTGAATGATACTCCTTCCTCCCATTTATTTGACATGGAATTTGAAAATGCTAGTTTAATGTGCATATCATATTGGAAGGAATTAAAGAAAATGATAAAATAGAAGTTGTAAAGTATTTTAAATGAAGCGAATTGAGTATTGAGGATTATATAGTTGACCCCAATAGTTTGGTTTGAAGTGTAATAGTTGTTTCTTTGTAAGTCAAACATTTAGTTTTATAGGGGAGGTATGACATTAAATTTAGAGTACATTAGTTCATTAATTTGAAATCTTCAATTTGGTGAATATGGTATGGGTTATCAGATATTAGAACTGAGTCAGCTTTTTGAGACGTCCAAACATGAATGTTTGTAGCATATAATATATTGACTAGCAATAGACAACTCATTTTTGTATTGATAAAAGTGAGACTAAGATTACCTGTTAGTGCTTGAAATATGGTGGCTGTTAAATGGTGGAAGCTTCAATCTTCAAATTGCTATGTTCTGTTTCAAGTGTACTTGCCAATTGTCAAAAAAAATGTTTTGTTTCAAGTGAGTGTCAATAGTATGCCTTTGAATTTTGAATAATTCCTCATTTCAACTTGCTCAACAATTTAATACATAATTTGATGATATATGTGCTCGTTCCAGTAACAAACAGTGATGTCTGGAAGTGATGAAATGGCTTTCTCTTGTTAAGCATGTGAAATATTAGTTTTAGTTTCATGGCTCTCTAGTAACCTGAAGGTCAAAAATTGGTAAGGAGCCTAAATTAAGCAAGTTTCGGACTTTATCTTAGCATCTCTGTTGCAGTAATTTGGTCCGACCCATACAACGGAATAACTGTTAAGATTGACTGGTTCAAACTTTTCAAACACTGATCTTTTAACACAGGAAATATTTCCAGATAGAACTTCAGTATTGTAGATCTGAAGTTCAAGAACCAACTTATCTACATGTCTGGGCATGATTATTGTTGTTACTATAATTTATTATACATGGTTTGATATCGATTAAAAACCAAAAGAAAAGGCCTATAGGCTTAACATAGTTTAGTCATTCTATAGTTCAGAAAGAAGTTTCCAAAAATGGTGGTTTAACTGGCTTAAATTTGGCCACACGCTGTAAACCATCTTTAACTAATAATTACTAATTCAAGATGCAGCTGAAGAGGAGTTCATTTCTTAGATGAAGAGTCTGCTCTATAGCCAGACCTCCTTTTGGAATTTGGAAGATAAAGCCTCAAAGAGAAAATCATTATATGGTTTCATCTTTGGTAGCAGTTGTTCCTCTCGATGAATTGATGTGGACAACTGTCTGACTTAAAGTTTCCTTGTCAATTTTGGTTTCATGTGTCATTTCATGTGTTGGTATTGCTTGTTCATCGATTGATGGAGATTTGTGATCCTTACTTTTACCCCATAGGACAATGTAAAGGCCAACAACAATCACAACAGCACCTAGTACCCTGCAAAAAGCATTACATTAGAGTTTGGTGTTGGTCGTAACTTATAAGAGTTTTAGGGTTATAAGGATTACCTTCCCAGGTTCAGTTGTTCACGTAGAATGATTGTACTCAATATAGCTACAATAACCATGCTTAATGGATTGAAAGCTGTGACGAAAACAGGTCCCCTGTCTTTCATTATGACTCCTTGGATATAATACGCGAGTCCTGAACAGAATATTCCCTGGATTGTGACATGACAAGTGAGGAGCTATTAATAGGCTTAAATTTATGAGTTATTGGTAAAACTATGCTTCTAGATTTTTTCCCCCTCACTTCTCTCATGTTGCAGAAGTAAGTTGCTTGCTTACAGTGGTTAGGGAACATTGATCTTAAAATCAATGTCTTTAAATTTGAAGAAGCATTGGCTGCTTCCATATGACATGTTCTGTCACACATAGTAGTACAGAACTGGGCAATTTGGTGCATATGTTGGATAAACATCTAAAGGATGAATACTTCTAAAATTCTTTGTATGCTCGTGTTCTAAGAAAATTTAGCCACATCACGTTTTGTGCATAAGTTTTTCTTTTAATCAAGTAAAAAATTTCAATTATAATAACAAGGCCATATGGCCGTATACAAGAGACATGCAAAAGGGGGAGATCTACAAAATATGGTTCACTTACACTGTATACAGCTGCAAGAAACTTAGAGTCCCAGTTTATGGCCCACACTGCAGGTTTTCCTCTCTCCATTACCATTGCGACTATGGCTCCCTCAGTTGTTCCCAACAAGCATATCCAAGCAGTGAGCGAGAGCTCAGCGGGATAAGTCCGCAGTGTGATTGCCTGGGAATAGGGTACTAGAGTTAGATATAATGCTTACTTGCTAATTACTTATTTCTTCTAACTAAGTTCTGTCTTTACCTGCAAAATCATGAATGCAGCCCAACTGAAGCACCCAATTGTTATCATGATGGAACCTTTGATAGCATGGCTTAGATTTAACCCACCACTTTGAGAGTCATGACCGGCATTTCCTGCTGTCCAAAATAGTTCAACTATTGGGCCTCGTACCAGGGTCATGATCATGGCTCCTGCCACTGTGGCAACAGTCCCAACTAGTTTGGCTTGGCTGCGGATGCTTGTAAGCTTCACCTTCTCAAGCCTAGAATAAACAATATATGTGCCAAAAGAATTCACATCATGATTTGGGAATTGTCCTTTGTCAAAAAATTTATGTTGGGATTTTCTTGTTAATTCATCTTTGCTAGTGATCATGTGTATTTATATCTGTAGAATGAGACAAAGCATATAATTTACCTGAATATCCAGGCCATTATAAAAGTAATGGCAGGAAGAATGTTGCACATTGCAGCTGCAAAAGTTGCTGTTGTGTATTTCAGGCCAATAGAGTAGAGATTCTGGTCGATGACAGGCCTGTTGGTCAAGAGAAACATGCTTATGTTAGATACTGATTGCATTGAGAAAAAGTGAATTTGAGTGTTTTAAGACTTACTCCAGTAAGCTAAGAAGTACCAACTTAGCAAATATTGAGGGCGTCATCTTTGGTCTTACTTTCCTGTTAAGAGATATTCAGTTCAGCCATCATTTTCTCTAGGGGAAATAATAAGAATTTGTATTTGTCTTTCTTCCACTGGGAAATAGACTAGAGTTGATGTTGCAAACACATTAATTGAAAATAGAGAGGGAGGGAGAGACATACTTGTCTAGAATTATTGCAAAAGGAGCAATAACCAAAGTGGCAACTGCATGGCGGTACACAACAAATACATAGTTACTCATTCCTTCGTTCAAGGCCACTTTGGTGAGGATATCCATGCCTGCTAGCCCAAATTGGAGAAAAATGACTGCAAGAAAGGGTTTGGCTCTGTTGTATTGTTCACGTACTGCCTCCATTGTTTACTTGCAACAAAGCTCAACCTCTTTGAGAGCACTACTATTGTAAGCTCACAAGTGCAGCATAAGTAACTGCTGCTTTTCTGTATATATAGACAAATTCTTCACACTATTTTCGTTCTCTCTGCCCATTATCTTATCAGCAGATGAGGACAAAATCTGTTGGATTTCATTTGTGTATATAATTTGTTTAATTAATTACCCGGTAAGCCTTCCACTTTTTAAAATGAAGTGGCCTAGTCACCCGGACCTACTCATCACTTGCTTCTAGGAAAAGTAAACTGGGACTGAGTACCCTTTTATTTTGTTGCAACTTTCTGTTAGTTGTCTACTTTGGATGAGCTCAAATGTTCTTGAATTGGTTTAATACGTTCTTGTATATCTTAATATTTTGTATATTCAAAAAAATTATCTTTATTCCTTGAGATAATACTTGTTCCATGTCTATGCTCATACTCATGGATATTAATTTCTTGCAGAAACTTCTATGGTTATGTACATGACAGATTGACAACCAAGGTGCGTGGGTTGCCTGCTTAAAGAAACTGTGTTTTCTCTTTTGCTATTGGTCCTCATAGTTGATCACTCAATTATCGCCTTGATCCTTGGTAATAATTCTTGTCAAATAGTTATGGCTGTAAATTAAATCTTTCCTTTGGTTCTAAATTTTGATGTATGTAAATTAGTACATAAGTTTTTGCATGCCCGGTTAATTCGATGAGAATCCATGTGTTAGAAATTTCCCCAACTAAGTGGTGTGAGTTGGTATCATAGTTTTATAGCTAGACCATGAGGATCCTAGCTGCTCTTTCCATTGGCAGTGCACCAAACTTGCCACTTCTGAATTGAATATTCTTGTGGGTTTTAAAGTATTTTAAAGTTTGATACGTTGCTGTGGGCAGAAATTTTGTTCCAAGTGCCCAGGTTAGGCACATGAATATTATGAGGTACATCATCTTAAAGTTAAAAACGGTTCCATTAAATATTCACAGCCCACCATTTGTCTTTTTTAAAATTAGTGTTTTGATTGATGCATTCATAATGATTTCTTAGAAAACATAACCAATCACATTGCCTATATCTTTTGCATAAAAAAGCATAGTAGGTTGGATTACGTGCCAAATTGCCAACCTTTTCTATGTTGCATGTTGTGTTGGTAACCTTTTCCATATTATGATTTTATATTATGTATAGAATGATTACAGGGAATCAAAAGATTGTATAGGGGTAGCTAGTATAGAATCTTCTTTATGAAAGAAATATTTATTGACATGAAAAACCATAGTGCTCTCTTACGTCCCACTTGAAAAATCATTGTTCCCATCATCGACTGTGATATGGTCATCCAGATTGACCACTTGAGTCTGTTTTTGACATTATTGTCAACTTTATAATTGATTGACATGGATTGGAGCACCATAGTGTGATCTATTGGCCATCAAGCTAATTGTAAATAGGTGATAAGCTTTAAGCGCTGGACGATATTTTTAAATGTTTGAAATTGATTTATAAATAAGCACATATGTGCATAGTTAAAGTTGCTGAAACTTAGAGGTAAGTAGCTAATGTGTGTGGTAAAATAGTGTCGCTAAGTTGTTCTTTTGTTAAAATGTATTATCATAAAATATGAGTTAATATTATTTTTTGTAAAGAAGAGGAATGGGTGAAGAGGGTATTTTGAGGGGGAAAAAGGTTAAAATAATAAAAAGGTCAAATTAAAAGTGTTTGTAAGCTGAAAAGTCATAAATTGAGAATGATCAACAACTACACTATATTAAGTGTAACTCTACAAGTGGAGTTTGGGAAAGGTAGAGTGTATTAGATGTTATCTCTACCTCATGGAGGTAGCAAGGCTATTTTTGAAAGACTTTTGGCTTAAGTGTAGCAAATTAAAGTATTTATAAAAAGGGAATACAACAATGAAGAAAAATATGTCAAATAATAAATGAAAGTAGTATAGAGCAACCAGGGTAGAGAAACAATAACAACAACAAAATAATATGGTAACTAAAAAGAAAATATATGCATGAGGCTAATACGATGACATACACGGTGCTCTTAGGCTCCCACCAAGCATAAACAAGTTGACAATCAAGTCAAGAGTATATCCTTCTATCCAAAGTTATGTCTTCGGGAAGCTTAAGTTGTTGTCATGTCAAGTCAAGAGTAATACTCCAATGGTCTACCTCTACATTTTTCCATGCCCACTATATCTAACCTTTCACACCTGACTTAGATTCTGCGCACTTCACATACATCCCAGCTTCGGTTCCCTTTCCTCATCTTGTCCACCATAGAGGTCACTCACATTTGTTCTGGATATCATCGTTTTAGTCTTATTTCGCCATATTACTATGCATCCATCTCATCATTCTCATTTTGCAACTTCCATCTTCCGAACATGGGAGTTATTGACTAGTCAATACTCCGCCCCATAAAACAAAGTTGGTCTAACCACCATTCTTTGGAACTTAACTTTTTATCACACAAAACCTCAATTCATCCAGCATCAATATGATGTGTGATATCATGTTGATCTCTCTATTTTCTTGGAGTAAAGACTTAAGATACTTGAAATTTACTCTTAAGATGACATGTGTATCAAATCTCACTTCCACACATACCTCGTATGATGGATCACTAAACTTGTACTTCAAGTAGTTTGTCGTTAGTCTTGCTCAACCTAAACCATTTAGATTTCAAGGTTTGTCTCCAGACTTCCAACCTAGCATTAACTTCACCTGAGATTCATCAATCAGTACTATATCATCCACAAATAACATACATTATGGCACCTCACCTTACAGGGGCGGATATATCCTAGAGCAAGGGGTGTCAAGCGACACCCTTTCGTTGGAAAATTACATTATATATATAGGTCAAAATTTAATTTAATGAATATATATACAAGTGTCGACACATTTTGACACAAGTTGAAGATTTAGTGTAATGGTTAGGGGGTTGCAAAACTTGTTGGAGGTTTTGTGTTCTATTCTTGATAGCAACGTTTACATTTTAACTTTATATTTTGACACTCCTTGATAAAAATCTTGACTCCGCCACTGTCACCTTAGATATGAAGTGTCAATTCATTTATCACAGAGGCAATAAAAATGGTCTAAGCGTTGATCTCTGGTGCAATCTTATCTTGATTGGAAAGTATTTTGAGTCTCATTTCACTATTTTTACCGATGTCTTGACTTCATCGTACATGTCCTTCATCTCTTGATGTAAGCCATCAGTATACCTCTAGTCTCTAGACATCTCTATAGGACCTCTCTTGAAACTTTATCGTAAGTCTTTTCTACGTCAATAAACATTATATAAAGGTCTTTCTTCCCCTCTCTATACTTCTCGATATGAGACCAAACTGGTTCTCGGCCCCTCAGTACACTCTTCTCCGCCACGCTCTCCCGAATTTTTATAGTGTGGCCAAGGAACTTGATATCTATATAATTATTGCAGTTTTAAATGTCACATTTGTTCTTGTAAAGAGGGATCATTGTACTACTTTATTCCTTGGGCATCTTATTGTCTTGAAAATGACATTAAACAACCGAGTCAGTCACTCTAGACATGCCCTACTTGAGCTCTCTCAAAACTCCATCAAAATCTCATCTTGGCCCGATTGCTCTTCCCCTGCACATCTTTTGACACATGAACCTCCTTAAAGTTACACCTACGGTACCCAACATTTTGGTGTCTCTCGGAGTGCTCCAAATCACTCACCCAACATAATGTCTTTGTGCTCCTCTTCGTTTAGAGATTCATGAAAGTATGTTTGTCATCTCTATCTAATAAGTGTCTCTTCCACTAATAATTTGCCTTCCTCGTCCTTGATACGCTTCATCGATCTTGATCCAAATCTCGGGACTTCCTCTCTCACTCTCTGACGGGCCTATACATGTCAGTCTTTTTCTGCTAGTTCAATATATAAGTGTTCAATAACTATTAGTATTGGTTTCTCCCGTGGAACCATAGAAGGAATTCAATCACTACTAATTGGTGTTGTTATTTTTGTCGCCTTAACCGCAAACTTCGCCTCAGTCTTCGCTACCCTTTATATTTTCTTGTTCATCCATCTTTCCTCCTTATCCTTTCTCTCCACCTACTTTGTATAGGCATTTCGCTTGTCTTAGACTTTTCCATTCCACCATATGTTCCGTTAATGACACCACCATTACCCTTCGAAATCTCCAACACCTCTCTAGTTACAACCCTAATACCACTAGATGTCATATCTCACATGGTGTTCGCATCCCCATTATTCCCCCTTGCCTCGATCACCATCAATTTTTCCTCAATTTCCTATGCTCAAGTAGGGGTCGAACCACCACATTTGTGTTGGGTTCAAAATTGGTTAGAGCGTCCTGCGGAAGCTTACAATTGTAAATTGTAAAGATAATAAATCAGATAACAAAAAGTATTCTAAAAACATAATATTATTATATGAAAACTAATATAAAAGAAAAAAATATTAAAACTGATGAGAGAATAAATCTCCCCATAAACTAAACTCTTAAACGACTTCATTGTGGATACTATTGTGTTATGCTATGAGAATAAGAATCTTCAATTTATAGATCTCCAAACTTTTCCTCCAAGGAAAGAATAAATCAAATATGGAAGATAATTATGTTTTTCTTTCAGGAAAAGTTAAAGCATTTATGGTAATACTTTTACTTTTCTTTAAGGAAAAAATGAACTTCAAATAAGGTTAGAAAATCAGGGAAAAACCCTAACAATTTGATCCTCGACCAGTTAAAAGTCCTCTCCTCCCTCTTCCTCTTGATCTCCAAGTCCATCAGCAAAAGCTTATGTCAAGTGGTGAGATTCTCACTCGGAATAACCTTGCAGTCCTTACAAAGGTCTCTATCCACCTTCCTAAGGAGTATGTAATCTATTTGCGTCTTAACCATTGCATTACGAAAGGTAGTCAGGTGGTCCTCCTTTTTCGGAAAGTTCGAATTAGCAATCAACTCAAAAGTTCTAGTGAAATCCAAAAACGACGCCCCACCTTCATTTCTATCCCCAAAATCAAAGGCTCCATGCACATCGTCAAAACCACTAAAAGTTGTCCCAACGTGATTATTGAAATCACATCTCGATTGAGTTGGGAATGATCAACTTATGAAAATGATCAATCTATAGCTTTTGGTTTATTTTGACTCAAAAGCACTTAATTTGTAAGCACTTTAGCTATTTATCAAATGTGTAGATAATTAAGCCAAACACTATCTATTATTGTTGAAAAGATGGTCAAACTTCAGACAAAGTAGCAAGTAAAAGGAGGGTCCTTTTAGTGAATCTCCAGTCTCCACATACATAAAGATTGAATTATTGTAATACTATGAGGTAGCATTGAATTATATGTAAAGCAAATTTTTTTTAAAGAGGACAAAAGAAGATGTGGCTTTGGGATAAAAGCTTAGGTCTTAGTAAAGAATAGAAAAAGGGGAAGGGAGAGAGTGGAAGCAGCGTATGACTTCAATTGTTTGCCAATATGGGCTGTTGTGTCTTCCACAAGAGATAGAGCTTCCATTATTGCCATGGCACCAACTAACATTTTATTACTTTATGATCTCATACCTCATTTCTAGTATTCCTCCTCCTTGATTGGTAGGTAAATATTTATTCGCATCGTGTATTTACATTAGGGATGTGTTTGGTACGAAGGATTTTTTAATATATTTTTTTATATAATTTAGGCAATGTTACCTTACTTTTGCTAAGAATGCGTACAATAGAATCTTGTGATTCGACCCTTTCCCAAACCCTGCGCATAGTAGGAGTTTAGTGCATCAGACTGTCGTTTTACTATGGGAGGTGAGAGTGAGTGTAGGTGTATGGTGATGGGGGCTATTGTTGTGTGCATATGTAATGTCATTTGTGAAACTTGTTTTTATTATTTCTATTAGTAAACTTGTTTTCCGCATTTTTGAGAAATTTGTTTTTTTAAGGATGTTCTTTTCAATTTGACCAACAAAATATGTGAAAATTGAAATATGTTCTGGAAATTGTTTTGCCATACGAAATACACCCCTAAATTAATCCAACTAATCATTATTAAGTGATTTAGTGAAGTGAAAATATATATTATTAATGTTTGTTTAATGGTCCTCGACAGTAAAATGTCTTATTGATTTTGTTAAATATATAAAACAAATAATGGAAAGAATGTTTTTTTAGTAGTTCAAACCTTTTTTATCAAATGCCAATGGGCACATACAAGCTCTTATCCAATTGTTCCTATGACTTAGCTCAATTTAGTCACAAAAGTTATAATCTTTGTAGATATATGTTTTGAAGCCAATTGACCCTCCATTTCTTGCTTCAAATAATCAAGAAAGGAACCAAATACCTTTTTTTATTATTATTATTTTATGTTTGCTTTTTGCGTTAAGAAGGAAAACCCTTTTCAGTGCACACTAATCCCAAGCCAAATTTTAGACCCGTTTGACCATAGATTTTCCAAGTAATATTTGGGGGGAAAATTGGCAATTAGTGTTTGTCCATATAATTTACCATTATTTGATAAATATTTTTGGCAATATCCCAAATTTCCAAATACTAGTTTTTTCTAGTATTTTGGCCAAATCTCATTATTTGGGATCTTTTAAAAATTGAAATTTTACACCAAATTCTTATCTTTTACAAAAACACCCTCTATAGTAGTTGTTTGTGTTGTATTACATAATTTTTTATGTGAACACCAAAATAGTGATGAAATATTCGGTGAATATGAAAGTGATGTTATGGTTGTTGATGAAAATGATGAACAATCGGCTCATGGTAATAAAGTCATGTGCTTTGTCTACTTCACGATGTATGGAATGATGCTTGTTGCACTCACTCCAAACTACCACATTGCTCCAGTGTCACGGACACTACTCGTTATTTATTGCAATGAAGATCCAATTGACTTGTAATACAAATTTATGGTTAGTTTTGATAGTTTTTAAAACTTATGGGTATAAATCATATTTTTTCTAAAAATGTGAAATATGTTTTCCAAATACTATGGCCAAACACATGGTGAAATTTCACCCAAATAATATTTGCTAAGAATATTTGGAAATCTATGGCCAAACGCTAGCTTAGTATTGGCACCGCCTATATTACTATTTTAATATTATATATATAATATAATGATTCAATTCAATTGTGGTCGTTATTTTACTATTAAAGGGGTTTATTAGCTCATTGTTTCCCTTTTCCTTATATTGTTGCTTAATCTTTCTTATTTGTTTCTTTTGCTTGAAAGATAATTTCATATAGTTACTCATAACAGGCTTAATTAGTAATTTGAAAATTAAACAAGGTAACTTTTTATGTTATTAAATTACACGCAAACACTATATTTACTTCTTCATATTTTCAAACTTTCTTAATGAAAATCTTGACTACGCCACTATATATATTCTCCATTATGTTTCTTATCAAATCTACAAATTTTTTGAGGTTATAAATATAAAGATTGCCAAAGTTATCTTACTTTGAACCCATAAATATGATGTTGAGAGAACATATTATGTCACCTTATCTCCTGCACGCAGCAAAGAAAGAAAGGAAAGTAAAGAGTTTAAGTTTTACACACTAAAGATATAATATTTGTGCAATATTATTCAAGTTATTTGAAAGTTAGTTACATGAAACTCTAATTAATAGCATCGAGTGGTAATCTCTTGTTATGGAATCTCAAGTGTCTGAAGTTTGAATTTCATACGAGAAAAACGAGGTGTGCTATATTTAAAACATACGAAATATAGTAAATATCGTAAATGCAGATATAGTATGGGTTGCAAACTGATATACAACTTAATTTTGAAAGATATGGCATTCAAAAAATTATAGAGTTGGTCGCCTTTCAAGTAGATCCATTAAGTCAGTGCATCGGCAATAATCTGTTACATTGAGTGGATAATTTCGAAGAAATGATAAGATATTGATAAGAGCTCTTAAATATATCGCTATTAACGGGAAACATAAAAGAAGTAAGGATGGAAAAAAGAAAAAAATTCTATAGGTTGAATTGTTCGTGTACTCGGGGAATAAATTTTGTTTAATTTGAAATGGATGATGTGAGTTTGTGAAGGACTCGACATACGTTATATTAATAGTGGATAATCTATGTTTGTTAATCAAGTTTGTTCAGTGGTCGTAGGCTTACTAATATAATTCAAATTTTCCATTTTAAGCCTTCCATTTTGCCAGATTGAAAGAGCTATAAATCATTGTGATCTCTTTCTTAGAAAGAAAATTACGTAATTTCTTCGTTATTTTCTCTCATGTTTTTCGTTAGTCAATTACTAGCTAAAGTGTTATATATTTTTTTACTGTTTGTATAAAAAAGGTGGAACAAATTCAATCTCTCTTTTTTGTATAGTGAATAATTATTTCTTGTAATTTCTTTTTGTGATACAATGAAACCATGACAATCAGGATCTCAAGACACAACAATACTTGTAATGCAAGAAATAATAGACGTATATCACAATATCTCTTTCTTCATTATTCTAATTTTAATTATCATATCATGGTTCTTGAATCGAGTCATAAGGACACAATTCCACTATTTAAAAAATCCATAAGTAAGTTATTACAACATTATCCATGCATATAAACTTTGACGAAGTCCAAAAGAAAGGGAAAAAGGATAAATATATCTTCGACTATTGTAAATGGTATGCAAATACTCTTTGTTATACTTTTGGAACATTGGTGCCTCTGTCGTCTAAAAACTAGAGCATATATGTATTTCACACTAACGGACGACTAAATAGGGACGCGTGGCACAATCTTATCCGTCGATCCGATTTTAATAAATGTCGAATGGGTGGATAAGATTATGACACATGTATGTCCGTTAGTATAAAGGGTATATATGCTCTAATTTTTGGACGGCAGGGACACCAATGTCCCAAAAGTATGACGGAGGGCATCTGCATACCTTTTACGATAGTTCAGGGGTATATTTGTCCTTTTTTCCCCGAAAGAAATTTTAAGGGCCTATAGAAACTCTTCTTTTTTTATTGACCTTCTAATTTCAACAATTAGTTTTTGTTGTTATATAGAAGGGTTTTGAAGATCTGTAAGTCTATATATCCATTTTGTCACTTCATTTAATTATCAGTTGCTTTTCTTGGAAGAACTACCAAGGGATTGGAGAGAAAAAAGAGAGCATGGATTATATATATATATATATATATATATTCCCTCTTTTAAATTATTTTTTTAAAAGAAAAGGTCTCTCATCTACATTCTTCTCATATATTATTAAATTTATGCTTGGCTATACTCCAAAAGCATTTTAAAAAATATTTTTTTTTATTTAACTTTTGAAAATAAGTTGTGATTAGTACTTAATAATATACACTTGTTTTTTCTTTTTCTTTTTTTAAATTGAACAAACACTTCAATTCTTTAAAATAAACATTTTAAAACAAATAAACATTATTTTTGGCTTTCCAAAAGTTTGGACAAACATAACATGTTCTTATTTTATATATAAAAAAAAAGTATCTCTCTCTCTTTATCCAAAAAAGAAAAAAAAAATTCCCTTTCCTTATTTTAAAATCTCTATGATTAGAAATTAGAATATAAAAACAGTAATAGCCACTAATTTTAGATTAAAAATGATTAAAGTAAGATCATTAGTCAAGATATTGCACTCAGACAGGAAAAGCCAAGTGAGACCCCAATTATATTATAACCAAATAAACCAATATTCGACAAGTGGATTAAAAGTTTCCTAATATGTTGATTAATATTTTAAAGATTGTGTTGAGTATGCAAATAAAGTTCAGTTGATGAATAATAGAAGTTAAATTAAAATAGAATGATATTCTTAATATTATGAAAGTTCTTTTAAGAAGAATCGTACGAGTTTAATCCAAACGCAAATAGTAATAACAATTGAGCTAAGTAAGGTTGGAGATATGCTATACATCTAAAGATATTGAGCTCAAGCTCGAAGAATGATTATTTTTTTTTATGTTAACGGTATCAAATGAGTTGACTGGACGCACCAAAAGATTATGTGAGGTGAAATGAATTGCTTAATTTTTTTTAAAATTTTAATTTCTTTATTTGTTTTCTTATAATTTGCTTAATTGCTTCATTAAGAAAAATTATCATATCTATATGTAACATCTCAAAAAAAATAAAAATATTTTAATAAAGAATTTCATGAGTCAATTTAGATTATATATTTAGTAGACATGAGTCAATTGGATATGTTATCTTTGTATGACTGCTTTTGTTATATTTATTTTGTGTGAACCCAAATTAATTAAAATTCAAATACAAATATCAAAAATCAAAATAACTCGTAAGCTCTTATCCTAAACATAACACATTGGTGATAATATTATTTCAATTAGAAAATGTTTGCCTCTTGGGATAATGATTAGTCATTTGATTTTTGTCATCATGATTGAGAGGAATTTTAATTTGCTGACTAGAATTACACACAAAAAAAAAGGATTCACATGATTAAAGGTAAAATTCTTTTGGATTACAACACAAATTCTATATGTGAAGGAAAACCCTTGTGTCTCCTTTAAACATGGAAAAGTTCCATTGGATGCAACAATCTTTTGTCACTTCAATCACGACATTTATTTCACTCATTATATTTAATAATATAATTTTTTAATATTATTTTACTCATGATACAATCATAATATTCTTTTACTTTAATATTACAAACGTAGAGTTTACAACTTAAAATTCCTTGTGAGAACATTATTTTAGATTCAATATCATATTCTATGACATCTTAGTCACTTCAGAACAATATTCATAAAGTTCATAAAAACGGGGGGTGGGGGGTGGGGGGTGGGGGATTTCTCACTCAATTCAATATCATGTTCTAGGACATTTTGGTCAGGTTTTTCAACGTTTCATGATTAAATCAACTAAATGTCATCTTGAAATATCAAAAATGTTTTTTTCAATTCTATTTGATTGGGGACATCAGTGACCCTCCTCCAACAGAAACCTCATTTTTTTTGTTATCGATAAATTCTCCCCAGTGCCCTATCATTCATAAAAAATATTGATTGTTGAGAAACTAATTTTTGAAAGCTCGATCAAGCCCGAGTAAAATTTCAAAACAATACCCTAAAACGTGAAAGAAAAAAAAAAAGCTAAAAATGAAGAAGTGCACTGCTTGAGTTATGCGTATTTTTGTTCTGCAATTCAAACCATTTTGTTAACTTGATTTTGACTTTATACAAAGGTAATGTAAAGAAACCTTTGAATCTCGTATTCTTAAACTAAAGATACATAGAAATATACTAAAGTATTATTAAATATTACAATCTTAAACATGTCATGTGAAAAGTAAGAATTAAAGACTCTTCCAAAAAATGATTAGAAAACAATTCTTTGTAAAATTGTGCTCAATTTCATATACTTGAATTTAGTTGAACAATATTTGATTGATAAAATGGCAACCCCTAAGAACAATCTTAAAATGCAAATACCCACACAAAAACCCCTCCAAAAGTTTGTACAAAAACATTAGAAGGCAGTTTGTCCCTTCATTTATATAAGTCAAAAAAGTGGTGAGCAATATACTGATAAATTTTTTGCAAATACTAAGAGCTGCCACCAAATACAAATAGATATTGGAAGAAAAGAGCTGTAAAGAGAGAAATACAATGAGAATGTTATATAAAAAAAAGATTAGTTTCAGCCTTCCCACTAAAATGGTCATTTTAAGGATGTATTTCCCATCATCCTGGCTTCATTTGCTGTTATCGATATTTTAAGAACCACAGCAAGCTGATTTTTGGGCGCCTTGTGAAGATCCTGCTCCCTGGTCCGGTTGATTTATCCTGATGGTCTGAGGCTGCAAAATTCATGAATGCACGAGTCAGTCCACGAACTATTCCATGTCTAGGAAATGGAACAAGATAACATCGTGCTGATGTATTTGGAGAAATGAAAGATTCGAAGTTAAAAAGGAGGATGGGATGCAACAAAGACTGAATAATGCCCACTTATAGGAACCTGGAAGGGAGTTATTCTGCATTAGGGAAACAGGACAAACAGATATTTAACAAATTAGTGTGTGCTTCCACCTTTCGTTTAGTTTTTTAGAACGGAAGGATCTTTGCCCAATGTTTTCATACACCAACATTTCACCCTCAAACTTTGTCTTGTCAAAAGTTAAATCAATAGAAATATCAATCATCTCTCGTTTCTATTTAATTTCAGTATTCAAACTTGTCAGCCAGCATAAAGTATGCACGCTTTAAATGAACTTGGTTTGGAAAATAATACCTCAGCCTTTGAGTCAGATTCGGCAAGCCTTTGTTTTATATCCCGAGCTATGGAAAAGAAAACCTCCTCAACATTCATATTTGTCTTAGCACTCTGCATTAAATATTACTAGGATTTAAGAGAATTGCAATTGCAAATAATTACAATGCTGGCAAACAGTTCTACTTACAGTTTCAAAGAATTTAATGCCATATTCATCAGCAAGTGCTTGACCCTTGGATGTAGGAACAGCCTAGAGAAAAGGTGTATCACAACTCAGTTGCTCAATAGCACGTATACAACAACATACAAAGATCAGCAGATAAAAGGAGCTAGAGAGGAGAGAGAACCCTTTTGCTTTCATCCATGTCAGCCTTGTTGCCGACCAGAATTTTGTTGACATTGTCGGAAGCATGTTGTTCAATGTTTCTTATCCAGTTCCTGATGTCTAAACATGTGCACAAAGTTAGATTTGACCTGACCAACAGAAGTGTACATTATTCTAGCGCATGAGAAAAATGAATAGCTTCTCCGTAATCTTAAAGGCCATGCTTCATTAAACTGCTTCATTATAAAGAGGAGGGGCAGAAGTCATAAAAGTAGAACATATAGTTTTGTTGGCAGATGCCTGATTAGAAGGGATTGGAAGAGGGAGATTCGCTTGTCAAGACCTCAAGCATGTGGTTATACTCCTAGAAGTCAACCCCTCACTGCTTATAAAATCATCCACCAAGTAAAAGGAACCACTCATGAATTGACATAACAAAAAGTTAAAATTCCTCTCCCCCAGTGTAACAAGGGAACTTACTGTTAAAAGATGACTCATCAGTTACATCGTACACCAGCAATATACCCATGGCTCCACGGTAGTAAGCTGCAAAGGCAGTAAAATTACGAAAAATGTGAAGTTGACATATTAATGCAGCAGAACAGAGTACTGGTTTGGTCTATGTTCGCCCAAAAGAAATATCAAATGACAAAATAGCAAGAAGAAATGAGGAACGGCATGTTTCACCCACAAGCTTACCAGTTGTAATTGTTCGGAACCGCTCCTGACCAGCAGTATCCCAGATTTGCAGTTTGATCCGTTTACTGTCAAGCTCTATGGTCCTTATCTTGAAGTCAATACTGTGAAAGAAAACTTTCAATCAGAATAGGTCTCCCGAAAAATAACTCCACAGGCAAATAATAATTTGTTTGTGTAACAATCCATCCATGTTTTTACTATCTCTTGAAACCACTGTAGTCAACTTACATAATCTACATTCCTAGTCAAGAGGTTATGTACTTTACTTAAGAAACTTCACCTTATGGAAATCTTGCCTTCTTATTTGATAAAACGTGGTAAAACAAGATACCTTTCTTATCAACTGCTCAACACATTTTCTTTATTTAGATCAATTTATGTTTGTATATCTTATGTTACCTTTGTCATAAAAAAAAAGGTTTGTATTTCTTGATCAACTTTGAGGTACAAGTGCTAAGAGAAAAATTGCTTTTGTTTGGTAAGAGAGGTCACCTTTGGGCCAATAGCATTTGTATTATTTCCGTTTTATGTATTAATGCCTTTAGGGGCTTTTTTTTTTTAAAAAAAAAAAAAAAAGAACAAAAGAGCAATACAAGAGCATGTGGTGGTAGTGGTAGTGGTAGTAGCAACATGTTGTTCACATTTTCATAATGTAAACTCAAGTTAAGAGGTTTGTGCTACTTTTCCATAAGAATTTATTATCTTATCAAATTCCTAGTTCATCTATCCTTTTATTACATTTGAGTTACAAATGCTTTAAGAAAAACACCAAAGAAGAAGAAGAAGATGATGAGATAACGACAATGCGTTCCTTAAAATGTAGAAGATGATTACCCAATAGTTGTGATAAAACTGGTCGTAAAGGAGCCATCTGAGAAACGTAAAAGAAGGCAACTCTTACCCACACCTGAAAATTCAAAAAGAATCTATTATGTCATCTTTCAGAAGGACTAAACTATTAATAGGAAATTTCAACATATTAGCACAAAAAAATGAACAATCTGTTGAAACAAAAAACACTAAACAGCTACTGATCTTCAGCATAATTTGGAAGGTAACTGATATGCATAATGATGGTAATGTTCTTGATATAGTGCTGCGAGAATATTTGAAAGTGAAAGCAAATGAATAGTGCTGAAAATCTTGCCAATTTTGTCTACATGTCCATCTTCAAACTGCTGAGCATGCTGGCACAATGATTGGAACCATCTGTTTTCAACAATTCGGCTACAGTCTACCTAAAATGCATTCCTAGATTCTAACTGCTAGTGCGAAATCTCACAGATTCTTATTCAACATGTAATTAAATCTTGCAGGCACTGACTTATTTAGAAATCCTTTTTATTTTTGGTAACTGACTTATCTTATTATCAAAGTAAAAGTTACAACTTACAAGCACTAAAAAGAACAGAAACTGAGTTGAGGCTACAAAATACAAAAGCTACTTATCCACTGATCTAGCCAAAATGTTGTGTGATTTCTATCACCCACCTTTAATTTGGGAAATGACTGGAATTCTTCCCACTATCTATAAATGTTGCTTCCAAATAGTAATTCTGATATGTGAACACCTTGGAATCCAGTGAACCTTCATTCCCATATTTCATGAGAACAACAACTTTTCAGGTCATTTTATTGTCAATCTCCAGGGGCATTTAAAGAGTAAACTGTTACTCTAGAACTTTCTATTTTCATCTCACTTCGTTGACCACTAGATCACACCCTTGGGTGTCATGTTTTACAAATCCTCGATCATGTCTAATATTGTATCTACATTATGCACAACGAGAGGAATGGGAGGCATCTACTGTTGGTGCAAGAATATAGTCTGAAACTTATATCTACCAGATTTTGAACCCAACATAACTAGTTCACAGACATGTTTATACATGCATCAAATAAAATTCCACTAGATAATTAATTTCGTTAATGTAATATTTCTTTCATCAATTTTTCTCTCTATCATTTAACAAAACGTAAATGAAACAGAAGCATAACAAGAAATGTATAAAATTGTTAAGAAAAAAAAGATTGACAAGAAAATGAATAGAACTTAATAAGAAAAATAAAAAGATAAGAAAGTCAAAAATGACTTAAACAACCAGAAAATTGACCTAATAAGCATCATGTCAATTTTTATGTAAAAATATTGCACGTGGACCTGACTCAACCCGAAAAGCTAGCTCTAAAAATTGTCCAAGTACATATAAGAAAACCATCAATCCATTCTCCAACTAATGTGAAACTCTAACCTATTCTAACACCCCCTTGACAGTTAACGCTCAGTACCAAATGGACATGGACCGGGAGCCCAAACAAACATGGACATGGCTCTGATTCCACGTAAAGATATGACCCCAAAAGTTATCTCATGATGAGAGGATCGCGCAAGTCCATATAAGCAAACCACCAATTCATTCTCCAACCAAACTTAAATAAGCATCCATTAATATTTTCCTTCCTAGTTACATAAAAATACCAGCAAGTGAAGCATAGTGTCAACCGAAAGAACAATACTAACAAAGCTAACAATAAGTTCTTCAAGCTCTAATTGCACTTCATGTCCCAAAGAAGCAATCAAAAATCCTAACACTCTTCGATCGACAGATGTTCTCTAGCATCACTGCACACATTTTTGTTATTACACATATACAAAAACCGCGACTTAGAACTGACGTATAAGCCATTAAAGAAAACTAAACAAAAATAAGCCTTAACATCACAGTTCTACACCTAGATCGCAGCGCTACACACCATTAACCTTATCCCAAACATCTCATATACTATAACTCTACAAAATTTGATCAATCAACGTAAATATAAAATATAATTATACATAGAAAAACTATAAAAAGGCTGTTTCATGCACTAAACTTTCGCTATGTGCAGGACAAGTTTTAATCAATCAACTACATTTCTACAAAAATCTAGTTTCCATAGCTCGAACACATAACCTCAAGCTCAATATACCTAATTTTTTAAAAAAAAAAAAAAAAAACTTACCGCTGTCGCCGATCAAAAGGAGTTTGATGAGGTAATCGTAATCAGCTCGAGCTCTAGCGGGTGGAGCGGCCATTAGAAATTATTTCTCAGAAAATGATGAAGGGAAACTCCAACCCTAGATATACAAACAAAACAAAAATCACCTTAAAACCTGAAAATCAAATCAAATCAAATTTGAATAAAAAATTAACTCGTACATATATACGAAGATTTATACATAATTATATTCATATAAACATACAATTACGTACCGGGATCGGAGAAACTGAAAATGGAAGAGAAAGATATGAAAATATGTTTGAGATCTAATAAATAGAGAGGCTGTAAAAAAAATGAAATAAATATTATAGGAGGGAAAGCGTCTTTGCAACGTCACTCACGTCGGCACCGGTCGGCCGTAGATTTTTATTTATTTACTTCTCTTTTGTACAGTCGACTCATTTTAAATGGGTCGGATGGATCGAGTCCTAAATAAATTTAAATATTAATTATTTGAAAAAAATCATTGCGTCTTAGAATAGATAATGGGTTTAATGATCATAAAAGCTAACTAGATGATCGACATGGGTTGTAGTTCAGTGGTGGGAGTGTTTCACCCTTAACCATAACCAGCGGTCTTGGGTTCAAGCCCTCAATGTACGGTCCGATTTTAGTCGAAGCTCTAATGTGGACTTCAGACACCGGGTGGGAAACCAAAAAAGAAAACTAACTAGGTGAATATTGAATAACTTTGATGTTTGTTGCTATAAGTTGAGCGATTATTCAAATATATATTGAACTTCTCTAATGGGTGTGACTAAAAAAAAAGGTCATGGGTTCAAGCCCTCAATGTGCGGTCCGATTTTAATCGGAGCTCCAATGTGAACTCCAGACACCAAGTTGGAAATCAAAAAAGAAAACTAGCTAGATGAATATTGAATAACTTTAATGTTTGTTGCTACAAGTTGAGCGATTATTCAAATATTGAACTTCTCTAATGGGTGTGACTAAAACAAAAAGATTTAAATAAGTTAGAAGAAGCATAAATTAATAACAAAACTACTTATTTTATTAGGTGGTTAATGTCACCTTCTTTGTTTTCCAATTCAAATGTTAACTCTTCATCACCTCTCAATAATTTGGTTGTATAAAAATGGTATCATGGTCGTTTGGGTTGACTCAGTTAATTTGGACGGTATCTATATGAATGATTCAAGATTGATTCTCCTCAATGTCTTCTGAGTCGAGTTTATCGCATAAGACTTGTCTAGTGTGGTTTATATCTTGTATATGTAGTTTTGCAGGCTATTTCATAATGGATGGTTTACCCAGTGTGCAGAAAATGCTCATTGCAGAGGGCAAAAATTGTAGCAACTACGGGATTATCCTGCGTTAAAAAAATATATTATCATGTAAAAATATTTCAATTACATAAAATGGAACTAAAAAAATATATTAGTTGAAGTTGAAAAAAAAAACATACTTCATCCGAAAAATTTAAAATGTTTTGATTGAAATCCCTCTTATGTCTAATTGTTTCCATCATATGGACATTTATTGAAATTGCTATAAGAAAACCATGACAATCATAGAACAACATGTATCTATTTTGTTAGCATAATCATGTTTTTTTTTTTTCTCTTCCTTATCAAACTAATTATTCCTGTTACTTTGCTAAAGAAAATTATTTTGAGTCGAGAATTTATTAAAAAGAATTTTTCTATCCCACAAAGATAGAGAACAAGTCAACGTATATCATATTTTTTAGACATCACTTGT
Organism: Solanum verrucosum; assembly: GCF_900185275.1. Lineage (NCBI taxonomy): Eukaryota > Viridiplantae > Streptophyta > Magnoliopsida > Solanales > Solanaceae > Solanum > Solanum verrucosum. The sequence goes on from NW_026019923.1 coordinate 3,568,181, forward strand.
AAAATTGCAGCGATATGACTGAATGAAGAAATGTTGTTCAAAGCAGACAAATCCATAAGGCCCAAATCACCCTTCTATAGACATTACATATCCAATAAAATCATGGGCCAAGGCCCACAGTAAGCGGAGCTTGGGCCTGGAAAGCTCATCTTATCTTAGCCTAGGGGCATGGAAAATTACGTAATTACGCGATTTAAGATAACATAATCTCTAAAAATTAATATCATCTGAATTAATTATAAAAATTCCATTTTTTCCTTCTCTCTTAACATCCGGATACATCACTCCACCTCTATTAGATACATTATAACTTTTTGTGTATAATATATTTAGTACAATGTTATTGTTGATACATAACCTCAATTATTTCAAACTAAATCAGTATGAATCTGATTTAAGTTATGTATCTGGTAGATAACTAATGTATTGTTTGTTATGTATCGGGCGAAGCAACAATGTATTCATGACTGAAAAATCCGAAATTATTGTAATCTATAAAACTTTTGAGATAGGATGTAATTATCATCCAAAAATTTTGAAATTTTTGTACTTTACACTAAAAATTAACTTAGATGACCAGCTTTAGATTGCTTATTACTCCCTCCGTCCCATTTTATATGTCACTTTTTACTTTGCACTTGCATTAAGAAATGATGTAATTTTACCCTTCTGCCCTTATTTAATGTTTTCTTAAGCCAACTTTATTAATAAATGGCAAGATTAATTAACTATTCTATCAAGGGTATAATAGGCAAAATTTGGTAATTTATGCATAAATTTTATAAAATCACAAGTATTGTGGTCCAACTATTTATAGAAAGCGATGACATATTAAATGGGACGGAGGGAGTAATATTTTGTCAATGTTTGGACTATAAACTAGAAATGGCTATTTCTTAAAAGTGAAAATAAATTTGTTAATGAAAGTACTTCTAACTAAAACACGAAAGAGCTTCAACATATGTAAAATATTACAATGATGTTAATGTATACATATTTTTTACATGATTTCAAATTCATTATTTTATAGTGCCACAAATAAAAACATGTCTATAAGCTGTCAAAACTTCAAATGGGACCTAACTTGTTAATACTCTAATAATTACATTACATTAGAGAATGAAAGAAAAGCTTTAAAAGGAATTAGTGTGTTTGGTACAAAGAAATTTTGGTTTAGTCTTAAATCAAAGAAAATAAGTTGGATAAAAATGAGAAAAATAGTCGCCCTAGCGAAACATGGAAAACAAGTACTAGGAAAACTTACGCATCAAACTTAAATGTATCAATATTACGTATCTTATTAGACTTTAGTGTGTATAAATACATTCAAACACGTCCAAATACATGTATATCAAGATATATATGGTTAAAATTAGGTGTAATTTATTTTAGACATATCGTATCTAAGTCGACTCGCATGTATCTGGATACATAACAAATTTCACCCGCCTCCCTCGCCTATTTCTCATCTCGCTCGCCACTTTCCTATGCATCTAGTATCCAAATGCATGTGAATCACATCAGATACATACAAGTGTATATTTAGTGTCATTCATGTGTATTTGGGATACATAACGAATCTTGTTCGTCTCCCTCTCCATCTCGCTCACCTTTCTCCCTATTTTAGGTTATCCAATAGCAAAAATACATGTATCTAAATGTATATTCCTTATTATATGATATGAACCTCTTGATTGATGGTAACATACGTAATATTTAGAAAGTATAAATAATAGTAGTATATATGGTAGTAACATATGTCTAATTATGTAGTCCAACAAGTATTATTAGTGACATTTCAAGTTCATCGTTTCATCGCATTCATTCGACTATCACCTCCACCCATTTGACCATTCCATCCCTAACCACACTTCCCATCCTATTCCATCTTCATATTGTTTACATATAAGTGCTTTTGGTATAATATTATTTTGTTTAGTTTCCATATACTAGAAAATAAATAAAAAAACTTATTTATTTTTCATTAAAATATTCTCTACCCACCAAACACACACTACAACAAAAAAAATATTTTGCGGTAATTATTTAACAGTGATAATAAAATTATCAATATAATTATATAATAGTATCATATAAATATTTATAACCAACATTATGTATAAATGTTGTTAAAAATTTTAGTGACTCAAAATGCAATGGTATTAATTACTGTTGCTACAATAAATATTATCACAAGAAAAAATTATTACCACTAAATATCTTTTTTTGTTGTAATAACACCGGGAAGAAGAATAAATTGACCAAAGATTAATCTATTTTTTATTTACAAAATCAAAGATCCACACAAATTATGTTTAACATTGACGAGTCTTCAATTAATGTTTGACGTGGTGATTATAACATTGACCCATTCACATTCACATCACAAATAATATAAATTAAAGACCAAAAAAGTACGTATAAAGATTAGGTCCCCTTAATCAAGCAAGCAAAGACGTGTGGTGCAACTGTCAAACATTTTAATAGTATATATTATAAAAAAAAAAAAAGGTCTTAATTAAGTTATTTGTCTTATAGTGTGTAACTTTTTGTACCGTCACGTTAATTAATTTAATTAAGTCAAATTTAGGATTGAACTTCAGGTTATGAATTTTTGGACGGCGCTTTTGAGTGATACATGTTTGCGATTGGGGTTCAAACTTAAGTTTCATATATATATATATTGTAAAATCTCACTAAATTAATACTCGGTAAATTAGTAACCTCTCTAAGATAATATTTCCTTCGATCCCGACTTAGGCCAATGGAAAAAATCTATTGTTTTTATTTTTTGTTAAAATTTAAATCTAGTTGAAACTCATCTCTAATTTTTCCTATTGCATACTAAAGTTTCGATGTTGTCTTTTCGAGTTGTATCATAAAATCGCGAAAAGTCGACATGTGATAAGTGTTTCCTTATAGTAACTGGTTTCAAATGTATTGTATTATCTTCAATTTCATCATCATCAATGTTTTTTCCGATGATATCTACAATTTCTTCTAAACTCTGAAATTCGGAACATGAATCTAAAAACACTCTTTTAATTAAATAATAAATATTAATATATCGATTAAATAATACCTATAATAATATTTCATGGTCCACATATATTAATTTAGTGGGTTTTACTGTATTTTGATGAAACTTTTAATATATAAGTTTAAGAAAATCTAGTAGTTTTTTTCTATCTAACTTTGCGTATATATATCAAAATATATATTGAGTGTAAACTTAATTATTACTATATATATTAACTTGAAATATTACCTATAAACTTTAAATTCAAAATTTACTTTATTAGTACCTAAAATTCTTATAATATTCCTAGTGGAAGATAGACTATGATGTATCAACTTAGACCGTGGATTTCTTCAAATTAATTTGGAACATTCTTTAATTTTGTTCTTGTATTTATTTAATTAATAAGAAAAGTTGAGAAGAATAGATGTGTCAACAATAAGGAAAGGTGGGTGGAGTCGTTGTTATAAAGAAAAAGTCACATGCATGCAGAAAATAAAAAAGAAAAAAAGAGAAATTAAAGTGGGAGAATATATATCTTGAATAAGAAATTACTTCAACGCTACTTATTCCCATTCCCACTCATATATTCCATCTCCTCCTTTATTTGCGAATATTAATAAATTATTGGTATGTTTGGTACGAGAATAAAATATCTCGATTCAAGTAAAATATATCACGATACATATGAAGAGAGAATACAGTAGAAGAAAAATAATGAAGAAAAGAACTATAATAACAATAAACAAAAAATATAATTCCAGAAACATTTATATACATAATTTAGGCGACATAGTAGTCTACAAGTGTGGAGGTGGATGTCGGAGATAGGGTAGAGAGAGCAGGGTATTATGAAACTTATTTTTCTTACTCGTAAATTATTTTCTTAATTTTTAAGGAACTTGACTATTTTTATAGAAAATATTTTTTCTTTTCAAAATATAGAACTATCAAAACATGAGAAAATTCAACTCTACCAGAAAACATTTTATGTCATCATGAAATATACATTTGCAATAGTGACAAATGTTTTCATTGTGCGCTAGTTGCGGATTCAACTGAATTCAATATTATTAAGATAATTGAAATTCATATGTAATTACTACCTTTTAAAAACTCAATGAATTCATTCTTAATAGTCTTAAATGTTTTTTGCCAAATTTTTCAAATCTTAGTAATCACCTAGTCAATGCTGACTCGATCTATCTTATCCTCCCTTAATAACTATATGCAAAAAAAATAAGAAAATAAATAAATATAAAGTAGATATTTGAAAATAATGTCCTATGTTTCATGTTTGCAAGCAAAGAAATATTTGAACATTTCGCCAAACTCAAGATATTTTTTGGTTAAAGAAAAATAAGTGTCATCTACTAATTTTTTAAATAATCCCTATTTATAGTACCAAACATGGGATATTAAAATTGAACAACATGCCAAACACAAGATATATTTTTGTTAAAGAAAAATAATAAGTTGTTTCCACGTCTAAATTTGGACTAAATGCCCAGACCTTTAATTACTTACTTTCAGATGTCATGTCATGTTGTGATTTTCGAAAGTCAATTTAATTAATTTTTAAAGTTAAATTAGATTACATTAATTCGACATTTTAGATTAAAATTTTAGATAATTCACTACATTGCAATTTTTTACATATCAGTATAATTAAAAAACATAGCAAAATGTCAGTCAAAATTCTTATCGTTTGACCCAAAAATAAATAAATTGTAACAACTAAAAGGAACAAGGGAAATACCATTTAATTTTTTCATTTAATGTCGGAATATTTTTGGTTCAGACTAATTTTCTTTCGTCTAATCACATAAAACCAATATATCAAGGCAATTTTTGTATGATTGCTCAAAATCAAAATTCTACTAATGGTGAAAAAATCCCACAAAATTTGAAATCGATATTCAAAGATATACTTCTTTCCTCCTAATATTAAATAGGGAAATTTGTATAAAATAGCAAACTATTAATTTAAATTAAATACTATAACCACAATTTGATTTAATTGTAATCCGTAGCAAACTGTTGTCATTTCACCTCTCTCCCTGAATTTCTCACTCGCCACTCTCGTTTCTCGCTAGGCAATCTCTCCTCGCCTCTCTCACTTTATACAAACACAAATATATAAAATGTGTTTGTGTGTGTATAAAGCGAGAGAAAATTGTATATATACGTATCTTTTCGTTCCCCTCTCTCCCCTCTCCCAGATCTCGCTCGCCACTCTCACTTTATACAAACACAAGTGTATAAATTGCGTTTGTGTTTGTATAAAACGAGAGAAAATTGTATATATAAATACAAATACATATATTTTTGTTCTATACACTTGTGATTATACAAATACATATCTTCCCATGCCCATTTTTCTTTTGTCTTTCTCTCTTTTTCACTTTATACAAACACATATTATACAATTGATTCTTTTGTATATGTATACCGAAACACATAGGCATATCCAGGATTTTGAGATGATGGGTGCACTGTTATAAAAAGGTTGATCTATGATATAAATTTGATCGGTTCGACATTTAGGTTTTTACTACTGAAAACCGTTAAAATTTTAAAATTATAGGTCTAAACTTAATTCTTATATATATACATACCAATTACCACTTAGAGAAGTGTTATCTAATTTTAGAAAGAAAAATAAAATAAGATAAATATAAAATTCAAATTTCTAGCCTTGCGGAACGAAGTGCACCCAGTCATAATCGCATTATGTGATACATCAAGTGTGGGTTCACACATCTATAATTCAATGTATTTTTTTTAAAATATAACACTACTATATATGATCTCAGAAGGAAACCATGGGTTCACGTGAACCCGGTGACCCCCCATAGATAATCCTCTGCCGAAACAGATTATACAATTGCTTCTTTTGTATATGTATAACAAAATATACATATTAATAGTCATAGCAAACATAAAGTTTGTTATGGAGCACAATTATGCAAACTATAGCTATAACATACAAATATAATTTTTATATTTGCTATACGTGAAAGTTGCTCTATTAAATATCACTTCTAAATTCACAATTTAACACCATTTCACTTTGTAATAATATCTTTCATGAGTTTTTCATTTCTAAATTTATAATATAAAATTACCCAAACCGTTTTTTTACGTTGATATAATTTTTTATCAAGTTTATTATATTATCAAAAATTAAATGAAATAAATGACACGAATATTCCCTCCACCGCTTAAACTTAATCTCTTTTAACGGCATCTTCCCACCCTACATTTCCCGTCAAATCCCCAACCTCCACCGTTAGGAACTCCGTCACTATCACCGTTTTAAGTCCCACAACACCCAATAAAAATCCTCCACGTGTCCAAGTATTTATAATATTCGCTTCTAATTTAGAATCTTCCCTCTTCAGAAAAAAAAAAACAAAAAATAAAAGATGAAACGTAAGAATTATGCAATTATATTTTTTAAAGCTTTGAGCTGTTTAATAAAGCTTTAAAATGGTAGAGTTTTAAGAGCGGGAAGAAGGAGAAGAACGCGTTTTACACCTTCATTACTCAACTTTCTAGGGTTTATTCTCTTTCTCTTTTTTTTTTCTTCTATAAATACTCTTTCTCGGTTTGCCGTTGTTCATACGCTTTGTTTTGTAGATCTGAGCTGTGTGCTTCCACCGACGGTCTTCGTTTCCTCCTTCGTTTGCTTCAGGTATCGATTGTTTGCTTTAATGCGTTTTCTGTTCAATGTGCTAGTGATTTTTCGGAAAATGTGTTTGATGATCTTCATTTTACTCGTTTCAATCATTCATTTCTGTTTTTTTTTTGTTTTTGTTTTGTAGTAATGTTTTTAGGGATCGGTTACATTTTCTGCAGTTTTTGCTGATATGATTGGTTTTTGTTTGGATGGAGTGATGTTTTTGTAGTTAGGACTTAATTTCCTTGTTCATTTCCGTTTTTTTTTTTTTGAAGTTTTTTGGTTGAAAACGATTTTGTTTCTTCAGGTGAGAATCGCTTTCTTCACGGCATTTTTTTCTCTACTTTTAACTGATAAATAGTGTATTTGTTTCGTTTTCGCTCTGTTTTTTTTTTTGTTTGAATGTCTCTGCAGTAAATGCGTTTAAGCACATGAATTCTATAGTGTTCCATGTTTTCTGCTTCCGTTTGGTTCTGCTTTGCTTTCTGCACGTATTTCATGAATTCATGAACGGAAATATTGGGAGTGATTTTCGGCATGTTTATAGATTTCTGAGGAGTCAATCTTTTCGACTTCGTTGTCGTTATTGACTCTACTTAACTGGAATTACTGGCAATTGTTCTGTTTGTTTCATCTGAAGCTTACTACTTGTAAAGTCCTTACTGAGATAGATTGTACATATAGACAGCATGGCAAATTATAACCTCCATGTCAAATGTATATTGTATGCTTACATTATCTGTTAGAATAAGGTCTTTTTATTTGTTTACAGGAAGATAATAATTATTAATATTATAGAAATATAAATCATGACTTATATTTCCTGTATGGTTAAGTTTTGTTTGTTTCATTCCGAGTCTGGGTCATTGGTCTATAAATATACATATATTTCTTACCCGTTGTTTGGTCAGACAACTTTATTTGATGTTTCTACTCCGAAAGCTATCATTTTCTTTTCCTATACCTATGGAGATTCTTACGTGCTACTAATACCTTGATGTCCAGCTAGCAATTATGGTTCCACCTATCGAAACTCAAGTCAAGTCTCCAGTGTCTCAGAAGTTCTCCATTCCACCTCTTAATGAAAGAATACTCTCTTCTATGACACGGAGATCAGTTGCAGCTCATCCTTGGCATGATCTTGAGATAGGTATTTTATAAATTCTGTAAAGGGAAACACCATTCCTCACAGTTGTGCAAAAAAAAAAATGGCTCCTGGAATATTCTTCATGAGCTAAAATTTGTGTTTTGCTGCAGGACCTGATGCTCCACAGATTTTTAATGTGGTAAGGAATCTTTAAAACTTTCGAACTGATATTTAATATGGTTGAACCTTCATATTGGTTATACAAATAAGGCAATTTATGCTTCATGTATATGCTGAATAATATTTAGCTTGGGTGATAATTGATATCAAGTCCAAAACATATTGTAAATCTTCAAAATTTTAATGAGCAAGCATGATTGATTTTCTAGGCCGACTCTCTAATTTCATGTTAGATAGCTTAGATCAGCTGCTGCCAAAATTGGAGTCTTCGCTCTGGCTTTATGCTAACTTTTTTAAGTTAAGAGGTGCTTTACTTCTTGATAGTAATCTGTAAGTTCTTCACTGTGTAAAGTTGATTTTTCACCTAGGTACCTTGGGACTTACAAGAGGCTAATGTATGGTTGAAGTTATTTATGTTACCACATACTTGGTTGAGATGTTTTTGTATGTTAACCTACCAATTGGTTGGTGCAGGTGATTGAGATCAGTAAGGGGAGCAAGGTGAAGTATGAACTTGACAAAAAAACTGGACTGATCAAGGTATATGCGGTATATCTTGAAACGAGTAAAATTGTGAAATTTTAGCTGAGTGACCTGAAACGCTGTTTCATTATTCCAGGTTGATCGTGTTCTTTACTCATCAGTTGTATACCCCCATAACTATGGGTTCATCCCTCGTACACTCTGTGAAGACAGTGACCCTCTGGATGTCTTAGTCATCATGCAGGTGAGCTGATAATCCTTTCCCATTGTCCTGATAAACAACACACTTGTGGATATTTGCTGATAGTTGAACTGCAGCTAAGGGTCCAAGAACTTACCTATAACTTACATGTTTGTGTGTACGCAAGGGATGGACAAGATATAGTTAGGTCGTAACTTACCCAATCCACTCTTTTAACTTCCAAACCTATATCTACTACTACTTAAAAACGGTGCTGGATCAGAAAAGTTGATCTGGTTCTGGTGTTAGGTCTTATTATAGGCATATGTGATCTCAGTTATTGCTCTAAATTATGTGGACATTCTATTACCCTGTATATAACCTATTGACTTCTGTATTATGTCTTTTTTTCTATATGCTATAAAACTGTCGATTTTTCTTAAGAAGCCAATCCTACAATAGTTTGCCAGTGCAGTGCATGGGTGTCAAGGAAGTGGACAATTTAACCATTTGTGGCCTTTGCAATGCATATATTTGACAGATTAAAGAAATTATTAGTATTGTGGCTTTTACCTCTATGAACTGTGCTTTTTTATTTTATTTTTTAAAAAAAGGGGATGCCTATCAACAGTTATTTATTCTCTCGATTCTTACCATACTAATTTACAGGAACCTATTCTTCCGGGTTGCTTTCTCAGAGCTAAAGCAATTGGTGTTATGCCCATGATTGATCAGGTACTTATCTATGGTTAGAAGTAAATTTTGTGTCCCCAATCTTCCATGTATTAACTCTAGTCATAACACAGGGAGAAAAGGACGACAAGATAATTGCTGTCTGTGCTGACGATCCTGAATATAAGCACTACGCTGATATCAATGAGCTGCCACCCCATCGTTTGGCTGAGATCCGTCGCTTCTTTGAGGACTGTATCCTTTTCCAAAATCACAAATCTTAAGAGCAGCATGTATTTTAATTTCAGATGTTTATGAATTATCATTATTACGCTCATTTACTGTTTAGTGTGTGCAAGCATGAATATGAACTTAAGTATATGGTTTGGTCCTTGACTAATGTATCAGACAAGAAAAATGAGAACAAGGAGGTTGCTGTTAATGACTTTCTTCCATCCGACAAAGCCTTTGAAGCCGTCCAGCATTCCCAGTAAGTAACACCTACCACCATTTCAAACATTACCAGAAGTTCAATTTTTCTCCCTTCTGCAGTATGTTATGTTAACGAGAATTCATATTTCAGCTGCTTACGTATAATGTATTTTTTTTCTCAGGGATCTGTATGCAGATTACATTGTGGAGAGCCTGAGGAGATGATAGTCTTTTCATCTTCCTCAAGTCGTGAATGACCGTCAACATTACATTTCTCATACTAATATACTATATAGTAATACTTCTCTAATATTTCGTCTACTTGTACTGCTAAGCACAGTTATATACCATGTTACATGAGCATATAACATGCTATATATTATATATATATATATATATATATATATATCTACAATATGCTTGTATTATCTACTGTATGGGAAATTACTCTTCCATACAGTACATGATGATGACGAAAAGGAAACTTCACGTTTCCCCTGGTCAATTTTTGTATGATTTGAACTATCTCTTATTTGTCCGGTTTATGAAATGGATTATAAACGAAGTTAAGTTTGTATGCACTCTGTTCTGTTCCTTGAGTTTAATGGCGTCTATTTGATCTGTCCAAACTTGGTACTCAGTAGTTGTGAAGTTTATTCGGTTTGTATTATTAATGAACTATGGAGCGCAATTATGCAAATTATAGTTATAACATATAAATATGATTTTTATGTTTGCTATATGTGAAAGTTGTTCTACTTTTAATCATCTAGGAGAATTCACTTTTTTCATAATAGAACTCAGCTTTTATCGTCCAAGGGAAATCATGAAGTTCTGTGTTGAAAATCGATTGAAGGGGATAATTCAGTTGGTTTGGAGGGTGGTCATTCAATACCCCCTCAATGCCTTCTGAATCGAGTCTATCGCATAGAGTTTACCTCTAGTGTGTCATGTGTAGTTTGTAGGCTGGGTTATCCCCTTGAGAAATTGTAATTGAAATGAAAAAGGTTATGACAAATATCGTAGATAACCTGACAAATCATCATATATGGTAGTCATTATAGTTGAAATCATAATCAAAATGTAAAAGAGACTATTAATAATAATCGAAACTCAAAAAACAAATAACTACACGAGTAATACTTATTTTAATTACTCTATTACTAGTTCACAATTAAACAGATTCAATTAGGGATAATGTGAGAATGAAAATCAATTTATATGAACTGTTACTAATACCCCTAATATATATCCTAAGCCTTTGTGATTTGTTTGGCCAGTTTTTTGAAAGATCAAAAGTATTCCTTTCTTTAAAAAATTATTTATTTTGAAGAATAAAGGAGTTAGGTCCATATTGTCATTTTAAAAATGTAAAACAGTAGTATAAGCTAATTTTCATATTTCAAGCAGAAGTTGAAATTTTTTAAAACTAGAATCTCAAAAAAATTAAAAAAATAAGATTATCCCTATTAAAACAATTCTTTACTAAATTAATACTATTATTTTTAAAAGCATTTCTTTTTCAAAAAATAATTCATATAAAATAAGATATTTCACAGCTTCCTCCCTAATATTTTGGTTCCAATAAACCCCCAAAACCTCTGCTTAAACCCTTCGAAGTTCGAATCAACCACCGCCAACCGCCATGAATTCCTTTAACGCCACCACCCCAAACTTCGACAACCTTCTCCTCCAGTCCCTAATGAACCGTCTCCAAATTCGTCCTCCTTCAAACCCAACTTCCTCCTTTTCCCCACAATCCCTCGAAGATCTCCTCTTCAACACTCTCCCTTTCTCCGACGAAGATGAAGACGACGACGATAAGGAGTCTTCTTCTTCCAAATCTCAGCTAGCGAAAGAAGAATCGAGGGTTGAGAAAGAGATAATCCGGACAATTCTAACTGGAAAAACTGATTCGCTAAAACCAAATTCGGGTCAAGCTGTTGCTATTGGTGAACACCATATATGTATCGGGTTTCATGAGGATACGGGTTCGGATTATCGGGTGTGGGAGTGGCACGGGCATATCATGCTTTTTGATGAAGAAAATGGGTATTCACCTGAATACATATACGGGAATTACTTTGAAAGAGTTAATGGTAAGCTTATGAAGAAGAAACAAGAGGAGAAAGAAGAAGAGGAGAGTGAGAAAGAAGAAAAGGAGAGTGATGAGAAAGAGGAGAAGGTTGGGAATTTGGGGTTGAGAGAGTTGATATCATCAGGAGATTCGAATAATGAGGGTCGGATTCTTAGGAGGAATATGAATGCTGGCTCTACAAGGTTTATACTGAATCAATGCTTTTTTACCTTTTAGTTTTTTTTTATACTAGTTCATTTGCATCTATGCTCCAATGGTGTTTTGCTTGAGTATTTAGCATGTTTAGATATTTTGTTTATTGTGTTTTGGTTATCGCACTATTTCGTTGTTATTGCTCCTTTCTGAATGCGCGTACTACTTTACTTGTTAGTTGGTATGTTTTCTTTACTGTCGTTTTTTCTTGTCATAACTACTTTGATTTGCTTCACTTGAGCTGAGGATCCTTCGGAAGCATTCTCTCTACCTCATGAGGTAGGGGTAAGGTCTGAGTACACTCTACCCTCCCCGGATCCAACTTGTGGGATTTCACTGGGTATGTTGTTGTTGTTGTATAATATCAGGAGCACTTTAGATATGTTTTGGCTGTTTGCTTGTTCTGAATTGCGAATGTGCATCCCATATTAGGTAAATACATCGTCATTAAAAGTCTATTTCTGCCTCAAGTTCTTAGATAACTTCCACTTTTCCTACATCAATAGCCTTTTCTTCGAAGTTAATAACAAGATGCAAATTAAGGAATTGTGTTCCATATATTGAGATCTTTAGCAGTATACTACTCTAAAATGTGACCGTTAACACAAAAAAGGGAAAATGGTTAGATGGATGGTGAGTGAAGTTTGTCTTCAGAAGCCAGGGCAAAAATAAAACTCCTTCTGTCAAATTCTGATTTTTCTTTTCGGAGTAGAGGATCGCCAACAATATAAATGAAAATCCACCAGTTTCTCAAAGAGTTCTGTATCGTAGTTCTGGTTGAACACCACTAAGTTTGCTGTTAATTAGAATGAGCGAACTGCTAGGGGTCGTTTGGTAGAGTGTATAAGAATAATGCTAAATAGAGTGTATTAGTAATGTTTCATTAGCAATGCATGTATTAGTTATGCTTGTGTTAATTATACATAGATTATTTTAATGCATTGTTTGGTTTGATGCATTAAAAATTGTATGTATTGCATTAAAAAAATTGTTTACAAAGATACCCTTCACTTTTATGGTGGAAAAGATGTAAAAAAGATTTTGAGGGGCAATTGAGTCTTTTATCATATTAATGCATGCATTAAAACCATTGCATTGCTAATACCTAGAAATCCATGGTATTAGCAATGCACACCTTAATACACAATAGAGTATATAACTAATGCAAACATTAGTTATACATAGGTTGAAAAAGAGTACCAAACAAGGTACTAGTAATAGACAAGGCTAATACGTGCATTATTTTTTCTAATACACTCTACCAAACGACCCCTTATATTTATCTTCAAAGAAACTATTCTCTTATGTCAGTTTTCCAAGAACCAGGATTAAGAGTTAAGGCTATTAGCATACTAAAGTAGCAATTTTATACATTTGAAGACAATATGAACAACTAGATACATAGCATCTTATCCTCAGCATATTAGGTGATGCTTTGGAGTGACATCGTATGTGTGCTAAGCCCGCAAAACTTGTCTGAGGAGGAATATAACTATGTAGTGCAGCACTTAGTGACTTAACGTGTTCGCTAATCTTTGAACTGTGCTGATGTAATGCTTTTATAATCTGAACTCTTAGGGGTTGTTTGGTTGGTGGGACTTGGATAAATGCGGGATTATTTAATCCCGTTTTTGGTTATGGGTATTAATTGGTCCCCATATCCATTTGTACTAAAATGGTGGGATAATCTGTCCCATATAGAAGGCAGAATATCCTTGTCTATCCCATCTCAGTAGCCTAACGACCCCTTATTATGATACAAAGACAACAAAAACAGTTAGCTCTTTGCTGGATCCATGTCAAATGGAGTACAATAGTAATGTGCTCATACGCATTGAAGCCAGAGAGACTTAGCATCACTATATAGGGTTGACTCCTCTACTGTCTCAATTGTAATTTACACCAAAGATCTTCCAAGAAAGTAAAGTCACCGAATAATCTATGATGAAGCATTTTCTTTAACCTGTTTGTGTGTACTACTCATTAATTCTTGTCAGATTCTTTTAAAAATTTACTTGTTTGTTTAATTTCTTTCATTATCTTTCCTGTGTGTCCGCACACATATAAGATATTGAGGAGGAACAACCCCACATATGGATAATTAAACTATTCTAGTTATAAATTAAAAAAAATATGGTGCAAGTCACTAATCAGTATTTCAGTGTTTCCTCCATTTTAAAAGCAACAACAGCATACTTCAGTGTTTGCTTTTCCTGAGAACCCAACTAAAAAGAATTAAGTGTAAATAACCAATATAATTTGTTCAAAACTGTGCAAAATTGATATGTTAATGCTGAAGGTAACAGATGGGAATTCAGTATATTGCTGTTTATTTATGCTGATTCATATATTGTTTGAATGTAACAGTAAATAGAAGTAGAAAATAGAGGCTGAATATGCAGTCTTAAGATCAAGCTTGCATTTCATATTGCGCCAACTTTTTCCCAGCAAAGAAGCTCTTTTGCTTTAAAATAATGCCTGACCCATCATCTGCCTAGTCCCATTAAATTAAGTCTTAGCCTGCCCCGCCCTACCCTGGTACACTAATTGGCGCCTCGCGGCGCTCTGCCCTGTTAAGGATTTGACCTGCCCTGTCCCACCTATGCCCTGCCATATCGACATCCCTAGTCTTCTCCCTATACAAAATGTGGTCATCATACAACAAAATTGACAATATTGTGTTACTCTAAGAGCTTCAAAGTGTGAAACTGTGCTATGATTTTTTGCTTTACTCTAACCCTTCATTGTAAGAACAGGGACTGATCTAGAAATGGGTTTTGAAAGCGAGGGGTAGGGGGTGGGGAAGGAACTATTGAAATTTGAACCAAACCTTTACAAAACACCATAAGATAATATATTAGTTCTTGATACAAAGGCGTATCCGAGTAAGAGACTTCTATTACTTCCAACAACAACAACAAACCCAGTGTAATCCCATATGTTGGGTCTGGGGAGGGTAGAGTATGCAGACCTTTACCCTACCTTGCGAGTTGAGGAGGTAGAGAGGTTGCTTCCAATAGACCCTTGACTGAACGAACGATGAAAAAGAGGCAGCAGAAACAACAAGAAGAAAATAAGGGCCAAAGAAATAGCATGTAGTAATAGAAATCTAAAGATGAGGAACAAAAGAAGTCTAATACTAATACTCTGAGAATGGAAACTTCTATTACTCCCGTAGGAATATATTTATCTCATAGCTGATCCTTCATAAGATCTGTTGCGTACATATAATGATGGGACTCTCTACTAACCCTCTAGGCATGCGTATTTGCTAGACATTTTTATTGAAAATCTTTATCTCTCCAAATTTTAGTTAGCATCCATTGTCTTTCACTTGATGCATTCGTCCTATATGATGTTTTAACTTACTAGTTGCTTCTTGTGTGCTTGAATGTGGTTTTAGCTGATTTTTCTCCAATTTCTCCACTTCTAATATTTGATTGTTCTTTTGTGCTACGAAGAATATTTTACTCTCCTTCCTCGTTCCTCCTCGTATCTGTTCATTCTTCTTGACTGAGTTTTCCTTGTTACAAATTGACAGGGTCTAGAGGTTTGCTGTTTTACACCAAAGAAGCAATTTGAGGTTTGCTGCGTATTTTCGCTTGGCTGCATGGAGATTTTTTACTTTTCATTTTCCCAAGCTACTTGGTGTTGTGTTAAAATAGCTATTTGCAAATTGTGATCTTACATGGTCTGAAATATTGCATTTGCAAAGCAAAATAGGAACTCCTAGCAGATGAGAATAGCTCTTTATTTTCTTTAATTCTCTCTTAATTTTTTCAATTTCTTTATTACAAGGGAGGTTGAAAATCTGTTTACAGAATAAGCTACTCTTCTTTCATAAGCAAATGTTTTTGGAGCTTTTGTATGTAGAGAATGCTTTTAGCTCTAGCTAATTGTCCTTTTTTACGTGTGATTTCTATACGGTCGTGTCTAAGGGCATATCATTTGAAGTATATAGTCATCCCATTTTAGGATAGTTTTTGTTTTATTTAGTAGATTTTGAATCAAATTTTAAAATTTATTTTCAAATATTTTTTTGGGCGAAGAAATGTGATCTTCAAAGTTTTCGGACTTCTACTCATAGAATTAAAAAAAATCAAGTAAAATGCACATGTAAACATAACTTCAAATTTTGAGTATTATTACTTCAAAACTCATAATTTTAAATTACACGTAAGAAAGCGATGGCCGATGAGATGGCAAAAAAATCTTTTCTTTTAGTACAAAAATATTAGTGATGTCCTTAAACAAGAATGCTCTCTTTATTATTGTGATATCTTCATTATTTTTTTATTTATTTTTTCCATTCAAATCTATTTTGATATGTGGTATATGAGTTGACAGTCTTTCATAAACATATCTCTCCGCCTTTTCGAAATAAGGATAAAGTTTGTATATTTAAGAAAAATGAGAAGATTTTCAAATCAAGTATGATAAACAATAGTGTTGTTTCAATAACACTAGCAAAAAATTTAGTGTAATTAGCATGTGTCTCGCATACCAGATACGTGAGCGAGATAAGAGAGTGACAACAAGATAGGAGGGAGGCGTGAGTGCGAGATTTGTCTATGTATCCTAGATAAATGCGAATCTACTTGGATAAAGTGTATCTAGAACAAATTAACCTAATTTTGAGTCCATATATTTCGAGATACATGTATCTGGACGTACCAAAATCTGGTAAGATTCATAATATTACAACATAACTTGTATTTAAGTAATTAGATTATATACTAGTGAGATTATTGTAAGTTACCCTTAAATAAAAAGTGTTGGCCCCGACCCCGGTCCGTCCCCAATCAAGCCTAAAGGGTCAAGAGCTTATATGGACCAGACTTATACGCCCTAGTTTTAAAGGGTTTGAAAAATCTTATTCCAATCCTATCCTAATAACGGGTTGGGTTGGGCTGATCCTATGGGCTAATCCCATTTTGACGGCTCTATGTATTTGTGTATAGTAAATGAACTTACAAAACGAGTTGCTAAGTTCTGCGTATGTTTTACTTTTTTCCGACCTCTGTGAAATTATATTAAATATGTAGTATTCTTGTATCTATATAGCAATAAGTTTGATTTTATTTTTTATTTTTTTGAAAAAAAATGAATCAAATTATTTTAAATCAATTTTCGATTTGTTAAATTAATTAGACTTGATTTATTAATTTGATTGATTTTGTGGTATTTACTATATTAGTATATATTTTTTGTGAGTCCTTCAATTATTTATAGGAAACCTAAAAGCTTAGCTTATCCAGTCTGTCAACATCACTCAACAAAGTCACACGTGTTCTCCTCTCATTTGTCAATTTATAATCACACGGATCGTCAGCATTCTCATCTCACAGCCGTAGATTTATCCCAAAATCGAACGGCTCAAAATACTCTTCTCCAAAGAAAGTCCATTTCTTCAAGCACAAACCTCATATATAAAACGTCAGCTTACTGTAACTCAAATTCAATCACAATCAATTCAAACGAAAGCAATACAAATTATTCATTGAAATTATCATTTGGGGTTCAGTTTTTTTGAGCTAAAAAATGGAGAAGAAGGGTGCTGGAGGAAGAAAAGGTGGTGGTCCAAAGAAGAAGTCAGTTACAAGATCTGTTAAGGCTGGATTACAGTTTCCGGTGGGTAGAATTGGGAGGTATTTGAAAAAGGGTCGTTATTCTCAGCGAGTTGGAAGTGGTGCACCTGTTTATCTTGCTGCTGTGCTTGAGTACCTTGCTGCTGAGGTATATTTCCCTAAATCTTCAATTTTTAGTATCTGGGGTTTGTTGTTAGCTAAAATTGAGTTTTTTTAGTATATGGGGTTTAGGGTTATTATGAGAGTGAGTGTGGGATCTGGAAATTTTTACTTTTAGCTCATGTTTGATGATAAATTTTTGAAATTGAAACTTGAAAATTTGATTGAATTAACTATGAAGTTATTATAGATAATGGAATTTTTGCTTCTAAGAGTGTTTCTAATTTGCTTGAATACAATTAGTGTATTGGTGTTGATTTGTCTTCTCTTTGTGTAGGTTTTGGAATTGGCTGGAAATGCAGCGAGAGACAATAAGAAGAACAGAATTATACCAAGGCATGTTTTGTTAGCTGTGAGGAATGATGAAGAACTTGGAAAGCTTCTAGCTGGTGTAACCATTGCTCATGGAGGTGTTCTTCCTAACATCAATCCAATTCTTCTGCCTAAGAAATCTGATAAAGTTGGAAAAGAATCTACTAAATCACCATCTAAGGCTACCAAATCACCACGAAAGGCTTAAATTTGTGAAGAGCAACACTTCTCGTAATGGACACTCTACCAAAGTTGCATGATTTAGGATTTTATGACTTGTGTTTGTTCAAATAATCTGTCAATGTACGTAGGTTTTGGTATCTATTTTCTGTTTGTAGTAAGGCTTAAAAGTACTTGTTTTATGTTTTGTAAAACAAATCATTTGCAGTTTTATCAATTATTACTTCAATGGCTATATGTGAAGGAAATAGTGAAGTTTTAGAATTATGTTTTGGTCTTGTGTTGCCTTTGGATTGATGGTAGTTGACAAATGTTCTGTCGTTACTGTCTTTTCTCAGTAAATCAGTCACATAGTCCGAAATAAGGTTAGCGATGGAAATTTAGCCATTTTTGGTTGGGTTTTTTTTGGGATGGAATGTTGTCCATGGGTTCTCGAGGGTATAAGCTTTTTGCTTCCTTGTTCCAGCCAATCCCCCCGTTGAATCGAGGACTGTCATGAACACCAAATAAGGTTAGTGATGGGAATATAGCTATCTTTTAGTTGAGTTTTAGGGAGTTGGAATGCTCTCCTATGGTAGTACATGGGTTCTCGAAGGCATAAGCTTCTTGCTTCCTTGTTCTAGCTAATCACCCGTTGAATCGAGGAATCTCATGAACCAAATAAGGTTAGTGATGGGAATATAGCTATCTTTTAGCTGGGTTTAGGGGAGTTGGAATGCTCTCCTGTGGTAGTACATGGGTTTTCGAGGGCATAAACTTTGTTGCTTCCCTGTTCCAGCTAATCCCCCGTTGAATGGAGGATTGTCATGAACCAAATAAGGCTAGTGATGGGAATATAGCTATCTTTTAGTTGGGTTTTGGGGAGTTGGTATGTTCTAATAAGAAAATTATATTACGTATATAAGCTAGAAATTACTTTGCAATACAAAATTACTCTATTAAATTCTAAACATGCTTGATGAAATTTTTTCTTTAGGTTAATGATGTAGGCTTTTTTTGTGGTCTAGAGCCCACGTTGAAGTCTCGACTAGTTATTCAATCTCTCTGTATATACGAGCACTTAGTATTTATATCAAATTAGTCAACCCCTTTGTATATACTACCACTCAGGATCCGTTTGGTAGGAGGTATTAATCAAAACAGTCCATGGATTAAAATTTAGTCCAACAAATACATTTTTGGTTACTTTATTTGACCTAATTCATATATTAGTTATACCTCATACAATGTCTTATTTTATCCCTAAAAAGGGGAGGGATAACTAATCAAATGTTTAACAATCCTTGGATAAGACCCCTAAATGACTAGATTATCCCCAAAAAAAAAATCTAATTTTTTTTTTGTAATTTAATGTTCCTTTTTATTTATATGAGAATATTTATAAATATTCTTTTAACTTCTCCAAACTCGTTCCATTTAATTTGATGATTTTCAAACTAATATTTTTCCATGTTTGATTTGTTATATTGAGTTGAGTTTTTTTTTTTATTATTTTTTTTAAATGTAGTTCATCCATTGACCACTTGAACTATTTGTTTTTTTTAGGGCAAATTACATAAATCACATACTTTTAAGGTAAAATTACAATTTATCCCTTAAAAGTTTATAATTACAGAAATCCCTCAAACGGATACAAAAATATAAGTGCTGATACATTAATCTGATGCGCGAGATACAATAATTGTTAAGTAAGATACATTACATTTTATACATGATATACTAATCTGATGCGCGAGATACGATAATATAAGCGCTGATACATTAATCTGATGCGCGAGATACACTAATCTGATGCGCGAAAATGAGACAATTTGAAAATTTGTAAAACTTATAGGGGATAATGATAATAAGTAAACTAAAATGTGAGATTTCTGTAATTTTTCTTTTAAAAAAAAAAAATAAGCTTAGCGTATTTGAACAATTTAAGTAGCGTTAAATCTATGTTAAGTTTAGGGAATACTTAACCAACAAAAAATTAAAATATATACCGTGCTATCAAGTATCTCTATAGTGACATATCACACCTCAAAATTAATAATATTTTATATATATATACTTTAGTATTTAACTTGACTAATTAAATGAAATATAAAATCTCAAAATAACTTAGGGTATAATAGAAAATAAACTTTTAATAAGAGTTTTAAACTTGACATAAGATTAGGTGAGAAACAATGAACCAAACGGTTGATAAAATCTAATCCCTGCATTGCTAAACCCTGCATTACTAATCCCTACATTACCAATTCATGCGTTAGTAATCCCTGCATTATGCATCTTTGTACCAAACAACCCCTCCGTGTTTATATCAAATTATGTTAGATGAAACTGAAATCCGACAGATACACCTAATCTTTAAATCGTGGATCTCGATTTGAATTGTAATAGGGAAAATTTTCAAAACAACAATATTTTAGCTTTTAATGGGACTCCTTAGCAATAGTTTCACTATTTATTTAAAATGTCAATATTTTAGTTTGTTAAGGATTGAGTTATGTATTTATTTTATTTTGATTAATTTGAAAGAATACAAATAAATAATAACTGAATAGAGAAAATCATGGAACAAAAAATTTCAAAAAAGGTAATTTTTAAAAAAAAATTAACATCAGTTACATTTTTGAAAGAGCATATGTTGCCATTTTTCTTTCTAGTGTTTTTTTCTTTGTTCTTAAGAATTTCATTTTTTTTTTTGGAAACAGTAGTTAGTATTTTATATCTTTTATGAGTGGAAGTGTTGGAAAATTTCTAATGCCCTCTGTTTTGGATATTTAAATGTTTGAACTTCTTTGAATATGTGTTCATCCGAAATGTATTCGAATACCTAATGATATGTATAACTAATTTAAAATACAAAAAATGTTGGTATTGATTTATTATGAATACAACTCTTTGGCATTCTAGTTCAAGTACAAAAATAAAGGCAGTTGTGTAGTATATACCAAAATATATATACAAATTAGTTGTAGATCGAAATGATATTGAAAAATACAGTTGCGATGAATACATATATAATACATAGAATAAGTTTATTCAAAATAAATTGTATTTATATTTCAATACCCAATTTTGTTATATTATTATTTCACTTTAAATTTGCAGAAAATATTTTCTAGCTTAGTTTTTATTTCAAATATCATGTTGTATTTCAATATAATTTTGTATATCAAACGCAGAATGAATACCAATAATTTTGTATTTCCCTTCTTGTGATGTATTCGTCGCACAATTTTATATATTATGTATTCATAAAATTATATTGCTTTAGCCAAATAAAATACAAAATATGTCTTACTAAGTTTGTATTTCAAATATCAGGTTGTATTTCAGTATGATTTTGTATTTCAAACGAAAAAATGAATACCAATAAGTTTTCATTTCCCTTCTTATAATGCATTTGTCACAATTCTATAAATTATGTATTCAATCATAAGATATAGAATTGTGACGAATACATTATATACCTATTTAAATTACTACAAACTAAAAAAGAAATACAATGTTTTAAAATAAAAATACAAATGATGAGTAAAAGAAAAACAATTGACAAACAAAAATTAATAGGAATACAGTTGTGGTATGAATACAATTTTGGAACCTTCTTCTTTGACTGTCTTTCTTCTTCTTCTTCATCTCCTATGTTCTTTTTTTCGTTTTTTTCCATCAAAATCGAATCTGAATCTGTATTCACTTGTGCATTAGTAACCCTATAAGCAAAATTCAAAATTATTAAATATGAATGTATAAAAAAATCAAACAATATATGATGTATGTGTGCTAATGTAGTTACTACAATCTACTAAATCTCAAATATGAAGACAAATTTTTTGATAATTTGAATTTCGAAATTATCAAAAATTAGAATGTATTTGATGAATAACTAAACAAAATAAACATACATATATGAATTTCTAGATTCTCCAAAATCTGAAAAATTAAAAGAAGATCACAAAAAAAATGAAAATCATAACTATTTGATGAATAACTAAACAAAATCACATAAAAATTGAAAAATTCGACTGAAAATCCGTAATATATAGAATCGGTGATTTAAACATCAAATCAAAATGGATAATGGAAATTACCTTGCCAATCGATAAATCTGCTTGAATTAATAAATAGATTTCATTTAACAATAAAGAAGATTTCTTGATGAACAACAATTTAGCACCTTGAAGAAAGATAAACTTGAAACTTGAAAGGTGGGGAAGAAACGTGAATGGAGTTGAAAAAAGGTTAATGTGTATTGGTTTATTTTTTTTTTCTTTAAACGGTTATTGGTATATAATTTGGTCCAATATAGGACTCTTTCCATAAATAAAATTAATTTTAAATACGAAAATCTGAATACATATTATTTTATAAAAATATTGTCATTCTGCCATTTTAAATAAATAATTTAAAGTGTTGTTATTTTGACTAATTATGTTAGGTATTATGACTTAATTACTAATTTTCCCATTGTAATATACGGGGCCCAATGAGGAATATATTGAAGCCCAGCCCAAGTTCCATAAATATCTGCATCTGAGAAAATGAAATCTCGCTATACTTACACGTGTACGAACAGGATTAGCCATGTCACATTCATTGACTCAGTAATATTTTACTGACAGACTAAATTATTGTGAAATTATAATTTGAGATGAACTTTATATTATATTTGACTGATAATATAAATTCATCGAAATGGATTATTTTATTTATTTCTTTTTACTTGTATGTTAACTTTACCTATGAATAATAAATAAAATGATAATTATCTTCTGTCTATTTATTTTTACTTGTTCACTATTTGTTACTTGTCATTTTTAACCTATCAAGAAAATTTAATTATTTTTTCATATATTTACGCTTAGCTTTAATTATTTTTCAAGACTAATATTAAACATAGAAATAATATGATAAAATAGTGTTGTCAATTATTATTTTATTAATAAATATATCAAATTCAAATATGATATAAGTAAAAATAAAGAAAGTGAGTATTATATTAACTTTTGAAAACTCTATAATTAATTCACTTGCTTGTAAAATACATTGGAGAAACAACTATGGTTAAATAAAGATAAATTAGAAACTAAACTCGTTATTTGGGCAACAAGTTATTCATAAATTAATTATCCCAAGATTATTATCTAGGATTGTTATCCATCCTCAATATACGAAAAAATAACATTACTATTGTGAAATAGCTATTCTCAAAATAAAGTATCCCACTATTTTACTTTAGATAAATTCATTTTAAAATAAATTTGATAATTAATTATCTCATCACTTATACTAAACACACTTTTAATTAATTTATTTTAAAAAAAAACAGAAAAATTATAAATTTTATCCCAAAATTAATCCTCAAATATATCTTTTTTCTTTTGATTTTTCACTCGGTGTCCGGAGCAAACATTGGTGCTCCAACTACCGCATTAGAGCACCAACTAAATTTGGATCGCCTACTGCAAGACTCATTTGAATGCCTACATTAAAGCCCGATTAAATTCAAATTGCACACCACAGAACCCGTCGAGTCTCACCACCGCACCACAATCCCTAGCCAACCAACAACTATAGTTTTCATTTTTTTTTAACGTATTGAATACACTATAAAGGAGTACCCTATAAATATAAATATTTGTCTTTTTCTCCCATATCTCCCCAATTTCATTTTTTTGGTCTTCCGTTGAATTCGATGGTAATTTAGGGCTATAATAATGATCCGATTTACTCGTTTTCTGGTTATGCTTCTTTGAAATTCGAGCAATTCAATCTTCTTCATCCATTATTTCGATCACTGTAATTTGAGATTTTGTTGTGTGGAGGTGAATCGAGGTTTGTTTTTTGGGAATTAGGGATTTTGGTGGCGGTGGCGGTGGGAAATCGAAGGGCATCGCTTCCTTACGATGCATTCGGTGTCGCCTTTTCTATTGGATCTGTTGACTTTACCTCAAGCTGCTTCTTTCTATGGCGTTTTGTGTTCTCATCGTTTGAAGCCTTGGCGTAATAGTTTTAGTTAACGTTTAATTTATCTTCGTCTGTTTATTTTTTGTTCTGCGTTGCTGTTTCAGTTGCTATCTGCTGGTTTTCTGTTTGTTTCGAGGGATTTTTCAGCTATATCAGATCTTTTTCCGAGTAGTTGTAGCCGAATCTGGTGGAAATTTGCGTGATTTTGCTTTATATCGACATACTGAAAGGTAATGATTTGTGATTTGATTGTTTTTTGCAATTATAGGATCTGGTTGTTGATCTGATTGGTGTTTTATGGTTATTTAAATTACATAATATCTGTTTTGGGTAGAAAAAAGTTATCTTGCTTCCGATCTATGTCTAGATAATGCATAAAGTTTATAATTGATCAGTTCTAGTAACGTTTGGATTCTGTGATGGCTAATTCTTGTAATGATGAACTAGGTGTGGTGATCAGAAATCCATACTTTTAACTTTTAAGGCAGATTACTTATAGGCAGGGTGCAATATTTGCCTTAAAGATAGATAGTTAATACTACAAGTGGGGTCTCGGGGGATGGGATAGGATGCATGTAAACTTTACCCCTATTCTTGTGGGGGTGGAGAGGCTGTTTCCAATAGATCCTCGGCTTAAAAAATATGTAGTCAAAGTAGGATTGAGAGGAAATTGATGGCAACAAAATAGCTAGATAAACGGTGCAAATTAAGAATACGTAGTAGTGAAAATTGAAGAATAAGATATGATACAAATACTAAGAATACTAAACAAGGAGAAGAGGAGACTTGCCCCCTACCTCTCCCACATAACAGTACAACAACACTCGGCTACCTATTACCCTTGTCCTTGACCCCATACCTTCCTATATAGGGTCATGACTCTAAATTGAAGATGACTAGCCAGAATTTTGGAAGTATTTGTTTGAGGTGCAGCATCCCTATTAACTAATGTTATGAGAAGCAATGCGCATTCTTTTTTTGACTTTAGATTTGCTTCTTTGTCATGATAGATGGATCAAATCTTGAAGGATCTAAAAAATATATATTGATAACTTTGAGATGACTGGTTAAGTTCAACGTGCAATTAATTATCCTCGAAGTTCAGTTGTATAACTGTAACATCTTTGTTCTTTTCTAACAAATGTTGCTTCTTGTTTGTGCTGAGACTACGTGTGCATGTTTGTGCAGATCTTTGCTGCTCTCTTTAATTGATGGCCGTTTGTTCTGCGAATTACAAGTTCGACTCTGAAAGTATAAGTTGCTTTTGTGAGTCATCAAAGGAGACTCTTGGTTGTGCTTCTGGCATTCCAGGAGGTCCTTTTGCTAGTGATCTTGCGCACCGTTTTACTGAATCTCTGAATATTAAGGATGGTGAAGACTTGATTTACAAGGAAGATTCCAACACATTGGAGGAAGATGGAAGTGAAGAAGATTTGGATGCAAATGACACTGACACTGGCAGTACAGACTCAAAAAAATGCTTGATCAAGTCCTCAGAATTTCCATGCTCTGCTTTGAGCACTCCCCCTGCTGAGTTGGTTCATGGGAAGGAGGAGCAGGAGGCTGATGCTAAATCAACTGACTTGCCTTATTCACGTTCCATATCTTCACCTGTGAGTTTTCCTTATACATTTAAGGTCAATTTCCTAGCATATTCATTTTAATGATAAAGGGTTTCTAACATATAAAAAAGATGTAGAAGGTTTTTTAACTACCTGTTCTTAATGAAGTTTTTAGTCCACTTAAAGATATCTTTTGTTATATAAGAAAATGTACTGTTGTCTGCTTGCATGAGTATTGCCAATTTCAAGCATAATTTGCTTTAATGATAAAGGGTTTCTTACATATAGAGAAGACCTAGAAGGTCTTTTGACTCCCTGTTTTTAATGAAGATTATAGTCCTCTTTGGATATTTTTTGTTATATAGGGAAATATACTGTTGTCTGCTTACATCAGTATTCCTTAATAGAGCCGTATGCATTCTGATCTCAGTTCACGACCCCCCACCCCCATCCCACCCCGAGTATATGCTTCAACAGGAATCACACCATGGAAATTACTAGTGGGCATATGAAAATTTAAAGTTACATTGTTTTCAATTATAGAAAGGCGGCATTTTTTTTTAGACGGACCGAAAATGGAAGTGTGTCACATAAGTTGGGACAGAGGGAGTATATTTTTTTTCCAGCATATGTTTTGCGGTTCCTTGTATCTCTCTCTCTATATATCTCTCTGTTATTTACTCATGGCTCTGGACTCTGTTATCAAGGCTGAAACAACAGTATTTTGGAACAGCAGTTGAAGCATATTACTCTCATACACAGAGGGAGACTGTATTGGGATTTTTTCAGGGTTGAGCTATTAAGTTATTTCTCATTATATTGTTGGTTAACAGTTGTGTTTTTCCCTTCTTTTTTATTCTCTCAGACAGCTTTGACGCTTGTATCTGCCATTAAAGGTAGCCGTGAGAAACAAGGCAAAGCACCCAAGAAGCTGTCTGTGAAATGGGCTCCCGATGTGTATGACCCTATCCCGACAGCAGTTTCACATGTGCCAAACAAGGTACAACGCCACAGGAGTGACCACAGGAAGAATGGAAAGAACAAGCAGAAAAGTAATGGCAAATCTTCACGTGGGAGCAAAGGTAAAGACAAGAAACAAGGTCGCAAACATGGTGGAAGTACCCGGAGGAGTTATTATCCTCTAGAGGATAACGACATAATGACTTGTTCTAGCTTTCACTCTCTGGAGGATAACATTACTGCTCATTCTAGTGGGCTGCAGGCTGGTGCCATGGATTATGATATCGGCAGCCCCCCGGATTCATTCTGTGGTAGCAGTTTCCTAAAGAAATCTGTCACAAAGTTGCATTTCCCAGTTGCAAAGGCTTCATGAGCTTCCTTTCTGATCCGTTGGTGTGTGTTCTTCTCGATTGTTTCCTGTAGTTCTGTAAATAAATAAGTTTGACGCTTAACTGAGTTGTGTGAGTTGTTGGCATTTTTGTACTTAAAAACCTTATAAACTTTTGACCTGTTGAATGGACGGATTACTTTTTGCTTAGCTATGTTTGTAGTTTGTTTGAGCAAATTGTCTAAAGTTGTTTCATTGCGTTTTTTTTTCTGATTTTGAGATTTTGATCATGAAAATCTGTAAGCCAATCACAGTAACAAGACTTGGAAATAAATAAGATACAAATTTATAAAAATAATGGACGCCGCGCGCTGAATTTAAGGTACATGCCATAGGAGCTTCTAGTTTATAAGATGTGTGAAATGATGAAATAACAACTTGGGAAGTTTTGTCAATCTATAGCAAAATTTTGCTGGTTCCAGCAGTATCCATACATGTTACTTTGCATTTGAATTTTACAACTACAGAACCAATAACAATGGCTGAGCCTGAGCTGCTTTATTAGGAGAGACTTCAATCTTTGAACAACACGTCCTGTTTCATGTTGTGTACTCTGCGTTAATTTTGACATAATCATAACTCAAGTCACAGCCCCATGCTAGTCCGCTTCCTGAACCATCACCTGCACATGGAGAACACTCGACTGAAATTTATACGTACATCGCAAAGAAGCCACAAAACTACAGTGGATATAAACGAATCCATGAAACATGAACAAAGCAGATGTTCAGATGAAGGTAGTAGTGACATTGAGTCGTCTTTGTTGAACCTCAGAAGGTGGAACCGGAGGATAAGAAAGTGTTATGGAAGAACACACATTGCCCCATTATCAGAGGGCTTCGTAGTTTGAAAGGGGGTGGGAGACACTATCAAACTAAAGTCGCACTGGAAACTGTATATGCACATATGTAGAGCAGATAGATATTATCCTGTCCACCTGAATGTATGAACCGTTTTCACTATCATGGAGATCAAGAAGGTAAACTTTTAAAAACACTCACTCCTATATTGAGGTAGAGAGGGGAGCAATCAAAATGATAATTGCAGTGACAAGAAGTTAAGAATAGTTGTTGAAAAGATGCCCTGTCAAGTCTGAAAAAACAAGAGGTAGTACTGATCTCAACATCTCAAGCAACAGTGATTGTCGAGCATGTTGGAAACAAGTCTCAGTTCATGTCATCTTAGATAGATAATCAAGTCAATGCACTATTCAAAGACTAGTTTGCATAGGGACAGTCTTCTGGGTACTTATATCTCTAAAGTTATGTTGTGATGCCATGGAGCTGGTTTAGTTTCATCACGATACACCAATGCAGAGGAAGTACAATGTGAATATGCCTGTTTATGTTAAACTTACCAATAGATATTTGAATTTCAACAGTGCCATGGACTTCACCAGCCTTTCGGAGATAATTGCTAGCTGCAACTCTGCAAAAAGACCCAAGATTATGATGTCCAAAGAGAGACAAACAAAAAGAGAAAGGAAAAAAAAATCTATGGAAGAGCATCACGTGCTAAAGCGTATAGAGCAATATAAATGAGGTGGTATGTACTTTAGGTCTAGCATCCTACTGAATACTGGAGCAAGAACCACTAATTTGAGGTTGAGATATTATCCAAGACAAAAGAACTATTTTATGCTCTATAATGGCTAAGGCCTCACCAGGAAAATTAAGCATTCAAGAGCTAAAGGAATTGGTTATGTATTGATCAGAAAATCAGAGTAGCATCAAACTTAACCAAAATGAGTTAGTTAGTGTGCTTGTAGGCGTCTGTTTAAGAAGCGTTATAGTTCTCTCTAGAGACAAGAACTGACACTAGAAGGCAATTCCAGGGCACATGCCTAATAAAGCAATACAAATGGGGGGTATTGTTCTCCATACCTATCAAATGGAAGTGGTTGCCCTGCTTCCATAAGCACAATATCTCCAAGTGATATCCGAAGCTTGTCGGTGTTGAAAGGAATACCTGCATAGCCAGCAGCACAAGCAATACGACCCCAATTTGGATCCCTACCGTATACAGCAGCCTGATTATAGAAAGGAAAGTATCAGTAAAATGTACTTTCTAGATAGCTCCAAGTAGATATGCAAACTAATTCATTTCATACCTTGACAAGTGAAGAGGAAGCCACTGAACGTGCAATCTTTGCTGCTTCAGCTTCTTTATCAGCACCATCAACCCTCACCTATGTCCAATTAGAGACGAGCAAAACTTTAAAAATAAAAAAAGAGATTCTAGAACCTCGTGTATATATGCTCATCAATGAACTGGAAGATTAAGAAGCCACATTTTAAACATTTTTTCAACTGAAAACACATGATTGTCCCCTTTTTTTTTTATAACCGAGAAATCCTGGAGGGCGAGTGGCGTGCAGTTTGAAACTCGATGGATAATGGACCTGTCCTTTTACCCTTCTCCACTTAGATAGTGTCCTTTATCATGCCAAGTGACAAAGGAATTCAAATCTAGTGTCAAACCAAAAAAAAAAGAATTAATATTCTGTGTATCCTATATTTAAAACACTAGTACCTTCACCCTACCATAACCTGCATTGTGATCAAGCACTCCGCCATAGCTTGATTTCTTTCCTTATATATAGCAAAGCTACCATCTTCCAGTATTGGTATAAACATCAGATAATGCAAATTTCTTTCATGACCTTCTACTTATATTAGTTATATGTATAACCATGCGCGCCCTCAACTAATTCAACGGGGTACTTGTTACCTCCCAACTCCTACCAACACAGGTACTCGGGTAACTTATTCCTACCAACACAGGTACTCGGGTAACTTTATTCACTAAGACTTGGACATATGCGGAAAAACTACCTAATGTTTTTGCCTCCACTAGGAATTGAACATGAGACTTCATAGCTCTCATCTCACTTCATTGACCATTTTTGCCACACCCTTGGGTGCCCTTTGCTGGGAAATGAACTAAGACAATTTACATGTATTTATTTCTATGACCAAGACAAGATATCCTTTTTCATCTTTGATACCTTCAAATTATTCTTTTAAATTTATCCTTAACAAGCTCAACTATGATAACCCATTCAATCGTTCTCTTTTTTTATGACGCTGTCTGGACCGCACCTTGATTGCCACCCGACAGAGTGCTACAACCCACAAGCACATCCCCAGTAAACATGCCCACCAAAGCTGAAGAAAATGAACTCACACCATGTGTTGTAGTAGGGATCCGAACCTGGATCTCTAGTTTCTTACTCCTATACCTCAGCTACTCGGCCATCTGTTTAATCATTCTTTTCTAGTATTCGTCTATGATCAGGTTAGCATAAATGAAAATAAGATGAGAACTACTTTTCTACAGTTGGTTGCTAAGCTTATGCATGTTTAAGAAACAAGACTGCAAATCGAAGTTGGTCAAAGCTCATAAGGAATTTAATAAAGAAATACAGACCTCAATCAAACATGTTGCTCCTTCGCCATCCCAAGCTATTGATTTTGCTAGACCCTGCATTACCTGTAGTGGAATCGAGTCAATCCTGCAAGCTATAAGGATATACCTTTTTTCCTGATGAGTTATCTGGAAATTCCTCTATTATCATGTTCATAATACTTCACAGGTCACAAGAATCTTCGTTTGTGACCAGTAATTTTGCTAAGCTATATAAATGCTCTTGCTTGAAAGCGATTGGCATACAATCCATTATGGCGAAACCCATGACAAAAGAGTGTCCAGGCTGAACTATTCAACACAAAGATCAAGTTATAGAAACATGAATCGAAATCATCATGCTGAAAGTCCATTTCATCACAAATTTGACTCTTCTACTATCTTATAAGACAACAAAAGAGGTAAATAAGAGAAACTTTATGGCAGGTTGAAGATGCTAATTTCACAGAAACTTGTAAGGAGACAGAACTGGACACAACCTAGTTACGAACACACTATCCTGGTCAAGATAGACTAGTCGGATAAGAATAAAGAAAATAAAGGAAATTATTGCACATACAGCATCAAGGCAGTTTTGTAGGTGTTCTGCCTCGGAGGAGTTCAAAGAAGAAATCTCATATGATTCTGAAAGTCCACTGGCAAGAGCAATGACAGCATCATTTGTACTAGTGTCTCCATCGACCTGTCAAAATATATGCTCTCCTGGATTTAGATCATGCAACAGAGTCATTGAATACATTGTTGTGTCTATTATGAGGATAAACAGAAATGCAGTACACAAAGCAAATGAACATGAATTCATTTGAAATATGTGAACAGGCTGAGTCAAATCAATCAGGGAGTTTATTAGCATTATAGGGAAATGGATTTGATAAAATCACACAACTTAAACTTGCAACCAAAAAACTAACACAAGACTGCTCAACATTACAGAAAAAATAATACGTCTCAGATATATCATGCGAAAGACCTTCTACCAGTACTGATGTAGCAAAACCACACGGCATCAATCTCTCTTCCTCAGACCCACAAACCAGGTGGAAACAACTTGCATAAGTTTCATGAATCTAAAGCTTTACTTCAATAAATTTACATATAGATTGCCAGAGAAGAAAGGAAAATAGAATAAGGAGAATATTTAAAATTTTGATCTATTTGACAATTAAACTTTCAGTGAACTCAAAATTTAGTTTGATAATTAAATACACCAGAAATGTTCATATGCAACTCAGGGAAAATTTCTACCATTGAACTCCAGTCCTCATGCATGATCAGAATAATGTTTTTTTATTATTAAAACAATATAAAATTTCTTACTTACAGTAATTTGATTAAAACTTCGATTTACAGCAACTTGTACCATCTTTTTCCAAACATCACTTGTAACCGAGGCATCAGTAGTTACCACCTGCGTAGTTGCTCGAATCCAGTAAGCTACTCTCACTGCTTAAGTGGAAACGGGAGGAATTCTGAAGATACTTACACCAAGCATTGTTGCCATGTTAGGATGAATCATCCCAGAGCCCTTTGCCATGCCCCCAACTCTGATTCGAGTTCCTCTTACCTGAGCAGAAGTACAGATATATATATATATATATATCATTACGAATCCATTATAGTTTCTTTCCTTTCAGAAATGGGAACTTAAGGATACACAAACTACAGACGGTCTTGAGTCCGACTATACATTGATTTCACCTAAGTGCTAAGTTACTGCTTTTGGTCCGGATTAAGCATATAGCTTTGAAAATGGAACTTGAATGATTAAGAAAACTACATGATAATTATTTCAAAACCATAATTATGACATCTAATAGAACTCTACCCAATATAAATAGCTTGACTCAAACTGTCATACAAATTCAGAGAGTAATGAATAATAGCATTGAAGAACCTTAATCAAACAAACACACAAATGCTGGAAAATTAATCTTACCTCTGTTTCAACAGCCACACTCTTACTAACAAGATCAGTGGTCGTTATAGCTACAGCTGCAGAATTTGCCCTGCAAATGCCATGTGAGATCAGCAATCTGTACCCAGAACAGACCATCTAGAGTGGATTGAAGTTCATTATTTAGAACAAATGAATACAAACACGAATGGGTAAGTATAAGGGAAGAAAGATACAGAATTAATATAGGATAAAATCCGATGATGCCAATTAAAAATATAAATTATTACATCAGAAAAAGATGATTACCCCTCCACGGTTGGTGAAAGCTGTTTAACAAGATGTGGGAGTGAGTTGAGAAGTGCTTCCTGCAAGTGATGTAAACATAAAAAAACGGGGTTACTGGTCAGGGAAAAAACTCGCACGGTAAAATCATACACAAATATGCCAAAGAAATGTAAATTCAAGGCATCCAACATTGGGTATTGTTATATGCAAGAAAGAGGTTCAAGCAATTAGGAAAAATCAATTAAGTGCAACACGTAAGCATTTACCTTCTTTATTCTTTGACCTATTACACCAGTTGATTCGATCAAGACTTCGTCTTGCTTCAGTTGAAGTAACTATTACAATTGAAAATTATTGAAAATTACTATCAGAAACCAAATATCTAAAGTCTAAACCAAAATGGACAAACTGCAAACCTTAGCTAGTGCACTTGAGCACTCTATTACATCTTGATAACCTGCATCACCCTGAAAGGGAAATTCTGAAAATCTCAAGTCACATTATCAAATAACGCAGAAAAGTGATATGACATCATCACAAAGCCTATCACTTCTTTGAGAAGTTGGATAAGTCTGGATTTGCTTTTACTGCCAATCAAATTGAAAATAGAGGAGGAGATGCACCCTGCTTTGAACTAAAGTTCAAAAATTGAGCTTCCAATTAAAACATTCAGGAGAAATTACCGTTGCTGCATTAGCTTGACCAGCATTTATTAATACCGCACGAGCCTGAAAAGTAGTAGTATTCTTATAAGAAGACAAGATTTCAAAAGCAGTCAAGTTCGCTGCAACCAATCCATGACATCAGGTTACTAATATATACTTCTAATATGCTTCTTGGATTCACAAAATAGTAAAAATTCATGAAAGTCTGGATTCATTCCTAAATATAAATGGAGATGCATCCTTTTCTATAATAAATCATAAAAATACAAAAGCATCAGCTTAAACTTGTGAAGGAGACCAATAAGATAGCATGATAGCTTAATTTAAAACTTTTTTCGGCTCAATAGTAACCAATTGCAACGACTTTTCTTCTTTTTGTATCTCATCATTGCATAAGTCAATATAGGATAAGCAAACAGAATGCAGAGTACAGAACTACAATAGCACATGAAAGTTGAGAGTTGGCAGTTCTAGAGGTGACAAAAAGTTCTTTCACCACAAGTGAGAGACAGAACAATAAGTACAAAGTCTCCTACATACCGTTTTAGATGCATTTAGTGCGCTTTTACAGTATAGTACAGGTGCAGCTGCAACAACATTTGTAGTAAATGCCCCTGGATGAAAAACAAGAAAATGGTGATTCCTGATTCATCGGTTTCTATTGGTTGATTGTTAGATGGTAAGTTTTAACACAACCGCCAAACAAATGTGTTCCTTTTTCATTTCAAGAAAGCTGTATGTTTCTTTTCTCTCCCAAGGAAGGAGTGGGTGGGGGAAAGGAGGTAAGAATTCTAAAAAAGCAACAGTATAGTTTTTCACTCATGAACCTACGAAAAGCTCAACACTGATGTCCTAGGACTATATCAGGGTAGCTGACCTGCAGATATGGCATCTACATCACAAGTGACGAGTGCGAGATCAGGTTTCTCTCCAAGAGCACGCAATCCACCATACATCCCAGCAGCTTTGAAACCCTTTGCAGCAGTAACACCACCAGGAATCTACACATTTGAAGCAGTCTAAGTTGTCTACAGACAAAATTATATCATATTGATCCTGAATCATCACCCGTCCAATTAGAAAACTAATATCAAACAAGTGGAGGAAACAGAAACAACGAGGTTCAGGAAAAAAAGACTATTATCCCTGTTTGCATAAGTTTTATCAAGAACCATATACTAGCAACATATATACATACAGATATAGATATATAATTTAACAAATTCGATGAGCTTAAGCTTACAATAGATCTTTGCTTGCTTTCTCCTGAAATGAGGGTCTGGCAAAATTATGCTAGCACTACTTTTAGAATGTTGACCCCATTCCCCAATTATCTATCTTGTCTCTAGCTAAAAATATTGTAGCAGCTGTAAAATGTCTATTAGAGTAGCTTAGAATGGCTATATTTGCTTTTATTCACCACATTCTAGCACTAATTAGGAACTCACCTGTTTCATAGTACCACATTATATCTCAGACACTATTGTACAGAAAGCTACGTCTCAATCTCAGTAGATAAAACAGTCGCACCAATCAAAGAGATTACAATACTTGATAACATTATAAATATGTTAGTAAAGGTATAATGTAATATTTAGATTTCTCTTTCGTGCAAGCTGGCCATGAACCACCATCGTAAATATAAAAAAAAGTGTGATATTTACATAAACGTCTAGCTGCATATACCTCCTAATTTAGTATTTAAACAAAATTGGCCCCAATAGAGTGGAACGTATATAGTTGAATCAGTACGACAACTAGTTAGCATTGAGGTGTAGTTGTTTGATTGAAACAAGAAACATATAAAGAGAGGAGAGAAGCCCCTCACCTGTTGCCATGGTCCTTCAGGGAGAAACATAGGAGCTGCTGGTATATAATTTGATGCCTCTTTTGACATTGATATAACTGTAAATACTTTACAATCTCTCTGAAAACACCTTGGCGAACCACGTACCTGCAGCTTAAAATTTCACACTTTTTACCTACTGTAAACTGAAAAAATCACAGAAAAAGAACCCTTTTTTACACCCAAGGTGTAGCTTAATGGTCAATGAAGTGAATTGAGAACCGTGAGGTCTCACACTCAAACCCCAATAGAGACAAAATAAAAATACACTAGCTAATTTCTTTTCATCAATCCTAGCCTCGGGACTCGGGAGGTAACTGGTATCCCATGGATTTAGTCGAAATGTGCACAAGCTAACCTAGACACCACGATTATAAATAGAAAAAAGGAAAACAGAACCCCAACACACAAAATGCAAGTAATTTGAGCACCATCAAGCTATTACACTAACAAAATAAAGGGACATTTTTTACAATAAAAATCAAGATTCTTGATTCTTAGATTAGCAGCAAGTGTTCAACTGAAACTACCATATCCCAAACTCATTTCTGCAGAAATTTTCATGGGTAATCAAACAGAACATTAAAGGGTAAGATAAAAAAACTAACCTTTACACCATTGAGGTCTGAAAATCTGCTGACAGAGATGAAGTGAGGAACAGATAGAGACATTGTTTGGGTGGGTCAAGCTAAAGAGTTTTGAACTCAAATCTTTGTGCATAAATTGAACATAAATCTGTGAAATTATTAACACAGGAAAAGCAAAATAAAAAGAAAAAATTGTTCAATTACTGGGAGTAGGTGTATAATACGGTGGACAAAAAAATTTTGGGACAACCTAGGTTTTAATTTAATTAATTAATTAGTTAATGGCGTTACCTAAGTATTAAGTATTATTATGCTCGTGTTTTTGGTGTTAATTATGTTTATGTTGCCCGTGATTCATGATTATTTAGCATTCTATTTGTCCCAATTTATGTGATATTTTTCAGATTACAAAATTCAAACAAATTTATCTTTGATCTTTAAGTTTTTTATATACTATCTTTTAATTATTGTGAATTGTCAATTTTTGCTACTTATAGGACTTTTACGTAATTTACAAATATATATATTTCATTTTAAAAAAAATTGAAAGATTTCAGACGCAAATTTCTGGTCAAACTTAAACTGTTTAACTCTAAAAGAAAGAAAAAGTGTCACATAAATTGAAACAAATGGAGTACTTGTCTAACGGGCCAGGCAAAGGGGGTTCAGTAGGGTTGGCAAAATCATACCCAACCTACTTAACTTGTTTAAGTTTGGACGAGTTAATTATTAGTTCAACCTGTTTCAACTCAACCCATTTCATTTTTTTATTTTTATTTTTTTTGGGGGGGCGGGGGGGTGTTAGTAGGGTTGGAAAAATCAAACCCGACTTATTTTACTTGTTTAAGTTTGGGCGAGTTAATTATTAGTTCAACCTGTTTCAACTCAACCCATTTCACCAATATGGGTTGTAATACACTGGTGGGAGTGCTTCACCCTTAACCAGAGGTCTCGGGTTCGAGCCCTGGGTATGGAGAAAATCATGTTGGGAGAGTCACCCCCGAATGGGCCCTGCAGTGCACGATCCGAATTTAGTCGGAGCTCCAATGTGGGCTCCGGACACCGGGTGGGAAACAAAAAAAAATAATTCAACCCATTTCAACCTCATTAAAAATTGGATTGATATGTACTTCGAATTGGCTCATAAGAAATCTTGTCAAAATATCTTTAAAAACTTTTATTTTTTCAGTTTGATATGTTATATATAGCCATATTAAAGAAAAATAATAATTTTATTAGGTGCAAAAATAATTTAAAAGAAGAAATAAAACAACTAAGCTTGGTAAAAATTGGATTGGGTTGGGTCTTGACCAGGGGCGGAGCCACCTTTCAAGAGTTCATCTGAACCCCCTTCAGCAGAAAATTATACTATTTGTATATGGTTAAAATATTTTTATATGTATATATAAAATAGATGTTGAACCCCCATGACTAGTTTGTGTGTTTACTCTTCAAATTTTAAACCCCTTAATGAAACTTCTGACTTCGACATTGGTGTTGACCCATTATATTACCCATCATCTATTCCGTTTTGATCCAATTCATTTTAACTCAAGCAAATTTAAATTAAATTAGATCTAAACATGATCGTTATTTTAATTCATTATAAACTATTTTAATTTGACCCAACCCGTCCAATTGTCTGTCAGATGATTGGGACGGGTAAAGTCCCACTAAATACAGAATCGATAAATTAGACAGGTCTTGTTCAATAGTAACTTTAAGAATTTGGAACATATGCTTAAGTGATAAAGGCTGAAAAATATTTAAATAACAATTGAAACAAAGAAACACTAAAATTTAAATAAAAAGGGCTGAATAAAGAGAACAAAATTTGAATAAAAACTGTAAAAAAAAATGATGAAAATAGCATGGTAATGACTAATGAATGTCTCTTTGCTGGATTAATGTTAGTTGCAGGTTTCTTCAAAACCTAATAAAAATAAGATATTTAGGTTTAATAGCTTTTTGTAGTTCTTTTTTTAATTATAGGAAATTTATAGAGTAATAAAAGAGTATTTTTCATAATTTAACTTTCAAGTCATAACTCATAATTTTAATTAATTTTAAAGTTTTAAATATTAGGATGATAATTAAACAATAATTTTTTTTAAAAATAGTAAACAATTTTGTATATCATAGGGTCTATAAACAAAAGGTTCAATCATCATTTTTAAGGACTTTCATGCTTTTAATATAATACAGATTATTACATCATGTGTTTTGTGCACCAAATTTAAAAGAAAAAAAAAACAATTTAAATCTTAAACAAGATATGTCATTAAAAAAAAAAAGTTATTGTGGTATGAATAAAAGACTAAAATTTAAAATCTTAAACATCATATGATTTCATCATTTTCATTTCAACAAGTACAAGGATATTTCACTATGACTTTGTAACAATGAAAAAAAAAATCATGTTAGAAAATATTTTTTTCCTTAAATAAGTTTTATGCCGCACGAATTTAAAATATGTTTGGAATTCTAATACATATACTGAATTATTATAATTTTGTCTTGTAATTCTAGTTTATTGAGAAATAATATCATCCTCAATGAAAAGTAGTAAGCATTCAGCAAATCTTGTTGAATTTTCAATATTTAAGTATTTGGTTAATTTTCTCTTATTGTGTTCCAACTTATATCCAATTGTGAAATTAATATTATTTTTTTACGTTTGATACTCCAATTTCATATTATTTAAAAAAATTATTTCGATTAATTTTGTTTGGTTGTTGAATAAGTCCACTAAGAAATAAAGTGTTTTCTATAAAAATAAAATATAATATAGACTATAACTTAAGATCTCTAATTAAAAGTGATAGAGCTCTAATGATCTCGCTTTATCTTTTGATGGTGAAGTAAAACCATAGATAACTATGACATTGATGTACTTATTTGAACAATACACATTAGACTTGTCAATCTTATCTGACTTATGAATAGTTTAATAACTCTTCGAATAAAGACTCGTTAAATGAAGATTGTACTTAAAGTCATGTTCCACGTGACATGACTCGTGAATAGAACAAATTTGACAATTCATTAAAAGTTATGAATAATCTAACGATAAATAAAATAATCATAATATGTCCGACATGATTCATGAAACTATACACAAATTTCTTAATCGGGGATAATAGTTACTCCCTCCGTCTCAATTTATATAACATTTTTCATTTTTTGAGAGTCAGACGGTTTAGGTTTGGTCGAGAATTATCATATTTGTGCAAATCATCCACACACAAAGTATGGGCTAGGATGGGTAAACTATGAAATGGGCCGACAATTCTTGACCCATTAGGAGATAGAGGGACCAAACTTTATGATAATGTTTTGAATGAGTCTCTCCTAAATTCACCTTCAGAAAAAGAAATATTTTACGTGTCTTAATTTGAATGAATATAAGTTTTTAAAAAGTTGTAATTATGTATTCAAAATTAGTGTGTGTCATATTAAAATATCTTTGACATTTGAATAGTGGTATTTGACCATAAATTTTAAATATTTCTTGATTTATTTTAAATTTTATGAAATTGAATTATGTTTTATTATAGGGTAAAGGGTCAAATATGCCCCTAAACTATTCGAAAAGGTCTAGATATACCCTCCGTTTAATGTTTGGCTCACTCGTGCCCTCGCCGTCCAACTTTTTGTCTAGATATGTCCTTATGGGCGTTAGTTGGCCTGCGTCTATATCCAACTCATTTTTCATTTCTTTAAATACCACATGGAATTGCCATGTCATTTAGACTTTACCACATGACATTTATATGAAAATGAAAAGGGATCAATTATGTCCCTAAAAAATTCGAACCCATAAACACCTAATCCAACCCATAAATCAACCCTCCTTTTAAATAAACTACCCGACCCGTTTTTAATAATTTTATTTAAATTTTTATTTTTTCGATAAATCCCAAAAATAAGTAATTGATTAATAAAAACATGAAAAAAAATATAAAACTAACGCCAAAACTTTATATATTTTATTGGAAAATAACAAAAAAAAAATCATTTGAAATTTATGAAGTCAAAGTAGAAAAAAATAAGTTTGGAGCTCTTCCGAATTCAGATTCAACTCCGATTTTAATTTTTTTTACAACCAAACACTATTTTCAAAACAATATAAAAAAAATTGTTTCAGAAAACACATACATAATTCTTATAGTCAAACGATTGCCTAATCGTATCAGGTGAATGGTAGAATCAAAGAGTTGCGGGAAATTTCTTTCTATTTTCTTCCATCTTTTGGCTAGAAAAGAATAACATACACCAAACTTAAAACAGTTTATCAATTTATATGACCATTTTCATTTTTTGAGAGTCAAACAGTTTAAGTTTAACCGAAAATTATCATATTTGTGCAAATCATCCACACACAGTATGGGCTAGGATGGGCAAACTATGAAATGGGCCGACAATTCTTGACCCATTAGGAGTTAGAGGGACCAAACTTTATGACAATGTTTTGAATGAGTCACTCCTAAATTCACCTTTCGAAAAAGAAATATTTTACGTGTCTTAATTTGACTGAATATAAGTTTTTAAAAAGTTGTAGTTATGATTTTAAAATTGAAGTGTGGGTACTATATTAGAATATCTTTGAATAGTGGCACTTGATCATAAATTTTAAATATTTCTTGTTTTATTTAAATTTTATGAAATTGAGTTATGTTTTATTACATACTCCTCCGTTTCACAAAGAATGACTTTCTTTTCTTTTTAGTAAGTTTCAAGAAGAATGATTTCTTTTCTATTTTTTATAACATTTTACTTTTAGCTTTCCAATGACATGTTTAAGACCAAAAGACTAAGGACAATTTTATATATTTGACATAACTTTATTTTAGAACCACAAAATTCAAAAAATCTTCTTTAATTTCTTAAATTCCGTGCCAAGTCAAAATAGAAAAAAATAAGTTTGGACCTCTTCCAAATTCAGATTCAACTCCGATTTTGAAAATTTTACAACCAAACACTATTTTCAAAACAACATAAAAAAAATTGTTCAGAAAACACGTAAATAATTCTTATAGTCGAACGATTGCCTAAACGTATAGGTGAATGTTAGAATCAAAGAGTTACGGGAAATATCTTTCTATTTTCTTCCATCTTTTGGCAAGAAAAAAAAATAACATACACCAAACTTAAAACACATAAATTTAAAAAGTACTTTTTTATTAATTAAAATTAATAAAAAAGATTCATGTAGATTATCAACTGATCACAAAGCAAAAAAACACAAAGTAATTAACTAAAAATAAAAATTAATTTCATCCTTGACGTCGTGAGGTTCCCTCCTTCTCCGACGACGTCTCCGCCGGCAGCGGCGGCAATGAAACTCCGCTAGCAGTACGGCCGAGTCCAGATTTCGAATTTGCAGGCGGCAGCGGAACAACCTTAATTTGCTCGCCGGCGCCATTGTCGGAATCGGCGGCCACCGGATCAGTTAACGAAATGTTCTCCGGCAAAACAAAATTGAAGCTCTGAGATGGCCTCCTTTGATGGCGATTTGCCCTTTCTGTAGACATTTTTTCGATTTTTTTTCTGTGTGTGTGTAGTTTAGATAAGCAGAAAAGTGGTTGTTGACTATCTCTCTATATATAGGAAGGGTGTAGTGAAAGAAATCAGTTAGCGTTTGATTATAAATTTTAAAAGGTTCTTACAAATTAGTTCATGACCATTTTTGGAAATTTGTAACTTTCTTATAATAAATATATGTCCAAAAATAATTTTCAAAAAATTAAAATAACTTTAAATCCATGATCAAATGAGAGATAATAATCTTTTTTTAAAAATTATAATAATGATATATCTAATAAAATTTCATAAGTGATTTTGGAAGGGTAGAATTTACGTAAATTTTATGACTATTTTATAGAGTAAGAGATATTGTTTTTGAAAGATTCGTTGATTCAAGTATAACAAATTCAAATACAAAGAAGGAGAGAATAGTGGTGAAAACATAACAATTGTTAATTACTTTTAAAAAAAAAGGTGCTTCTCCCCGTCATTTTTATTTTGTCACATTTCATTTTTTGAGAGTCAAATTATATGAACCTTGACCAATATTTTAAGATTTATAAGAAGGATTGTTACTTAACTTTTCGTATAATTTTCAAATATCTAAAAATAATCTAATTTGATTTTATGTTGAACACATAAGTATTATAAAATGTTTATCAACACTTCTTTGTTAAATGATTTACTCTCTCTTCGTTCATTTTACCTAGATATTCATATTAATTGATGTATGGTGCTATATTTTGAAAAATATTAAAAGTAAAATAAAAAATTATATATTTTCTTGATATGTTAAAAGTAACAAGTAAAAATTTAAAACAATAAACCAGGAAAAGTGACCCTCACGCCCTCTTAAATCCCTCAAATTATTCGAATTCTTAAACTTTCAAATCTTAGATCCATCTCCGTTCAAAAAAATAATTTAGAATAGTTGAATGTTAAAGAAATATATAGATCAAATTCATTGCATCCATGAAAATGGGACAGTAACAATTAATGATAGTAAAGTCAACATCGTGAACAAAAATGGCATGATTTTGTTTAATCTTTTTTGTCTGTTTTATCTTCTTCGTGAATGCTGCTCAAATTAAAGAAATTGCTTTTGATTATTGTAATTTACTAATTTATGGTAAGTTGACAGAAATTGATCTGAATTTTACTTTCTCCGTTTATTTTTACTTATTAAGTATTTTAAATATGAATTTTTATTTTTACTGGTTACTTTTAATTGATCAAGAAAATATTTTTAAAAAATAAATATTTTACCATTTATATTAATTGTTTATTTCTCAAAATGTAAAATTATATATCAATTAATATGATTCTTATGATAAAATATTTATATTAATTATTATTTTCAAGAAATATGCAAAATAAAAAAAATAGAAAAGTAAAAGTAAACGTAGAATAGGAAGAAAGTCAAGCAACAAGTACAAAATATAATATATTTTTTTGTATCTCACCCAGTATTCGGTGTTCGGTATCCACATTGGAGTCTGACTGAATTTATATTCACATCGAAAAGTTCACATTTTAGGAATAAAGCACTTCCTAACAAAGAAGACTCCATATCAAAGGAACTCGAACCCGAGACCTTTTAACGAAAATTGTTAATTGAGATTTTGGTACTGTATTTTCTTGGTTTTTTTCAATTGTGTTTTTTCATAAGGTACATTGAATCTCTCTCTCTCTCTCTCTCTCTCTCTCTCTTTTCTTTCTTTCTTTTTTTAAATATCTGAATTAGATTAAGATGGTACTTGCATTTGGACGTGACTTTGACAAGAATTTTCTAAAAAAAAACTTTTCCTATCAAAATATTTGTTATTTAGAAATTTAAGATAAAATTAATTATTTTATTTTTAATAGTGATTAATTTTGAAGACTATAAACGTCATAATTATGTCAAAGTAAATATTCAATAAAGTGTATCCTTAAGAAATTATAACCTCCCATTGTTGCAAAGAATTTGATTATTTCTTCCCAAGATAGAATGAAAAAACATTTATGTAATCGCATGGCAATGCAAATTATAGAACTCGAACGAACTCAAATAACGGAGCAAAATCACAATGGACAATTACATTTTTGTTTGAGAACAATGCATAAAAGAATAGGAGAAGTATTTGACTGTGTATGTCACATGTATATCATTATAAGTTATTTGTATATATTGTATAAATCCTACGTATGTCATGTGCATCAGTATTGTATAAATGTTATATACGTAACGTATATATGATATACATAAATCTATTCTTCAACCTTGAAGTTCAATTTGCATTTCATTTAGAACCTCATTAAATTTACATCAAATCGTCCAAAAGTTGGATATAAGATGTAATGGGATGGTTGAGATTCCTTTCGTTCTTTATTAGACGTCTCATATTCGAGCTTATGAAAATGGAAAAAAATCTTACTGGAAGCACCGCCTCTAGAAATAGGCATTATAATGTGTAAATTCGGATTTAATCAGACTCCAACACAAATACTAGTCATCCAAAGTAAACCCAAAAAGAAAAAAGAGAACTTACAGAAACCACTACAATTAAGGAGGCAATTACACAACTCTCCCTGGTTGTTTGTGATATTACAATTTTATATTTTGAACTTTTAAAAGAAATTTTATATTTTGATTTTTTTCTATAGATCCAAAGGAGATTCATATTTGTGTATGCTTCAAAGGAAGTGCATTATCATGTTCTTATATTTCTAAATTTTTGTAATTAAAAAAACTATGATTAAAATAATAATTATATAAGATTTAAATGGTG
Source organism: Solanum verrucosum (assembly GCF_900185275.1). Taxonomy (NCBI): domain Eukaryota; kingdom Viridiplantae; phylum Streptophyta; class Magnoliopsida; order Solanales; family Solanaceae; genus Solanum; species Solanum verrucosum. Next base: position 3,612,320 of record NW_026019923.1, read on the forward strand.
AAAATCAAATTACATAAGATGAACACAATTGTTGAACAAACTTGAAGAATTTCAAATCTATTTTTTTTTTTTTGAGAATTTTAAAGTAGGTATTGTTTCAATTTGTTGGAAATAGTATAAGGAGGTTATCTACAAAATTTGAAGTTTGTCTCAATAGCTAAATATGTCACGTTTTTATACAATGTTAATATCTTTCACACACAATGATACACTTTTATACAAATATATACACTTTTAATTTTCCCATAAATTCAATAAAATATCGTATATGGTTAAATGTAGACGTCATAAATGTGCGGATTGAATAGAATCTAGACATGTCAAAATAGATTGAGTTAATAAATGGACGAGACTGATATGAGCTAAAAATACTGGTTAAAATTCAATTCGTCCAATTCCTACTAAGTTTTAATTTCATCATTTTTCATAAATCAATTTGAATCAGATATCAACTCAATTTTTGATAGATAAAAATAAGTTAGTCTAAAATAGACTAAACTAAGAATGAATTAATAACCAGTTCAAAATTAAATAAATTATAATTTCATAAACTAATTTTGTTATTGCTAATTAAATGTACAAGAATCTTGACAAACTCAACTTGACCTAATTTTATGTAAGCTGCCCATATTTCTGTTATATGTAAGAGCATTTCATAACGTCAAGCAACATTTACTTCTTTTCCATTCTCTTATCCTGTTAAATTACCTAATTTTTTGAATACTGATTCGATTAATTCAGATTCATATTATATAAAATTATTTAATGAGATTTTTTTTTATATATAATTTTTTATGTTTAAAACTTGAATTCGGAATATTTGATTAGGCATGAGGAAATCGTATTCATTAACAATAGGGTAATCTTATCCCTACCTCATGAAAGTACAAAATGTTGTTTCTGAATGAATGGATCTTAATTATTTCACTATAATCTTTGGTGATCTCTTATTAATAATTTCATCCGAATAACAAAATATATATTATTATTTTTTGAAATGATACAACAACGACATACTTTATGTAATCTCACAAGTAGAGTCTAAGATGGATGGTGTATACACGACTTTACCCTACTTTATGAAAATATAAAGACTATTTCCGAATGAAATGATCTCAACTATTCCACTATAATCGTTGGTTTTCTTATTTAGAGCTTCATTCAAATAACAATAACATTGTTTTGAAATGACACAACAACAATATAATAGTACATATGATGTAATTCTATTAGTAGAGTTTGAATAAAGTGGTGTGAACACATGCGTTTGTTTTTGATAAATCATTGATTCAAGTAAAACATATCAAAAGATATCAAGTAAACAAAGAAAATAATCTAGATCAATAACAATAACAAATAATATAAAGATCGAACCCAAATAAACAACAAAATAACCTTTTTTGTTTTGAAACGATACAACAACAACAACAACAACAATAATATACCCGATATAATTCTATTAGTAGAGTCAGAAGAAAGTGTTATGCATGCAAGAATATTGAGAGGTTGTTTCTGATAATTAAGTCATCCGATCAAGTATTAAAATATATTAAAAAATTAAGTATATAATGAAAAAGATATCAATAACAACAAATAATATAACGATCGAATCCAAAATAAACAATAAAATAACTTTTTTTAAAAAGTCATTTTCAAAGAGGCAAAGAGTGACCTGTTAATTGTGGTCCTCCTAACATGTATTGCTGGAATTAGCAATGCTTAGCCAAAAGGCATTCATGAATGGATCCACAAATATCACTATTTTTTTAGGACTAATATTTATATTTCAACAAAATTTAATATATATGTATACAAAAATAATGATTTTTTTTTTTTCATATTATTATTTATATTTTAGACTAAGGTTAAGATAATTTTTGTTCAATAGGTTATTAGTAAAATTTGATTTTTAGTTATTCTGATATCTGATTAAATATAATTAACTTTTAATTAGTATATACACATTTTTTTTATTTTACTTGTGAATATGTACAAATTTATTGTAATTATTAATCATTTTATTGCGTAATTATTCATATATTATGTAAAACTTGTATATTGCTTTTAAAAGACAAATTAAAAAATTTCAATAATTGAAGAATTAATAATGTTATTATTCCATAATAATATTATCTAACCATTTCAATTTAAATTTGGAATTTCTACTAGTTATTTTACCATTTAAGACGTGGATTCGAGTCCAATAACATTATTTATTTCCCCTTTCCACAAATAAAATAGTACTCCATATAGTTTTCATGTATAATAAAGAAAAAAGATCTTTCACTTTTTTTTTGTGTCTCCTTTGACCAAGAAAAACCTCCAATAGTGCTTTGCAATTGCAAAACTTTTTGAAGATTTATTTAAGCTTCCATTAATCTATATTTGTAATGGAAATTTTATTTATTGTTTAATAAAAAGGGAAAAATTATAAGATGCTTGATAATAATACTAATATACTATTGTGATTTCACAGTCGAAGTCTAGAGAAGATAGAATATACATAATTTTATTTTATTGAGTTAAAGATAATTTGTTTCAGATATATCCTTGACTCGAGAAAACAATATACAAAGTTTATAATGTAATAACAAGAGATGGAGAAATTATAATTTGTGGACGGTAATTGTACAAATTATTTTTTATTGCTTGTTTGATTTGTTGTGATCATATTACTATGCACTATATATTTTAAATTATGTTCTTAACAAAATAAAATAATAACTACTATATGAATGGTTATTTTTTTCAATTCATGTATTATTAATTCCACATTTTAATTATAATACACTACATAATACATTATTTCTTGTATAGTTTATGGGGTATTAGTTACCCAAAAAAAGAAAGAATAGTACAGAAGAAATTGTGAATAATATTAAGTTCTTTGTGATAAATGAAATCAAATTATAATAATGTTATATTTTATAGCCGAGATTTATTTTTCAAGTACTCCCAACCAAATGTTACCTTAATTTCTAAAGAAAACAAATATAATGTCTTTTCTTGAGTTGCACTGCTACTATTTCACCCACTTTTTTTTTCCGCTTAATATTCGAAATTTATATTAGTCTTCGATTAAATTTAAATTTGTGCACTGTACGATCTATTTTTCGGAAAGTCATTCTTAATATGATTCTTTTCATTTTCAAAATTCGAACCATGATCTCTGATCAAGAATGACGTGATCTCAAGTCTCAACCATCCAATCACATTTCATATTAATTCACCCACTTTTCTTGAGTTGCACTACTACTATTTAATTCTTTTTCCATAATAATTTTAATATAATTTTGTGGACACAACAAATAAATGAGAATTTTTTTTTAAAAAAATCAGATAGCGTGGGATTAACGCAGACAAATGCAAAAAAAGATTCTATATGGACCCATCTCTTTGTGGCATTTACTTTCCAATCTGTTACTCAAATTGACATTTTTTTTTTAAAAAAATAATAAGAAAAAGAAGAAAAAAAAACAAAAAAAAAACAACAAAAGTAATCATATAATTAAGTTTTTAAATATAGTAAAAAGGGAATATATTCCTTTTAGCTCAGCTTGCTCTTTCAAGCGAAGCCATATTGTAAAGAATAGATAATACTATATACAAATAAAATAAATAACCAAAAAAAATACAATAATTCAAACAACTTATAATGACAGTGTTAATAGTAAATTAACCACTATCAAAGTAACGGGAATGAAAACAAGTTCTTAATAAAAAAATGTTTCTTTTATAACGGATTTTATATGATGTGATACAAATTTTTATCGGAATTTCGAGTAAATATGAATATTTAGTTAGAAATACAATAATTATAACAACAAATGCACTTTAATTCCACAAGTAATATGATAGTAATAAAGTTAAAAAGTTTTAAAAAAATGTTCAAGACATAATATATACGTATCAAAAATAAATTGACCGAATTATTTTATCTAACTTTTTATATACATATTACAATTTTTTTGACAAAGATTGTTTAACTGATAATTCATTATTACATATGGCTACACCACTAGAATATATAGAGTCTCAACTTAAAAGTAAAGTCTATCCAAATAGATTAATAGTAACAAAAATACTCAATTAACAATTTTGACTTTTTAAACTACTAATTTTGAAAAATTAGAATGTTTTACCTTTCACTAATCATTTACCCATCAAAATTTAAAAGTTTAATGTATTGATTATTTCTTAAACCTATCGGCTATCGTAAATTGTGTTTTAATTCTCAAATAACTTATGTTTAAGTGTTATCGAAATAGACCGTAATTTGAGTGAATAAAAGTGAGGTTGGAATGTAGTCGTCGGTCAGCAGCTTAAGCTTAAGCCGACGGCTAAATTGAAAAATACGCGGCGCCAAGTCATGTGATTAGTAAAATTTTATACCCCACTCACTCACACAATAATTACTGTGTACGACAACCACACAATAAAAATTCCCTTCCATTGAGAAGCCACCTTTATTAAGAAGAAGAAGAGCTCCTCTAGTCTTTATATTTCACATAAAACATCCCTTTCTTATTGAGCCTTGAACCCTTCTTCAATCTCTTTGAATTTTCAAATACAATCAAAATGGTGAGTCAATTTTCAACCCCTTTTGCTTTTCTTGCATTTTAAATTCAACGTTGATTTCTTCTTGTTTTGTTAATTCTTGTTGTGTGTGTGTGTTTTAGTAGAGATTTTGTGAATGGGTTTAGTTTTTGATTGATCTGATTAGATAATCTATATGGGGGTTGGTAAAAAAAGTGATCTTTATGGAAATTTCGCTGTTGGTTTCTTCTTGTTTTGCTTTGTTTTTGGTAGTGTGTGTGTTAGTAGAGAGATTTTGTGAATGGGTTTAGTTTTTGATTGATCCTATTAGATAATCTATATGGGTGTTGGCTAAAAAACTGATCTTTATGGGAATATCACTGTTGGTTTTCTTCTTGTTTTGCTTTGTTTTTCCTGTTGTGTGTGTGTGTTAGTAGAGAGATTTTGTGAATGGTTTAGTGTTTGATTGATCTGATTGGATAATCTATATGGGTGTTAGCTAAAAAACTGACCTTTACGGGAATATCTCTGTTAGTTTCTTCTTGTTTTGCTTTGATGTTCCTGTTGTGTGTGTGTGTGTTAGTAGAGAGATTTTGTGAATGGGTTTAGTGTTTGATTGATCTGATTAGATAATCTATATGGGTATTGGCTAAAAAAAGTGATCTTTATGGAAATTTCACTGTTGGTTTTCTTCTTGTTTTGCTTTGTTTATCTTGGTGGTGTTAGTAGAAAGATTTTGTGAATGGGTTCAGTTTTTTATCTGTGATTGTGATTGATATGATGAGATAATCCAGATGGGTGTTGGCTAAAAAACTGATCTTTATGGAGATTTCACTGTTGAATTCTTCTGGTTTTACTTTGTTTTTCTTGGTGTGTGTGTTTGTTTTTGTAGAAAGGTTTTGTAAATGGGTTTAGTTTCTGATCTATGATTGATCTGATTAGATAATCTACATGTGAGTTGTCTAAAAAAGTGATCTTTATGGAAATTTCATTGATGTCTTGTTTTACTTTTGTTTTTCTTGGTGTGTGTCTGTCTGTTTTAGTAGAAAGATTTGGTAAATGGGTTTAGTTTTTAATCTGTGATTGATCTGATTTGATGATTTATATGGATGTTGGCTAAACAAGTGATCTTTATGGAAATTTCATTTTTGATCTTCCTGGTTTACTTTTTTTTTTTTTTGGTGTGTTAGTAGAAGATTTTGTAAATGGTTTAGTTTTTGATCTATGATTGACGTGATGAGTTAAATATGGGTATTGGCTAAAGAAACTGAACTTTATGGAATCTTTGGGGTTACTTCAGCTTGAAATCTTGTGAACTTATGGGTTGATCCGAGTATTTGATTAGTACAGGCAGTTCAGCAGTTGTTATAATTGAAAATTTTGGTTTAATTTTATGTGGGTTCAGCTCAGATTAAGTGTTTAATTAGTAGGTATTCCGTCGATCCAATGTGTGATGATTTTCTTGATCTGCCGAGTACAAAATTTGAGAAAACAGTATGATTTACTATCTAAGGGGAGTTTATGGAGCTGTACTCTTTTGATCTAATGCATGTTTAAGATTTTTTTGCATTTGGATTTTCTTTTTCTATTACTTGGCTGCCGTGTATTGGAGGAATATATGAATAAGAATGGACCCGAATTAGATCAATTGGACCAATGAAAGATCATTTCTTTTTTCAAATTTCTAGCTGATGATAATTGACAATTGTTTCTGGAAGAGTAATCTGCTGCCACCACTCTTTTGACATTGATACATAGTTCTAAACCAATGAGAAGTGTCACTGATACCTAAATCTTGTATTGTCCGCCAGATGTCCAGTCCTCGGTGCGTGGTTTTTTTTGAGTCTCGCATTGGCTCACAAAGGGTTAATAGGTCTCTTTATATGGTCTTGGGAGCTTTTGGTGTTGAGTTAGACCCAAGGTCCATTTCTTTAGAATAAAAAATGTTAAGTCATGATGTGGTCTTCCTATGTAACCATCAGTTCGTGTCCTATTTGATACTAAAGTAGGTGAGGTGACAGAGAAAACAAATGTTGTATGAGCTGTTTACCTGCTTGTGCTCATCCGCTGCCAAGATTCACTTGAAACTTGACTCTCCACCTGTCCCCCTTCCAGTCATTACCCTGAATGCAGGAGTTACACTTGTTTGCGTTCAGAGCTCGTTTAGGACAGCTTAGAAAGCTATGTTACGACAAGGATAAACTCCGCTGCTGCAGACCAATGTGACAGCATTAATTTCCGTGAATGAAACCTAGTACACATTTAGTGTTGTTGCTCGTGAGTCGTGTCTCTTGATTGATGAATGGAGAACAATGGAGATTTATTGTGATGGTCTCTTTTGATGTAATTCTATGAGAAGTATTGAACCGTTTTGCTTCAAAATCTTGTGATTGATTAAACATTGAACAAGTTCTAACACAAACAGAGGATTTTGGTTATTGTATAGGCTAATGCAGCGTCCGGGATGGCTGTGCATGATGACTGCAAGTTAAGGTTCTTGGAGCTGAAAGCAAAAAGAACTCACCGCTTTATTGTTTTTAAGATAGAGGAGAAACAAAAGCAGGTTGTGGTTGAAAAGGTTGGTGAGCCAGCCCAAAGTTACGAGGATTTCACTGCGTGTCTTCCTGATAATGAATGTCGATATGCTGTCTATGATTTTGATTTCGTCACTGCAGAGAATTGCCAGAAAAGCAGGATCTTTTTCATTGCATGGTAGTATTCTCAATGTTCATCACCATTTAAAACTAAATTGTTATGTATTCCTTTTGTCTCAACGTGTTTTTTTTTCGTTTTCTTCTCTTCAAGGTCCCCTGACACAGCAAGAGTGAGAAGCAAGATGATCTATGCCAGTACAAAGGAAAGATTCAAGAGAGAGCTTGATGGAATTCAGGTTGAGTTGCAAGCAACCGACCCAACCGAAATGGGACTTGATGTTATTAAGAGCCGCGCCAACTAGATATCGACTGAATAGGTATCAGATGGACCTTATAAGAAGTGAAAATTCCTTATGCAATCATCTTTTTTCTACTTCAAGGAAATATTTACAGTGTGACAGATTCTTGGTATATTGGTTACCAAGTGCTCTACAGTATATGTACTTTTTAATGAACAAGTTTTCTGGTATTTGATATATGATGTAATTTGTTACTTTTTTTGTTCCAAGTTTTCAACTAGTAGCTTGATTCTATAAACTAATATGTATCCATTTCTGAGGGATAGGGTACATTTTAGATTGTTTTCCAAAATCTTCTTTTGACACTTTACTTTGTGATTCTTGTTTTGGAATGGATACAAACAAAGCTAATTGATGTTATAATTAGCAAGTTTGTATATTTTGATTTAATTGTAGTTTATAAGTAGTTGTCAAGAGAAGTTCATGAGCATTTTACAGTGTTTTTTCCTTCAAAGATTTGATCTTTTTTTCTCAAACATAATGATACAAGGGAAGTGAAGATTCTTAGTCACATTTGCCTTGTCGAGAGTTTATCAAAAACAACCTCTCTACCCCATAAAAGTATAGTAGAGATAAGATTTGCGTACATCTTATCCTTCTCATACTTTACTTGTGGGTTTACACGAGTATGTTGTTGACGTCATTTCGCGACTACTAATGAAAAACTTGTGTGCACCCATTTAATAGCAGGACGGTTTGTATTTATAGCATTACAAAAAATTAAAACGACAGTATGTATTAAGTATTCGATCGCATATACAAGGTATTATATGTTATTACACTTCATTAATTTTTAAGTTTTATTATAAAGACCTATTAGTACAAAAAATTAATAATAATAAAAAAAACTAGTTATTTTTCAAAATAATTCTTCTATATTGTATGATTAATTCTTTTCGTCAAATATGCATTTCTCGATCAATTGATAAAAAGATGAAAGATTGCTTGGAGACATGCACAACTAGTTGCATTTTGGAATTTTATCACATAGAAAGTGATAGCAATGGAGTTGAATAATTACACTAGTTGGTGGATGATAGAAGAAAGGAATAATCAAAATTAGAGCAAAAATTGAAATTAAATTATTCTTAATGATTGGAAGTGAGTTGGAAAGATGGGTCGGAGACGTAGACCACTTTTTCAAATTTAGAATAAATTCCAAGTTAGATTTTTAAAAATGGACAATTTGTAATCAAACACAGTTTTTTTTCTCTAAATAGTAAAAAAAAATAAAATTAAAAATAAATAAATATAAAGTAATTCTCATAGATAAATGGGTCCTAAATTGGGAAAAAGGGAGATGAAAAAAGTTTCAATTTTTAATTATTTTTTTTTTAACAAATCTTAATTATTGAGTAGAGGTTACAACTTAATAAGATCAACGTTAATAACAATAATTTTAAAATTTTATTATTTATACAAATGTCCTATCTTTCCACCCACCCTTTTACCGCAGAAATCATCACTATTTTCTCCTTCGCTATTAACTTTACCTTCTCTTCCACCATCATCGCCATTATCACAGCTGCAACAATCACCTCTTACTTGTCATCGCTATCAACCCCATCACATTTACCTCTGTCATGACTATCAGCTTTTTCGTCAGCTCCTCTCAACTTTACTTTTGATCATAAATTAAACAATTGTTGAAGTTGTTGCAACAATTATGCTATAGCTTTTCTCTATTATTGAATGCTTTTGTTTTCACTTACTCTTACCTTGCTTCTTACTTTTGTTACAAGAAGATGGGTATATACTATATATATATATATATATATATATATATATATATATATACTCGGGCATCAAAAATATTGCATGAATATCTATTTTTCATGTATATGCTTGAGCACCAAGTGTATTATATGGATACCTAATTTACAACATTTTATATAATGTGTGTATTTTTATCTTATACACAATATATGTTACCACAAAATATATGTATGTGGACATTCATTTTACAACATTTGACCCATTTTCTCTCCTAAGATCTTGAATTTTTTTATCAAAATTTTGAATTACTAACACAATTTCTTATTAAGTATTATTAAAAATATTGTCGCATTATTATCAAGCGGTATCAGAGCATTATTATATTATTATCAAAAGTTTTAAGTTAAAATTGTTCGTATTATAAAATAAATATAAATGCTACGATAACAAAAAAAAAATGGATAAGAAAATAGGTGTAGTATTTTAATTTCACTTGTTCTTGCTACTATCTTTGTTACAAGAAGAAATGGTATATATAAGTGTATATAGTTGAGCACCAATTGTAATATATGGATATCTTTGTCATGTATATACTTTGGGCTCCAAGTATATTATATGGTTACTAATATACAACACATAACATATTGTGTATATATTTATCTTACGACACATAATATATTATGTGCATATTTATCTTACAACATATAATATGTTGTGAGTATATTCCTACAACATAAAATATATTAATGTAGACATCCATTTTATATCAGCCCCTTATTTATTGGAGTAGATTTATTTTGATCTTTTAAATTTGAAGAACTACAAGTTAAAAAGTGAAATAGAGAGGATGAGTAGTAATTCTCCTAATATAGAGTTTAGAGGGGTAAATTAGAGTAAAGTTCGAGATGTTCTTTATTTTTTCGTTATATATAGAGTTTAGAGAGTAAATAGAGGGAGTTGAGGATGTTCTTAGTTGTTGAATTTTTTTTTATCATCAAAATTTTGAATTACAAACACGATTCTTATCAAGTAGTATTAGAACATTATTACATTATGATTAAATGGTATCAAAGCGTTATTTTTGAAAAAAACTATATTGTTTAAGCCAATCTAAACAGGCTCATACACCACTACCATATATATTAATTATACATTTACTTTTAAATAATTACACATATTACCACTAATAATAATTTACTCAGTATATTATTGAAGATACTAATAGATTACACACATTTCTTAAAATTAAGATTGATTAATAATCTTTAAATTTAAACATTCCAATTAAGGCTCCAAAACAATCAAATATTTTTCTCTCCCATCGGCCTCTCCTCGATCTCCTCCGCCAACAATATCTCTCCCCCCACCCAGCCCGCTTAAACAACCCATTTAAACAACCCGCTTTCTTTGCTCCGCGAATAAGAGAGAAAGTCAGAGAAAAAAACAAGTTCTCTCTTTGCAAGATCCAACATAGAAAACGCATAATATTCTATTGGTACATAGGATTAAACTCACTTGGACAATTTTAAACTAATCTTATCAACTAACAATTTGTAATCTTGTTAAGAGAAAGAGTTACTTTTATCCACTTAGCATCTTTGGTTCTCAAAGCCTCTGTTCTTCTTCACTGAGCTATTCTTGAATTAGTGTCACCGCATGCTACCTGTTTGTTGAATTGCTTCAATGGCTTTCTCTTTCTCTTCCTTCCTCAAATGCCATCCATGGACTCAATCTCAAAATCCACCAAACCCCTTTTCATTTCCTCCTCCATTTCATCCTCCTAAACCCATATCTCTCCCATTTTCATCTCGCCATGAACGTGTTTCTTCAACTGTTTTACCTTCTAAAGCAAAAGAACTCTTGCAAGATTTCACTCCAAAGCAATTTCTCGACACCCTTCGTCAAGAAAATGATGAAACTTCAGCTTTTCATCTCTTTAAATGGGCTTCTAAGCAACCCCATTTCACACCCACTTTGTCTATATACGAGGAGATTCTAAGGAAGCTTGGAAATGTGGGATCTTTTGATTTAATGAAAGGGGTATTGGATGATATGAAGAGATTGAAGGTTGAATTAGTTGAAGGTACTTTCTTTATCTTTATTGAAAGTTATGCTAAATTTGAGTTGTATAATGAAGCTATTAAGGTTCTTGATATGATGTGGAATGAGTTTGGTGTAAAGCCTGGTACTTTTAGTTATAATTTGTTGTTGAATGTTCTTGTTGATGGGAATAAGTTGAAATTTGTTGAAAATGTGCATAGTAGAATGTTGGATGAAGGTGTAAAGGCAGATGTATCGACTTTTAATATATTGATAAAAGCTTTGTGTAAGACACATCAGATTAGGCCTGCTATTTTGATGATGGAGGAAATGCCTATGCACGGTTTGGTACCGGATGAAAGGACCTTTACGACGATAATGCAAGGTTATATTGAGGAAGGGAATTTTGATGGTGCATTGAGAATTAGGGATCAAATGGTGTCAGCTAAATGTCTTGCAAGTAATATTACTGTTAATCTTTTGATTCATGGGTACTGTAAAGAAGGAAGGATTGATGAAGCTCTGAACTTTGTGCAAGATATGTGTAGTCGAGGGTTTTCTCCGGACCAATTTACGTTCAACACTTTGATAAATGGTTTGTGCAAAGCAGGACACGCTGTCCAAGCCTTGGATATTTTGGATTTAATGTTGCAGGACGGGTTTGATCCTGATGTATATACTTATAATATTTTGATTTCTGGGCTTTGTGAAGTTGGTGAAGTCCAAGAGGCTATGGAACTTCTCAATCAGATGCTTGTAAGGGACTGTACACCTAATACAGTCACTTATAACACCATCATTAGTGCTTTGTGTAAGGAGAACCAAGTCCAAGAAGCTACCGAGTTTGCTCGTGTTCTTACGAACAAAGGGTTCTTACCTGATGTTTGCACTTTCAATTCTCTCATACAAGGTCTCTGCTTTACCGGTAATTTCAATGTTGCAATGGAAATGTTTGAAGAAATGAAGGACAAAGGTTGCCAGCCAGACGAGTTCACTTATAATATCCTAATTGATTGTCTCTGTGCCAAAAGGAGAATAGGTGAAGCTTTGAACCTACTCAAAGATATGGAATCGAGTGGCTGTGCAAGAAGTGTGATAACATACAATACTCTGATAGATGGCTTCTGCAAAGACAAGAAAATTGAAGAAGCAGAAGAGATTTTCGACCAGATGGAACTACAAGGGGTTTCTAGAAACCTGGTCACGTATAACACTCTGATTGATGGTCTCTGTAAGAGCAAGAGAGTAGAAGATGCTGCTCAGCTTATGGACCAGATGATACTGGAAGGACTAAAGCCTGACAAATTCACGTACAATTCCATTCTCGCTCATTTCTGCAGAGCAGGTGATATAAAAAAGGCTGCAGACATTGTGCAAACCATGACATCAAATGGCTGTGAACCAGACATCGTTACGTATGGGACCTTAATACAGGGACTATGTAAAGCAGGTAGGGTTGAGATTGCGAGCAAGCTCCTCAGGAGTATTCAAATGAAAGGAATGATTTTGACCCCTCAGGCCTATAACCCTGTAATTCAAGCAATCTTCAGACGGAGGAAAACCAATGAAGCCGTAAGACTCTTCAGAGAAATGCAGGAAACAGCTAATCCTCCTGATGCTTTATCTTACAAAATTGTTTTTCGTGGTCTTTCTTCTGGTGGGGGACCGATTCAAGAAGCTGTTGATTTTTCTGTTGAGATGATAGAAAAAGGACACATACCTGAATTTTCCTCATTCTACAATCTGGCTGAAGGACTGTATTCTTTGTCGAGGGAGGACACGCTAGTTAAGCTTGTTGGCATGATCATGAAAAAAGCAAACTTCTCAGACAGTGAGGTTACTATGATTAAAGGTTTCCTGAAAATCCGGAAATTCCAAGATGCACTGGCTACTCTTGGCAGTGTCCTAGATAGCAGATACCCAAAAAGGACATACTGGGGATAAAGAAATCATCCAAAGTAGAGGTCCCACAAAGTAGGAATCAAACTGTATCAGTTGCTTGCTATAATAGTAATCAGTGTCTAATTTTGTCCACTCAGTTTGATAATGGTTTCATTTTTTGGCCCATCTCAGAAATAATCTCTTTAATGAGTTACAACTCAAACACTGTGGACATTTCCCAGCTTAATACAGTTCTCTAGAAGGCTTAAGTAATGTATTCATATATTGTCACTGATTTCTGTTCTTAGATACATGCAACACAGAATTCTAACTGTATCAAAGCCATCTTACTAAGTTAATGTCAGAAGTAGTGGTTTTTCTTGATCAGAAGGATACAGACCATGGTAGTGGTTTTTCTTGATCAGAAGGATACAGAGCATGTATATGTTATTTGCTTCTTTAAAGTTTCTGAAGCTGTCTCTCAATTAAGTTGTTGTTCATCCACCCTTTGACCTGTGAGACTAATGTTTTCAGTTACATTTATCTGTGCACACCATTTTCCTTTTCAGCACTGCAAGCTCACTCCAATAAGCCTCATTTCTCTTTTCTTATAATACATGAAAATTCCAATGCAAGAAACACCAAAATCATTGGGATAAAGAAGAACTTGATATAGGGGTAGGGGTAGCTGTTAGCTGGTAAATTAACTGAAAACTTAACATAGTAAAATCATCCTAGTTAATATAAGTTTCTTGTATGAATCCACTTGACCTGAAAATTTTGGGCCCGAACTATGAATGCATACTGGAGGGCATAATCAATCAACCTCCCGGTTCTCCTTCCCTACCTTTAGTTTAACTAAGGACGAGGATAAAGTTAGGTAGCTTGGGAAAAAATCTGCATGATTGCAAGCATGTTTTCTGTTTTCATGAATTTCAGTTCAATTAAAGTTAGCTTGGATGAATGCATTGAGCCCTAACTCAGAAGGTATGTCTTGTTCTTCTGATTTTTGTTGGTTCGTTTGTTTCGATCATATTAACTTCAAGTCCTGTAATCATTGTATTGGTTGCAGATTCATTAAGATTCACTGTACAAGCTTGTTTCCTTAGACAAGTTGGATAAGTCTTTAGCTCCAAGTGGCTAAGTTTACCTAAAGGCCAAAGTCGGTCTTTCATGAGTCCTTGGATCATGCTGACCACATTTTGCTTCACTTCAGTTGTTCAAGCTGGTAAATAGTTTTCCTCTTTCTTAAAATTTACTTCAGTTTTTCAGTCAACATGAGCTTTATGAAGCCTTTGATGACTTGTCCGAGACATCAATAGGGTGCATTATCTTGGTATAGGAATCATATTGCTCTTGGCTGCTCAGGAAGGTGGGTAAGTGACTATAGGGAAGTGTGTGCAAATGATGTTGCTTCATTGATGTATGATAGTAAACTCTGAAGTAGATTAATGAGGTATCCCGAGAAATATGGCTCCTCCCTTTCCTTTATTACTGTATTGTGCTGAAATGTTTGAGGTACGGACTTCTTCTCAGAGATATGGTTGGGAATATGAACGTCTTCCAAGTTCAAATCACGTCCCCGGCTTAGTCTTAAGCTGTAGTCACCAGCTTCTTTCACAATGTTAGTTATATCAGAGAATATATGTCATGTCCCTCAATATCATCCAAATCCATGAAGATGGGATCAGAGACACACATTAGATGTTTGAACCAGTAATATGTTCCAATTCGAAGCAGTGACATTGTTCATTCACATAACTGCTCCTCATCTTTAATTTCAATTGGATTCTAATTTTATTCAAAGCATGTTTGATGTTTCTTCATTGATAATTAGACGGAAATCTGGCATTAGTAACTTAGAGTGTGTTTTTGTTTGGCTAGCTGGGGCATTCATTGTTTTAGCTTGTTTAGGAACCTAGGATATCTTGTTGTGGTTCAGACATGTGTTTAGATGTATCATATTCAAATCTTAGCTGCAAGACTTGGTGTAAGTTGATCTACTTCAGCCTTGGTAAGCAGGATTACCTATGATTTGTTGCTTGGACACTAAACAAAATGGCCTCGTGCATTAGTCGAGGTGCGTTCAAGCTGATCGTCGATGTCAAAAGAGAAACTTTGTTGCCTCTTTGAGAATCTAAAGAGCAGTTAAATAGTAATAGCATCAAGCATAAAGTTTATATATTGACTATGTAGTGGCCTAGTTGGGTAGATTCTCTTTGTAATGATGCCTAAGCCTTTGAGTAAAGAGACCAAAAAGTTCTGAACTTTTGGTGCACCTTCTTTGTCAAAGCTTTTCAAACAAAAAATATACTTCAAAAAGACTATTTACATATACTATATTTTTCATACTTGATTTTGATATGTTTTATTTGCATCGAGATCTATCGGAAACTTCTCTAACTTCGCAATGTTGGGTTAAGATTGCGTACAAACCACTTTCCTGAAACTCCATTTGTGAGATTATACTAGGTATGTTTTTGTTGTAATTCGTGTCTCAGCTTAAAATTTGATGTGGCCCTTTTACAAATCTCAACCTTGCAAATATTTTGTATTTGATACATTATAAAATTAGTAATTAAAAAAAGGGATTGTTTCAAATATTTACAATAAAGTACCTAGTTTATGACAAATATAATCATGTTTTTATTTACATAGAAATAGCCTAAAGTCATTGAAAGTATACATTGACTATACATTATGATACATTCAAAAGCAGAATCTAGCTTATTCATATTTGAGTTATACATTGATTATACATAATGATATACTAAAAAAGTTTAATATAACTTAACTACATATGAGGTATACACTGACTATTTATTGAATTAATCTTTTCTGAATATTTGTTAGGCTAATTGAAGAAGAAGGAAAGGGATGAAAAATAGTTAAATGGAAGATTGATTATGATTAAGGAGGTGATTCCAGAAGAAAAACGATTTTATTGCAAGTAATTTTACTTCTTTCTATTTGATCATGTCCAACTCAACATCTCTTCTAAACAATATCAAATTTTAAATATGAAATTCTGTTGATGTTTTGAATCTTTTGATATATAATTCGCTCGAAACGATTGCTACATCAAAATTTTAAATCAAACTTTGAAACTTTAATTATCGAGATTGATCATCGAAGAAAAAGGAAGGAAGACTGAAAAGCAGCAAAGAGAAGAGGAAAAAACCATTAATGGCTAAAGTAGAACGAAGGAGGGTATGACTAAATTACTAATTCAACCATTTTTCTTGTAAATAAGATGGTCCAGTCATAACAATGAATTTTTGCCAAAAGAATTTTTTTTTTTTTTTTTGTTTTTTTGGCAATTATTTAAAATTTTAATTTTTAATGTGACATGTTTATGATCACAAAACTAAAAAAAATTTAAGTGCGTTTTACATATCTCTAGTTTAAGATCAAAATTTCAAAAGTTAGTTTTACTTTCTACCAATTACAATCAAACAAATGAATTAAAACAGAGGGTGTTACCCCGATTCATCTTGGAAAACACAAATTAGCATATATTTTTACAGTGTATATATAAATATATCATATTATTTTGTGTAAACTTTATAACAATGTAAAATGTGTATAAATATACACTATTGTATATTTTTATACAAGCTTATACATTGTGTACAGTAAATATATAATGTTATATAATATTATATAAACATCGTTGCTGAAGAAAATGGGCTATGTGAGTGTAACACAAAAATATAAATTAAAATTACTCAAATACACATCTTATTTTACCACAATCTCTAAAATTTCATACCATTTAAATTATTTTTACAAAATTTTCCTCTCGGATACATTCCTATCCTCTCTCGATCCGTATCCCCTCTTGGATACATCCTTATCCCCTCTGATACATCCCTCCCCTGTCGGATACACCTCTCTCCCTCGGTATGTATTCACAAGTTTCCTAAATAGCAATGTCTCGCGACCTATGTATCCACATGTCTATTGATGTATCTGAAATTCTTGAATTTAAAAGTTTTTGTAATTTAAAAAAAATAGAAATAAAATGTAATTAGTTTTTAACACTACGAGATTTATGTAATTTTTACAAAAAATAAAATATGTAGATATAATTATTTTTATTAGATTCCGCATTTCACAAAAGTTTGGGGGTAAAAGTAGCGTTTCCATAAAATAAAGGACCAGTTTCGTTGAACCCTTGTAACACATCATATTTTGCTCTCACTTAGCTCTCTCTCACATCATATCAAGTTTTTAGGGCAAACAATAGAGAGAGAAGGAGATTGCGGCACCCACAAAGCATCCAAAATCCACTGGTAATTATCACATACAATCATCTGTTTTCTTAAAAATTTGCAAATTTTTAGTACAGTTTCAATCCGGTATGAGTAGATTTGGTTACATATATGTGTGAAATTCCCATTTGGATTTATAGATGTGTTTACGTACTTGAATCTTCCGATTTATGATGTGGGGTTCTTTTTCTTTACATGGAAAGAATGAAAGTTGAAATTTTTGTCGTTTTTTTATTGATTTTTCTTGTTTGTTCCTATTTGGGTATGGATGAATTAGAGCGGAGTGGATGTAGAGGATTAATATGTTTGACTTTACTGGTTTGGGGTAGAGCTTAGTTGATTAAATTGATTGATGGGGTTCTGTTAGATTTGTGCCCAGGTAATAAAAGATGATAAAGAAACCTTTTCTAGGTTTTGGGTCGAGTGGTGAGAGGGTAATTTGTGTTGTGTGGGTTAGGCGCACCTCGCGGGTTTGAAAGAAGACTTGGTGTTTAAGTGGAGAATGGTGTAGTAGGCGGGCACCTAGTTTAGAGATTTCTTGGTTATAAGATGAGGTTGATAAAAAAACAGTATTCTGGTATGATATTTTGTTTCTTAGGGGGGTGTGGTGGGGTGGATTGGGGAGGACAAAGAAGCTAAAGTTCTGACCTGTTTGAACTATTGATTGGGTTTTGTTGTAGGTTTTCCTAGAAATGCTACTACTGTGCATATGGATTTAACATATATGGTTTTGCCTGTGTTGATGAACTTCTCTGCCGTTTGTCTCATCCAACTGTTCCTTTGCAGGTGAAAGATCATCGAAATGGCGACTTTTGCCAAACCAGAGAATGCTTTGAAGCGTGCTGAAGGTTAGTGGAGTTACTATCTTCATCTGTTTTAGCAAATATCTTTTACGGAACGTGTACTAGTATTATAGGTTCTGTACACTTGCAAACTTTTATCTCTTGCAATGGGTCTGAGATTTTAGGAGGGGGTTATATGTTCACAGGGTGAGGGTAGTCTAGATGATTCTTAGTATTATTGAAGAGTTAAATTTTTGAAATTCCAGGTGTTTTTATAGCAAAATTTAGAATCTTGGCATGCTGATGAGTTTAATGATTTGATGCAGAGTTGATTACTGTTGGACAAAAGCAAGAAGCCCTTCAAGCACTTCATGATCTTATTACTTCAAGGAGATATAGAGCATGGCAAAAGACTCTTGAAAGGATAATGTTTAAGTATGTAGAGCTATGTGTTGACATGAGAAGGGGAAGGTTTGCCAAGGATGGCCTAATTCAATATCGTATAGTCTGTCAACAAGTGAACATTAACTCCTTAGAGGAGGTAATAAAGCACTTCATGCATTTAGCTACTGAGCGAGCTGAACTAGCTCGCAATCAGGCACAGGCTCTGGAGGAAGCTCTGGATGTGGAAGACTTGGAGGCTGATAAAAGGCCTGAAGACCTTATGTTGAGTTATGTTAGTGGGGAGAAAGGAAAGGATAGATCTGATCGTGAGCTTGTCACTCCCTGGTTTAAGTTCTTGTGGGAGACATATAGAACTGTTCTGGAGATCTTGCGTAACAACTCTAGATTGGAGGCTCTGTATGCAGTAAGTTTCCATTGCCATATCTTTTGTTATGTGGTTGAATAATTTGACTGCTTTTATGTTCCGAGGCGAGGAATTCCAGCATCCTGAATTTTCACTGTTTTCAGGACTTGTTTTAGACTGTAATTGAGTAAGCAAATTGATTATCCTTTTTTTCTTTTCTTTCTATTTGCTTGCCTGGAAAGTTATTGTGCTTCTGATTAGTAAATCAGAAATCAGTCCCTTTTTACTTCTTATTCACAAACTTTGCGGGAGTCTTTCTCAGTTTGCAGGGTATCTGTCTATGTACTTTGTTTAGTACAGATTTTTTTCTTTTTTTTGATAACCGAGAAATCCGTCTGTGACCCGCCCTAGTACAGATATCATTTTGTCAGAACAAGTTTATTATTTTTTGATATGAAAGTTTATATATCATCCTGTTGTAATATTTTTTTGTGTCTTAGAACCAGATTTGTCCTGTATGCTATTTAAGCTTTCTGCATGGCTGATTGGAGATGCTTTACTCTCTCCATCTTTTTTCTGCCGTTTTTTTTCCGCTGAAAGATAGGTTAATTAAGTTTCAAACCTAATTTGCTCAGATGACAGCACACCGAGCCTTTCAGTTTTGTAAGCAATACAAGCGTACAACAGAATTTCGCCGTCTTTGTGAAATCATCCGGAATCATTTGGCAAATCTCAACAAGTATAGAGATCAGAGGGACCGGCCTGATCTGTCTCTTCCAGAAAGCCTGCAATTGTATCTAGACACTAGATTTGAACAGCTGAAAGTTGCTACTGAACTGAGTCTATGGCAGGTTATTACTTTTCTGATAGATTTAAGCATATCTTTTTGTCCCTAGAGAGTGAATTTCATTCATATGTTCTAATTTTCTTTGACGCAGGAAGCTTTTCGTTCCATTGAAGACATTTATGGTTTGATGTGCATGGTTAAGAAAACCCCCAAGGCGTCATTAATGGGTGTTTACTATGGGAAGCTTACTGAGATATTCTGGATGTCATCAAATCATCTTTATCATGCTTATGCCTGGCTCAAGCTTTTCTCTCTTCAGAAGGGTTTTAATAAAAATTTAAGCCAGAAGGATTTGCAGTTAATAGCATCGTCTGTTGTCCTAGCTGCACTTTCAGTGCCTCCTTATGATCAGTCTTATGGTGCATCTCATCTTGAGCTTGAAAATGAGAAGGAGAGGAGTTTGAGGGTGGCCAATCTAATTGGTTTTGAAGTTGAACCCAAAGCCGAAAACAGAGTGGCGGTAATTTCATTTCTGATTATGTTATTTAGTTCTTTATTTATAATGTCTTACTTTGCTAATCAGCTTGAGTTCCTTGCTGTTTCTCCTTTTCAGCTTTCTCGATCATCACTTCTCTCAGAGTTGGTGAGTAATTTTATTTGTTATTTTTTGAATTTAGCGTATGGTCCTTTGATTGTTTCCATTAAATTCTTTTTGTCTATTTAAATTTCAATGAACCCATCAAATTTTTGAGGCACAAATAAGCGCATCATACTGTTTTTGTAATTGTTTCAGTCTCTTGATTTTTTAATTGTGTGACGGTTCCTTTTACTTTTTCTTAATTGTTTCTCCTTCTGTAGGTGTCCAAAGGTGTGATGTCTTGTGTCACTCAAGAAGTGAAAGATCTTTATCATCTGTTAGAAAATGAGTTTCTTCCTTTGGATCTGGCACTGAAGGTGCAGCCCATATTGAATAAAATATCAAAGCTTGGTGGTAAGCTGTCTTCAGTTTCTTCGGTTCCTGAAGTACAACTGTGTCAGTATGTTCCTGCCTTAGAAAAGCTTGCTACTCTGAGGTTGCTCCAGCAGGTGTGCACACTGTTTTATACTTTTTGATAAAGAGCAGATCAGCAGACATGCTCATTATTTTGGCGGAAGTCCATCTTTCAATTAAATGAGAACCCTTTTCTTGTTACAGGTCTCTCAGGTGTATCAGACAATCCAGATTGATAACATATCTAAGATGATCCCATTCTTCGACTTTACTGCTATTGAGAAAATATCAGTTGATGCAGTTAGGCGTAATTTTCTAGCCATCAAAGTTGATCACATGAAGGGTGCCGTCTTCTTTGGCAAACAGGTATAATTGTGTCGCTTGGAATTAAATTTTCATCTACCGTTTTGTTTGTTTGTCGGTAGGGCACACCTAGATATTCCTTTCCCTTGTCCTTGTCAGGTGTTGGTCAGGGATTGTCAGCCCTCTCATTCATCTCTGCAGACACATTGTTCTTTCCCTCACTGTTTAAGTAAAAGCATGGGCATAGCTTGCTTATGACATCTGACCTTGTGTCTTCTGTTATCTAATATTAATGTTTTGAACGGTAAAATTGTGGGCTATCTAAATGTGTGTTGTTGGCTTAATAAGTTTGTAGTTACGTCACTAGAATGAGTCTGTCTGACTGAGCTTGTGAACTCTGAAGAGCTGTGGTAAGTTTCTGAGATCTAAGAGTTCACTGGATTGCTATTTTTGGCAGATTCTATGTTATGGGATTATGGGCCATGGGGATGGTTAAATGGTCCGACTCTTGTGGATTTGTAAGTTCAGCATTGTGTACCTCTGTGGTATTATATGTTGATGAACTGAGGCAGGAGAAATTTCAAATGTTTCTCTTAGACATTTTGAACTAGCAGGGATTATAATCTCATGTGTGCTAGTCTTATCATGTCTCATTTGCTTATAATTTTGTTTCCAGAGTATTGAGGCTGAAGGACTCCGGGATCATCTGTCTCTTTTTGCTGAATCCCTTAGCAAGGCAAGGACAATGATCTATCCCCCAGCAAAGAAGGCAGCCAAGCTCGGGGATGCCTTGTCTAATTTAGCAGAGATAGTGGAGAAGGAGCACAAGAGACTTCTTGCACGGAAGTCCATTATTGAGAAACGCAAAGAGGAGCAAGAGCGTTTACTCTTAGAAATGGTATGAACTTCTTGGTTGCATTGTGAATTGCTTGTTATTGTTGTTCTCGTGTATGAACTTTTATGACTATTTATTAAGGAACGAGTGGAAGAGTCGAAGAGGCGAGAGCTTCAAAAGATGACGGAAGATGCTGAGCAAAAGCGCATTGCTGCTGAGTATGAGCAAAGGAGGAGCCAGCGAATTTTGAAGGAAATAGAGGACCGAGAACTTGAAGAGGCCCAAGCTATGCTGCAAGAAGCTGAAAAACGCAGCAAGAGGAAGAAGAAGCCTATTCTAGAGGGAGTAAGTGCATAATTTGTAATCCTATCCCCAAACCTTCAAATGGGAAATCTTACCTGGCTTTAATTTGATTTCAGGAAAAGATGACTAAACAGGTGATCATGGAATTGGCGCTGAATGAGCAACTGAGGGAGAGGCAAGAAAGGGAGAAAAAGCTGCAGAAGTATGCCAAAACTATGGATCATTTGGAAAGAGCTAAAAGAGAAGAAGCTGCACCTCTTATTGAAGCTGCATATAATCAGCGTTTAGCTGAAGAGGCAGCTCTTCATGAACGCGAGCAGCAGGTTTGCATAAAAGATACATCATGCTTTTTGACCAAACCACTATAATAATTTTCACTTTTCTCTCTTAAGAACTGTAAATTTGATACATTATATTTTGTTTTCTTTCTTACTTTTTGGTCGAAGTATTGCTGACGAATTTGCATTGTAATGTACGTTTTCAGCAAGAGGTTGAACTGAGCAGGCAACGCCATGCTGGAGACTTGGAAGAGAAAAAGAGACTGGGACGCATGTTGGAGAACAAGGTCACTTTATATCCTGTCTTTTATGAATTCATGAACTGCTAGATATAAGCGATGGATAATATAAGTGAATTTATGGTTGTGGAATTGGGTTAGCTATTGATAACTATGCAACTTTGTTTGGTCTAAATTGAATTGGTGTAGGACCAAGTTGGAAGCTTCTGAACTTAGTGCAGGGTACTTCAAGATTTGAGCTGTCTGGAAATAGAAATAGTTGGTTTTTCTTTTATTCTGCTTTCCGTCTAAGTTTTTGTATAATGTCCTTGTACTAAAAGAAAAAGAAGGAAGTTCAAAATCCTTTGCAGCAGTTCATCCTATGATGAGTACATTGGTATGCTAAAATAGCTAGCATTAACACAATTGTATCTGGTATATCCTTGCATTTTTTAGGAAGGTAGACCTAACGTAAGAAATACAAATGGACGTTACTTTTCCACTAGTTGAAATTTGAGCAACCATGGGATTGCTTGAAGATCGGCTGATATATTTCTACTCATGCAGAGGATTTTGCAAGAAAGAGTTGTTAGTAGCCGGGAAGCTGAATTCAGTAGATTGAAGCAGGAGAGACGAGAAAGGATCAGCCAGATAATTCAATCAAGGAAGCAGGAGAGGGAAGCTAGGAGGAAAATGTTATTCTTTCTGCGAACTGAGGAGGAGCGTCAAAAGAGGTTACAGGAAGAGGAGGAAGCCCGCAAACGTGAAGGTACTTTGCTGATTAATCCCCACCCCCATCATATGCATTTAAATCATTTAGGTTAAGCAAGGAAGGTAGACAGTTGTCGAGGTGTATCCAACCTAAGAGTTAATGATTCTGTTGGTGTGACATGACATCTACAACTCTCTTATGACTGCAGTACAGTAGTCAACTTTTGTGTTCCTCTAAGTTGTATTTTTGCACTTGCGGTTTCAATAGCTACTCGAAATTAATTTGGCATTCTTTGGACTTTCTGAAAATATTGCAGAGGCAGAGAGACGGAAGAAAGAGGAAGCTGAGCGACAAGCCAAGCTAGATGAGATTGCTGAAAAGCAGAGGCTGCGAATGATAGAACTTGAAGAGAAAGAAAGACGGGAAAAAGAAGAGGGCTTGCGTAAGCCCGCTGTACTGCCAAGGCCTGCTGAGCCTCCAGCCTTGGGGCGTCCAACTGAACTTGGAGGAGCTGCTCCCGTTCCTGCAGCAGCAGCTGCTGCACCTGCTGCTGGGAAATACGTTCCTAGGCACTTGCGAGGGAATGTTGATGCTGCAGGCCAGGCTCCACCTCCTGAAACTGACAGGTGGGGCGGCACTGGAAGCAAGCCAGATGATAGACCATCATGGCGCGATGAACGAAAGCCCACATCATTTGGTAGTAGTGGCTCGAGGACCAGTTGGTCATCTTCTAGGCGGTGAATGAGGGTTAGTAACTGATGAGTTGTGCAGTGGCTTATACTCAAGTCTTGCATCCTCGGCATTTTGGTTCAAGAAATTCAATTTGTTGCATTTTACCTTAATATGTATCAGAGATTGGTTATGTGGGTATTATGAGCTCAAGAGTAGCAATTCTTGGCTAGGACATTTCCGACGGTATGGAGAGGGTTGAAATTTTCGTCAGGCGATTTGATCTTGATATACTTTTTGTCGTAGCAAATAACTACAGTTGCTGTTGTGTTCCAACTTCCTTTTTTCCTCAAGTATAAGACGTTGCCTACTATATTCCCTGCTAGTTCCATGTTTTCTTCATCCTCATATATTTTTTCTTTGGCAATTACATTTTTGCGATAATAGTGAAAATAATACATTCCTAGGTCAAGTGTGTTTTTTCACTTTTGGACCAAATGTTGGAGAACCAAACCATTCTTTTTATTAGGTTGAAGTGTATTGTTAGGTATTAGTATAACATGTCACAATTGACAAATTACATGTGCAATATAAAGTTTAATATTTCTTATGTGAATCTGCTCAATTGACAAGAAGTTGCGTTGTCTTGCCTCGTTTAGTATTTTTTGAAAAAATAATGATTTATGAATAGTGGATTCATGATTTAAACTTAATGAGTTTTTTTAAGATTCTCAGAACTTGATGTACTGTTAAAAGTATGGGTTCAAAATCTAAAATTTATTGAGATTTTAGTAATTTCTATGTGTATATTTGTACTTCGTTTTTCGAAGTCAGATTCAGCTGAACCCATAACCAAAAGGCCAAATCCGCCTCTGCGCGGGTGCATTCTCCTTTTCATCCGTATGCTATGATTTATCATTTTTTTTAAAAAGAGGTCTTCATGGTTATGTAAATGGAATGGTGACATTAGTGATTAAATATTTACCTAACACTCAATGGTGTGGCCTAGTGGTTAATGAAGTAGGACGAGAATCATGAGTTTCAGGTTCAAATCATAGCAAGGCGAAAAACGCTAAGTGATTTCTTCTCATCTACCAAGGTCTCAGTATGCAAAGTTAATTGGTATCTGTGCTGGTGAGAGATAACAGGTACCTCGTGTCGTGACATGCCCCAAGGCCCAAGCTGGTCTGAACACTACCGGTATTTAAAACAAGAAAATGCTAATACATTACACGATATCGATTTTGGATTATAGTTTGGGTGACAGAGATCAGCAGAGCTTAAATCATGATAAATGTTTGGTTCTTCTACTTCTTCTTGTATTTTTACTAAATACTAGTCACAGTTTCTTGGGAGATTTCGTTTATGGGCTGATTTTTTTCATTTTTGTTGTATAGGACAGAAGGGATGGACTATAGTGTTGTTAACAGTCTCTTGAAATGTCTGAATTGTTTAGACAGTCATGAAGACTCAACTCCTTCAATCAAGGATCAAATCCGGACCCTTAAAGCGGATTTAAGGCTTCTCAGGATTGTTGATGCATGTAGAAACTCTGGTGCAAAATGCAGAATCAGATTTTCAATCTCTCTATGTTAAGAGTATAGACGGAAACGTGCCTATCCGCATGGCTCTACTGGTTTCTAATGCCTTGGGAAAGGTTAATGATTCGAAAGCAGAAGTTACACAAGTTTATGCAACTGTTTTAAGCTCAAAATGTTCTGATTCACATTTTTGTGACAAATTTGTGGTGGAATTTGCTGATTGTGTCCTGGAAAATCAATTGCCTTGTTGAGTACTTGATGTTTCTGAAAGATATTCCTGAGCGATATCCTGAGTTGGTAAAGTTGATCCTGATACACATTGCATCAATAGCCCATCCTGAGTTGGTAAAGAGGATCGAATTCAAATTCTTTACGAGGAAGTAGTGTTTCTGCAAGGCACCAGACGACTGTCGTTCTCTTGGAAGTGAGCTAAATGTTTTTATCACACAAGGGAGGGTTACATTGTCGATGGTTGGATCACTTATTATGTCACTCAGTAATAAGGCATCGAACGAAGACATGCTGAACAAAATGGAGTTAGCCACTTCTGTTTATCTAGAAAGAACTAGAATCATGAAGAGAGTGGCTAGAGACATAGGCTTTTTCAATTCCTTTTTAGGAAATCTGAAAGAACTCCTCCTCCATAAAGCTGATCACGTTCCTTTCCCCAAACATCATACTGCAAGAGTGCATGACGCGTTAGAGTATCTCAAGATTAATCTCTGGGATGTTGTCAAGGAGAACAATGAGCATCTGAAGGCACGTGTTATGCAAGCAGCCTATAAGGCGGAATATGGTGTAGTGTGGTTGAGATGTCTGATGTTGTAGAACAACTTAAGGTGATCCAGGCAGAGTTCAGTGACATATCTAGAACAGTAACATTTGAAACAGTTTGTGATGTTCGAGTGGTTTTCAGCTGTGTACTATCACGAACTAATGCTCCAACGTTCAACAATGATGTAGTGGTGGGTTTCACTGATGTGGTAGACAATGTCATTGATGTAGCTGAGGTCCTCAAACTACTTTCCCGAGCCTTTGAGGACGTGCAATGGGACATGAAAGACGGAGAGTTCCTGAAACTAAAATTCTTGAAAACATTGAACAATGGAACATCTCATCTGATTGCTTACCTTCCCTTGAGCATCTTGTTCTGCAAAGTTGTAAGAAACTTAAGGAGTTCCCTTCATGCTTAGGCGATGTTTCAACGCTGCAGAGTGTTGAGCTACACTGGTGCAGCTGTTCTTCTGTGAACTCGATTATCTCAATTCAAGAAGATGAGGGGTTCAAGGTCTATGTATACCCTCGAGAATTCGTTTCCTGATCATCTCCTAAGGGCCATTGTGACTAAGGTTTGGACTTTGAAGCTTTCATTTCTTTTTGCCAATTGATTTGTTCCTTTATATAGTTTATAGTTTTAGTTTTGTACACGTCGATGTAAATAACTTTTTACACTCTCAAGTCATCTAAAGGATATTTACAATAAATACAGATGATCTGATGGTGTAAAATTGTTTGAACTGACGATGTATATTACATAAACTCTATAGTTTATTGATTACTCCTTCCTTATTCCCTTTCACCCCACAAGTCTACTAGTATACAAGATATCATAAATGAATATCCTTGATTTCATATAATCATATTGTGTTGTTTACTTAAATAATTGAATTGCTTTTGAGTTTTACACTCTAATTGAGTAGATGGTGATAGTTCTGGTAGGAAAAGGAACAACTGATAGTTGGCCTTATTGGTTTCAAGGTGTATTTTAATACATAGATGATGATAATTCCGGTAGAAAAATGGAACAATTGATAGTTGAGATATGAAACTTGACTTCTTGTTTTCAACATTGATTTGTATATCTAGTTAATTTAAATAGAAATAAATTGGTTTTTATTTGTTGATGTAGGCTATTTTTCTCCTTAGTTAAGCATTGTCTCGCTTTCTGGACATGCTTGGTGGTAGTTTGGAGCACCGTATCTGCTTTTGCTTTCATACCACTAGTATTACTAGTACTATTCTTAGAGAGAGGAAACACCTCCTACTAAAAGTAACTCTGCAAACAAGGGTTGAATCCGAAACCTGTACTTTCCATTTCGTTAAATCTTTGATAGTTTTTAACAAATAATTATCAAATTGTTGTGTATAAGTACTATTTTTTCAATTTTAGAGAGACACTTCTCTATTCTAACTGGGAATAAATTTAATTTCTGTTTTTGGAGCTATTCATTAAAGAATTTCTAGGCCAGCAAATCATTTAAAAGCAAATTAGGTATAATTTTTAAAACTATATTGATAATGTGAAAATTCATTATAATATACATGAATATTGTAAGTGTTTTTTTAATTAATAGCTTCATTAGCAGTACAAATGTCAGCCTTTGGCTTGTTAGTAAACATTTATCATGCAATGATATATTAAATGCATCCTCATCACCAAAATTAACATTTACTTATACATGTTTTTATCTTAAGTTATGACTTAATTTTGTAAAGACAACAAAGTATTATTTGATATAAACATCAGGTGCGAATAAAATTTTATTCAACATGTTGATTTAATTCACGACCACTAGTGTAATATTTTTTTTATTTCACTTTGTTTGTCATAGTTTGACTTGATATTAGAGGTATTCAAAATTTATTTTTTATGAGTATAATTTTTAAAGTTTTAAAAATTGAATCTATTGTATTTTATATGTTTTTGAATCTACTTTTTATTTCCAATAAACTCACATATAAATTTATTTTTCACATGAAAAATACTTGATTTAGATGAACCTACCGCTAAATAGTTGCCTCTTCACTACTTAACACAAAATTTAATAAAGAAAAAAAAGACTTTATAATACTTTTAAAATTTACGATTTTAAATATATTATCGTATTTGTGTGATCATAAAACCTTTAAACTTATGATATTAAACATGAGATAATAATTGTATAGCTATAAAAGAAATTTCTTATTAAAAAATATAAAAATGTGTAGAAACGGAACTAGAGTATAACTTACGTTGATATAATATATAAATTTTAAAAATATTTAAATAATTATTTTATAAGTTAGAGTGTTTAACTGGCACGGTAAAAACTTGGGTGAATATGTAATCATTGTTCATGTGCTTATTTTTTTATTCCTAAAAGTTGCTTTACTTTAAACTAAAAATCAAATCTTTTTGTCTATTTCCATGGAAAAAAAAGAATCTTGATTTGTCCCAAAATTGAAAAAAAATATACTAAAAATTTCTCAACAAACATTAATCTATGGCCGCTGAAATTTTGTTATTGTCATATTCATCAGTTCTCTTCAGTAGCTTAAGCTTTTTCTATATGTACTTTTCTTTATAGTTCCTTTTGCCGGCAAATGGTGTCGCTCAATTTCTCTTTCTTTTGACAAAAAAAGATTTTTTGTTGTTGTATATATACACTTGTGTACATAAATTTGTTGGTGGGGTTTGGGTATTTTGTTGTAACTTTGTTGATCTTGATAATTTTTTTGGTTTGTTAATGGCTATGGATGAGGAAGCACCCCTTGTTGTTGAAATTTCGAAAAATGAGAACTCAATTGTGAATCATGAAAAGGATGTTTATATTCTGAGCTCTGCTTTTTTGTTGATTTTTTTGGCTTATGGGGCTGCTCAGAATCTTGAAAGCACTATTAATACAGTAAGGTTTTTGTGTATTATCTATTTTTAATGAAGTTTTTGGGGTTATTTAGTGTTGAATTGTGATTTTGGATAGAGTTTGTTTGGCTCTTATAAGCTCCCATTTGGCTATAGTTTTTGTTGTGATTTTTTGAATTTGAAGTTGTGTTTGGAAATGAATTTTACTTGGAAAAAGTTTGAAGTTTTGTGAGTGGAAGCCCCAAAAAGTGATCAGAGTTTAAAGATTAAATTTTCAAAATCTATGGCCAAATGCGAGCTTAGACGTTGAAGTGATACTGTGATAGTGAGTTTGAGGTTTTCTTTTTTGTGTTTCAGGAAGGAAATTTAGGGACCATTTCACTGGGGATATTGTATTTGTCATTTATGTTCTGCTCAATATTTGCTTCATTGGTGGTTCGGAAGCTTGGGTCGAAGAATGCTTTGATCCTTGGCACTACTGGCTATTGGTTGTTTGTTGCTGCCAATTTGATGCCTAATTGGTATGATTTCTCTTATGTTTAGTGCATTTTGCTTTTCCAAGATTAAATCTTTGACCTATAGGGAAGGATTAAGATTTAGGCTATTGAGTTGGTAGTGATTGAATTTTATGAAGTGAGTTGTGATTGTAGTTCTTTTGAAATTGGATTTGCGTTTAACAATGTTTGTGTGCTTATGGATCCTTAGTGTGAGTGGAAATAGGAATCTTGTACTCCATTGGAATAAATATAGAGGTCTATCAGATTTCATATTTCTCCTTGTGAGGTTGTGGCATTAGCCACGAAGAAGTATTGAATTACAGAGCTACCTCTACCTCTCCTCGGGTGTGTCATGTCCTGTCTAATCACCTCTCCCCAGTACTACTTCGACCTACCTCTACCTCTCCTCAGATCCATATTGCCAACCTCTTGCACTTTCTCACTGGGGCATCTGAACATCTTCTCTTTACATACCCGAGCCATCTCAGTCTCACCTCTCTCATCTTGTCTACCACGGGGCCCACTCCCACCTTGTCCAGAATATCTGCATTCCTAATCTTTTTCATCTTCTGAATGTGCAGGTTCTTGACCATCCAATACTCTGCCCCATACAACATAGCTGGTTTAACAACCACTTTATGAAACTTAGGTTATGCCAAGACAAACTGCAAGACCATAGAAGCCAGCCAAACCTATGTTATAGTCGTCCTTTTGATGTTAATAGAATTAATAACAGACTTGCCATCAATCTTTATGCACATACTTGTCAAGGAAGGACTATTGCTTATTCACATCGGAATTCTCCTCTCCTAGGTAATGCCAGAAAGACAAACTGCATCCATAGAAACATAGAGTCAGACTCTGGAAGAAAATGAAGAAATACTTGAGGATGAATCTGCTTTGCTCATAGGTTAACTGAATATGATAACTGAAGCCCCTAAAACAGTTAACAGTAGCAACGTCTGCTTGCTCTATCAGAGATGGCGATGCCCTCTAGTCTCTAGTCAGTTATTGTGAATGCTTGTTTTTACAAAGCAGTCCATAAACAACAGACTGCAGATGTCTCTACTTGATAGTAGTCCTAATGCATTATAGTGTAGTTAAAGCTTGAATCTTCTCCATCGCTGTGGCTGGACTTATTTAGTGGCTTATTCAAATAGTCATCGTTTTCTGTTGTGGCTGCAACAAATGGGCTGTAAAGGAGTTTATTGAGTTGGGTATGATGCTCGATAGATGTGTGTAGCCCTGGAAGACTATGATGACTTTTAGTTGGCTCTGGATAACTCTGCTGTTCCTCCTTACCTTTCACTGGAAGAAGTCATCAGAACCAAGTTGGGAGCTGTTTCGTTGTTCCATAATAACTAAAGTCAATATTCCTTATCAAAAAAGAAAAGGAACTAAAGTCAATATAATTTAAATGGGTAGTATCTGTATTGCATCTTTGAGCTTTCTTGAACAATTCTATCTTGATTTTAGAACTCAGAGTGTTGTATGACTAAATTTTTTCCATTGATAGCTCTAAGATTTAATTTCCTAGGGGAAATTTTCTATGACTTCTTTTCCCTCAAGTTTAGTTCGAATCAGGCATAGAGCCTTCTTTTCTTTCCTTATGTACCAGGCAAAAGATATGCTTGGTTCATGTGGTCCAAAGTGACAACATTTAACATGATTTGATGCGCTGTTTGACAACTATTTCTTCTATTCGAGACATAGAAGCAGTGACTAAGTCATGTTCTGAAAATGAATGTCTCAGGATAATAGACATAGCATCCTACAATTACTCTTGCCTTTCTTCATTTCTCATAAATTTACTTTGGGAGATTGGTACTTTAGAAAATACTAATTTCCGAGGGCAGTGAAGGTGCTAGGTGAATCATATGCTTACATCTGGGACTTAATGGTACATTAGTCTGGTTGCACTTCCAGTATAGATTTTACTTTCCGTAAATTCTTCTCTTTTCATGTATATTCCTGTATTTTTACCATGAGACGCGTGTTATCTTGATTTTCTAGGATATGACTAAGTTATACTTTATTTGAAAAGATATAAATGAGCTATAGCCTATGTATATCTTATTTTGGACTCGTAATGGGCATAATCCTAAGGAAATTAGTCAATGACCTTTAACATACCTCATAAATGATCAGAACATTTTTAAAAGTTCTCTCATCTTGATTTTACAATATGAGTTTAATTCTTGCCTCATTCCTGTGAGATTTTAAAACATAATTATTCAAAATTAATTATGTTTAAAATTGTGTTTCAGTTATTTGGCATGTACTTATCTTCCTGCATCAAACATAGATATAAATTTAGTCCATTTACACAATTTTCCTGTTTTCCTTTTCTACTACCCATCTTTTATGGATTATGCTTTCTTTCTTAATGCTAACACTTTGTAAGGTTTTGGGTGTTTTTTTTCTTGATACATGTTTGTTTAGGATGTTCGTGAATTTCAATTGTCAGCAACTGATTAAACCATCTTGTAGGTATACCATGGTCCCAGCTTCTTTATACCTTGGTTTTGCTGCCTCCATAATATGGGTTGGGCAGGTATGACTTTCTTTTAGGAGTTGAACTTTTTTTTTGGCTTCAGCAATAACCTTAATCTTGTCATTTGTGGTTAGGGAACATATCTTACTTCCGCAGCACGCAGTCATGCAAATGATCATATCTTAAATGAAGCAGTTATAATTGGTAAATTCAATGGTGTATTCTGGGGAATGTTTGCAAGCCATCAGGTACCTTTTATGAACTTTGCAAGTAAAGCTTCTTAATACATATTTCTACTCACATGATATTTCCATACACATAACTTTCATCATCCTGCAGTTTGTTGGAAATCTTATCACTCTTGCTTTGATGAGAGACGAAGAGGTAAGCATCTACTGAGATTAAATGCCCAACTGTTCAAGATCTTTTTTGTCTTTCACTAAGATTTGCTAATTTTCTGATGATACAGGGAGGAAGCACTAGTGGAACAACTGTACTTTTCTTGGTTTTTGTTTGTACTGTAACCCTTGGTGCCGTTTTGATGTGCTTCTTAAGTAAGAGAGCTGGTAAAGAGGAGGCAAGACAGCAAGACTCCTCCGCTAGTTCCGTTTCTTCTGTGGCAACTTTGCTCAAGTCTATCATTACCCTTTTACAAGACATAAGAATGCTTTTGATCATCCCTCTTATTGCATATTCAGGTTTACAACAAGCATTTGTATGGTAAATGATGCTTCTAATAGTTCATTATAGTAGAGTTTGGAGCTTCTTGTGCTGTATTTTGATTTACAATGTGTTTCAGGGCTGAATTCACAAAGTATATCGTTCAGCCTACGATGGGAGAGAGTGGTGTTGGTGGTGCAATGGCCGTATATGGGGTTTTTGATGCAATTGTAAGTATGCAAAATCAGTAATAGACTAATTCAATCGCTTCATTTTTTTGTTAAGTAAGGATTTTATTTAAAGACTACCAACAAGCTACCAATTTTCTCTGGTAACACCAAAGATATGCCCATTATGCTGAAGAAAATTTCCCTGCATTGTCTTGAAAATCTGCAATGCAAGAAAAGATGTTCAATGGTTTCCTCCTATGAATTGCAGAAATAGCATTTGCTGCACAAGGAAAAATCTCTCCTTAATTTGTTCTGTGTTTGACAAGCATCCCTAGCTGCTATCCAACTAAAAGAAGCTGCTTTCACAGGTGATTTGGTTTTCCAAATCATCTTCCAGGCCAGTGAGGGACTAAACTGTTGCAACAACATTTTGTAGCAGTTATTGACCGAGAATACCTTATCCTTACTGTTAACCCACTAACCTGTCTGCTCTGTCTTGTTCTATTGAACATGAATTCAATTGTTGTAGTAGTTGGCAAAAACTGTCTATTTCCCAATCATTTAGATTTCTTCTAAAAGTAACACTCCATCCAGTTGCTGAATTAAATTCTACAAGATAACCCTCTTTATTCAAAGCACAGTTGAACAAGACCGGAAACCTGCTTTTGAAGCTCTCATTTCCACACCAAATGTCCATTCAAAATCTAATCCTCCTACCATTTCCCACCTCTAATCTAGTGACCGGTAGAAATTCATCCCATCAATCACTAATTTCCCCACAGCTTTTCAATTGTGAAGGATTTTGTTTCCACCCTAACTTTGCACCATATATAGCATCCAAAACTTGCTGCTAAATCTCATCACTTTCCTTACTATATCTCTAGAGCCATTAAAAAAGTATTTTATTATGCATTTTTAGATTCCTTACCTGCAGTCCACCATCCTTTTTTTCTTTAATAACCGTTTGCCTCTTGATCAGATGACTCTTTTTTCAGTTTGAGTTCCCAGCCCATTGGAAGTTTCTCCTTATAGAGTCTAATTTCCTTTCAACTATTGTAGTCATACTGAATTAAGAGATAGTGTATGTAGGAATCCCATCCAAGGTACTGTTAGTAAGAATCGGCCAGCTCCCAAAAGATAGGTATTGCTTTTTCCATGGAGTGAGCGTATTCTTGCACCTATCAACAACCCCCAGCCAAATGCTACTGCCCTTTCTTTTTGCCCCTAAAGGCAGCCCCATAACGAGTCATAGGTCGACTCGTTTTGCAGTTTGACTGTGTTTCTTTGAGCAAACTGCTTTTACTCTTTATGGTACTGGATGGCATGCTATTGACATGTTTGCCACCGTTGTGGTATGTTCTTCAGTCTTCTACGAGGAAACTAGAGCAGTAAATTTGTCCTTTTCACATTCTCATTTGCTGTGTTTCTAGTCTATTGTATGCCTTTAATTATAATTTTTTGGTTGCATTTTTATTTATACTAAGGTAGTCGTAGTAATGAATGTATGGTCTGAGAGAGTAATTGATAATCTTGAGGGATAGAAGCGTAGTGGCATTGGATTGAGAACTAACCCAAGTAACAGATCATCCATAAAATAGTCATTGCAAACAATCTACTCTAGCTGTATTTTAGGTGCATTTAAGTCATTAAGATACAAAGATCTTGTGTCTGGGAAATATATAACTACTGTATAGTGCTAATTGGTGGCAAATTATGTTGTAATCAAAGTGCAATTTATTATCTATTATGTTTGATAGAATTTAACTAGAATACTGTTCTTGAGTTACTTTGTATTGACAGTAAAAACTGATTTGAATGACATAGAGCTTTTACTTAAGTGCAACTAATATCTTGTTACAATTATTCCCTATATAGTATTAGTTTTCTCAGCGTGACTGAAGGAACTGTGTAAATCAATTATTCACGTGAGCCCAGTGAATATAAAAAGAAGACTCAAAGAGCGTTTGCTCATGTTCGTAAACATTGAAAAATCTTCAAATATTATTATAACAGATCAATGACAACTTATTTGGAGGATTAGTAAGTAACTTTAATATGACTATGATCCACAACATATCCATTTCTGTTCTTCCCTTGTGAAAACATCCTACATAACTGTAAACATGTTCTCTCATAAACTTATGAAGAAATCACATTAGTTTAAACTGTATATACAGAAAATAATAACATGACTAATATAAAGGCACAGTACATGTTTTCTATTAAATCAACCTTTGCTAATCGAGAGAAAGGGTAGGTACTCTAGATTGTGGCAGCTCCAGATATATACTTTTCCATTAACACAATTACTGGAAGTTCTGAACTCAAACATAATCTTGATACCTGCTTGAATTTTACTGTGTCTGGAATAAAAATGATTCATATTTAGGTATACTGCCCGAGTATGGAGATTTTCCCACGACTGATAAAATTATTTACCTATCAAAAAAAATGAAGAAGAAATTTAGAAATTAGGACAAAAAATGACCCTAATCCAATGGATTGACATACTACCTCTGCAATGTTTGCTGCGTTGGTTTTGGTTGCTCACTAATTTTATCTAGCTTGTCATAAAACTATACAGTTTTTAGATATTCTATCATAGCTATATTTTGTAATGCTTTCAAATAGGTTTATGCAAATCTTAGACATTACTTATTACAGTAAGCTTTTTCAAATTTACTTCAAAATTTGTAACTCTGCACGCACATTCTCTATAGAACTGTGGGTATGTTAGATTTGATAGTAGTACCCAGGCAGAATTTGAACTTATCTGATATAATGCTGTGATTATTATTCTATTGTATCATTGTCTCAGTGTTCTCTATTGGCTGGGCATTTTACCTTTGGTCTCTCATCTATCTCGATAATTGTCTCGGGTGGAGCTTTAGTTCAGGGTGCTGTATTAGTATGGATTCTACTGGCTCACAGGTTTGCTTCGTGTAATGTTCCCTTGTTACTTTTTGGAAGAAGTTGACACTGGTACTTGAAATCTTATCGTTTTTCCTCTGTTGTAGTGTGACTGCTGGAGCTCTCGGCATACTATATCCACTTCTCGTTGCAGCCTTGTGGGGCATAGGTGATGGAGTCTTGAATACCCAGCTAAGTGCATTGCTCGGGATACTCTTCAAGGATGATCTGGTACTAATTTGCCAACTTTTCCCTACATTTTTGTCTTCTCTGAAAATAGTTCCTGAATATAATACTTGGGGTGGTTGATAAAAGTTGAAAAGCCTTTACCATCATAGTACAAAATTGTATGATTCCCTCTAACTGTGTTTTTTAAGTTTTCCGCTGATTTATAGCTATAAGGATCCATATGAAATTAAAAGTGGTCATGAGAATAATGCGGACAACAAATAAAGATAGCTGTTATAAGTCGCTGCGCTAAGTTTCATAGACTAGACTGCCCAGGGGTCAGGGTGAGTTCTCCCATCAAAGAAATTCAAATCTTATAGTCATCACTGAAGAATTCATGCATAACATTGAATGGCAAAAGGTTGCCGGTGGTGTTTAAGCTTCAATCACCTGAAATGCTACTCGACATAAAAACTATAGGGAAGGAAGGAGGCCTGGACATTGTCTTTATGGGAATTCAAAATCTTGTTAACTGATATAGGTCTTGATTTTGGCAGACCAGGAGAAGATGTCATGATCCCTTCTATTTTTCTTTCATTTTACTTATGTAGAAACTAGTACAAAAATGGCTTAGACTGTGTGGCAAGGCATGTTCTGACTAGGTCAAGTGAAGTAGGTTAGAAAGATCGCGACCCTGACCTCGACGCCTTGTTAAATGCAGACGTGTCTGAAGGCTCTACTGCTGAAGCATATTGTATACTTCATAGTAGATATGATATTGTATACTTGAAGCCGTGGAAACAGCCTCTTGCAGAAATGTAGGGTAAGGATGCATACAATAAACCCTTGTGGTTCGGCCCTTCCCTAGACCCCATGCATAGCGGGAGCTTTAAGTGCATCGAGTTTTTTCTGTAGATATAATTAAGTAAATAATGTTGTGCTCTCACTACTAGCTTAAGCTTTTATAAGACATTCATACAATTCAACACGATATCAAAGTAGAGAAAGGTATTGGGTTCGAGTCTCACTGCCACTAGTTATCAAAACCATTTCCATGTACTTGGCCATGAAAAAAGAACCGGGTGAAGACATAATTAAGTAAATACACATTTAGAGAGAGCACACTATGAGTTGAATAAATAATTAAGTAAATCTAAGTGCTAAGTTTTTAGATGAGATGATCATACGCTTC
Organism: Solanum verrucosum; assembly: GCF_900185275.1. NCBI lineage: Eukaryota > Viridiplantae > Streptophyta > Magnoliopsida > Solanales > Solanaceae > Solanum > Solanum verrucosum. The sequence continues at coordinate 3,649,600 of NW_026019923.1, forward strand.
AATATGTTAAATGGAGGTAAAAAAACATGATCTTACATTTTGGCGTTTAGCAATGATATATGCTTGAATGTAGTTTAATGGCAATCTCCTCAAATAGAGAAACATAGTGTGTTCACCATAAATTCTCATTTAAGGTTTACCCAAACAAAATGGTATAAACATCACTGTTGTTCAAGATTCATGTTAATGATGTGCTGAATTCTATCTAGAGGCGTCTTATTCCGTTCTGTTACTTAAAATATTATGCCAGTTTTTCGTTGGATGATCGTTTTCTTTACACTGAACATCTAATTATTTGGTGCTTAACAGGAAGGAGCATTTGCCCAACTTAAGCTTTGGCAGAGCTTTGCAATTGCCATAGTCTTTTTCCTCGCCCCCTACATCTCGTTGCAGACAATGCTAGTGATTATGTTCGTTGCCCTTTGCTTCTCCGCTCTTGGTTTTCTTTTCTTAACTCTTAAAGTAGAAAGAGCATTCTCATATCGAGCTGCCTAAGGCGATGCCAACGAGACATTGTCTTGTATTGGCTATGCTATCGTCTTGTTCTGTATACATCTTGTGTTTATATTTGGACCTGTCCTGTGCAGTGTTTTCTGTTTCATTGAGTTCTTAAGAATTCCATTTCACACTATCTATTCTCTGCTATGTTCTTTCCTTGTTTCAGTTGAGTTATACTCCCTCTGTTGCAATTTAATGATCTGAGTTTTGACTTGGCACGGTGTTTATATAGGAGCGGTATCCATAATCTATCGAGTTTTGAATTATGTGTTGCAACTTTATTGCTTATAAAAGGAAAAAAAATAGGCTTAATACATAAACGTATCTTTTAACTTGGCCTCTTTTGATATTTATGCCGTCCAACTTTGAGTATGCACAAATAGACACTTAAACTTGTATAGAGTTGATCAAGTAGGCACACTCGTCCTACATGACAATTTACATCTTACATATATTATGTCATATATGATATGTTACTTGTTCAGTTTTATATAAATTTAAGTATCCACGTGCGTATACCAATTACAAGTAACCATCAATTTCCATCCAACCTTTAATCACATTGAGTTAATGGCAGTGCCATTGTTATCATAGTCATTATGATTATCATTATCATCATTATTATTGTCACTGTCATTTCATATGTCATTATCATTAGTTTCTTTATCTTTAATTTCATTATATTCTCATTGTTTCTAGGGTTAAAAACACCTAAATTTATGGTCAAAGTGCAATATATAAGTGTCATGTTGAGCACTTAATTTTTTTAAATCATATTTATATTAAAATTATGAAATAATTATCATATTTTTCTCACCAAACCCATACCAAATAAATTAAAATAATATAATGCCATGTCCACGTTGTCCACCAAAAACAACAGTCCTTTATTATCTCACCAAACTATCAAAAGATTAACTTCATCTTGTTATATATAGATATAGAGTTAGTCAACCAATTATATATCCATCCATTATTACCATATATTTAATTTAAATACTAAAAATAAATTTTACCCTTATATCAAGCTTGCACTATTTGACTAATTCCTACCATATAGATATTAGATAACTTTGTTTACGAACACTCATTCAAACTCATTTTTTTTATCCTCTGAGAAAATGAATTCATTAAGGTAGAATCATTAAGAATTGATCGTTAGTACCACATTTTATAATAACCTATTAATAATATAAAAATTCTTTTACACGATCAATATATATATATAAGTTAAACTCTAACAATTTGAGATCCGAGAGTTGCTCAGTTGGTTAGGAACCCTCGCTCCTTCCCTTGTCGCGAAGTATCGAATCTCATCCCCCTCTCTCCCTCCTCCCTCTCCCCACCCACCACCCACCCAACACACACACACAAAAAAGTTACTCTTTCCGTCTCAATTTATGTGACACTTTTCATTTTTCGAGAGTCAAACAGTTTAAGTTTGACCGACAATTTATGCATGAAATTTTCAAATTTTTTGAAATGAAATTTATATATTTATAAACTACGTTAAAAGTAATATAAGTCACAATAATTGATAATTCAAAATATTTAAAAGATGTATGAAAAATTTATGATTAAAAATAGACTTGTTTGAATTTTGAAATTCGAAAAATGTCACATTAATTGAGACGGAGGGAGTAAAACTCTAACAACAACTAAACTACTTGAAAGTTGAAACCATGTTGTGCATTATATCATTTCCAAAGTAGTTAAGGGTTAGGTCCATCTTTCCCATAACACCACCAACCAACAAAATATCCTTATTATTATTATAAAATTATTATTATTATACCAATATTTGATTTGACCAATTAATAAACATATACTAAAACCTCATTATATTCATTCATCTCTTACCAAAAAAAAAAAAAAAAAACTTCATTTTGTTGAAGAAAAAAAAACATGAACTTCACTTTCTTGAACTCAATTCTTGAAAGAGTGTCATTAAGGCTACCATTACTATTCTATGCAGCAACATGGACAACTATTTTGACGATAATCGTAGCTGTGGCATCATTTTCTCCAGAATTTGCCTTTGTTTCCGCGATAACACCTTCTTCTTCCTTCTCTCAAGCTTGTCATCATCATCATAATCGTAACGAAAATGGATATGTAAGAATACCATTGGATCTTCCATTAGAGGTTTTTTGTTTCCCTTCTCAAGTTTTTAAAAGATCTCAAATGGATTTAATTGTTCCTCCTATTTTTGCTGCTACTATTGTGGCTGTATCTGCTTATGTTGTTAAAGCTTTTGCTTTATGGGAAGTTGATGATCAACATAATCAATTTTGACTTTTTGTTTTTTTGTGTAATATTTTACTAGTTATTATCTCAGAAAGTTATCTTTCTTTTTTTATTTCAATTTTTTTACTAAAGAAAGTGGACGTTCTGAGATAATAAGTATTAGTTTAGCGATCATATGAGAAATGAACTTTATTATTTATGTATCGATCTCTAGTTTTTAATTTCTCGTTTTCTTTGGATGATGATGTTTGTTCATCGGAATTTTCGATGGAAGTTGGGTATTATAGGTTCCATATCGATGAGTCAAATTTTGATGAAGGTCTCGTGGAAAATTAGCAATTTTTTTATATTAGATGTAACGATTTATGTTTTGAAAGAAATTCTAATTAGGGAATTCAAAAAACACTATGTTAAAAAGTATGTTTCTTCATTTATATATAGAAAATTTGATAAATTATTATAAATTTACAAAAAAAAAATAAAAAATTAACCTAGGTAGTACAATTTTATTCAATTGAACTTTCTTCTTAAATTTGAAATAGTGTAATTTATCTTGAAATTAAATATTGTAGCTTATTGTAAATAAAATAAAAACAAACAGATTTGTTCTTCCTTTAGAATAGGTCCGATCCATTCATTTTTTTACTCACTTTTTTTCGACCTTTTTTTCTATGATGAGACATTCAATATGATATTTATCCTTCACGCACAAAGTAGAATATCTTACTTGCCTACGTGTCATCCTTAAAATTCAGAAATTTACTTTTATAGTTTTTTTCGTATTTTTAGGTTCTTTACCCTTATTTTATTTTTACCTTTAAATTCGTTTCTTCAACTCGCGTGTTCCTTCTGTTTGTTGTATCACTTCGATTGCATCTCTTTAGGAACTATTTATAAAATCTAGACAAATCATATCCGTTATTGTATTTTCTTCTTCATGACAAATTTCATCTGTAATTTCTGCGGAACTTTGTCAATTTCTTGAAAGTCTACCTTGGATCTTCATTAAAAAATAATAATGAAACAAAACTATCATTTCATGGTAGTTTTTTCCTCCATTCAACATGTCAAAAGAAAAATTATTTTAATTGCTCAATTCTTAAACAACTGATCACAACCATGACAATATTTTGTCTCATGCCTACTTCTTTTTGTGGGCTTTTTCCTCCTATCATCACTTTGTCTGCAACTTATGTTAGTATTTTATTCAATGATCTATAATTTTTTTTATCTTTTATGAATTTTTATTGAATTAATTTTGTGGTTTTGGTTATGAAAACATTCTAAGCATTCTTGACGGAATCAAAATTAAGGAAGAGACAAAAAAAAAGAGAATAAATTTCACAACAATTTGATAAGGTACTTGTGTTCGTAAAGTTTGGCCGATATGGAAAAACTGCAATCCTTCGAAAAATTAACAATTTTTTGAAAAGTCACAACCTATCAAAAAAGTCACAATCCTTCAATTTGAAAAGGTGTTTGCTTTTAATATATTTTATAATATAAATAAATATAAAATGAAATATTTTGTAGGATTTGGGCTAAGCCTTTTGGTATTAGTAGTACTTATCTATAGTATGAAATATAGAATATGTGCTAAATTGGGTGTTAAGAAGAATAGAAAACTTTGAAAATTTGTGGTTTAAAAATGTGAGAAAACACCTCTATTTATAGCCAATAAAGGGTAGTATGAACAAGTTCTTATTGTGCCTTATCAGAAAAGTCACAACCCTTCAAAAAAAGTCAAAAGTCTTTTTTTTTCAAAACATGTCTTGCTTATTTATAATATATAATAATTACAAGAGAGGGAGACATAAGGCCTAACACCTCTTCACACGGAGGAAAAGTCACAACTCTTTGGAAAAGTAATAATCCTTCGAAAAAATCACAACTCTTTAGAAAAGTCATAATCCTTTGGAAAAGTCACAATCCTTCAATGTGATCTTTTAATATATTTTATATTATAATATAAATTACTATAAAATATGTACTAAATTGGGTATTTTAAGAAGAAGAAAAGAATAGAAAACTTAGAAATTCGTAGTTTAAAAATGTGAGGAAACTCCCCTATTTATAGTCATGAAAGATAGTACGGGTATGTGCTTATTGTGCCTTATTAGAAAGACACAACTCTTCTAAAAAGTCACAACCCTTTAGAAAGTCACAACTCATCGAAAAAGTCACAACTCTTTAGAAAATTCACAAATCTTAAGAAAAGTCACAACCTTTTATAATAGTCATAACCCTTATGAATAGTCACAAATCTTTGAAAGTTCACAACTCATCGGAGGAGTCACAACTTTTTGAAAAGTCACAACTTTTCGAAAAAGTCTCAACCCTTTAATGTGAAAAGGTATATACTTTTAATATATTTTATGATATAAATATTTAAATAAATATAATATAATATAAAAGATATACTAAATTGGTTGTTTTTAAGTTGGGCGTATTATAATAATTTAATATTCAAGTTAGGGAGTTCATGCTTTTAAGCTAGTATAGATAGATAGATACAATAAAATCCCAATAAATTAATACTTGATAAATTAATAATATCTCTAAGATATTTTTTCCTCCGATCCCGACTTGGGCCATTGGAAACAATTACTTAGTTCGATAAGATAATAATATAATATATTTTCAGAAGACCCTTATATAAATATATAGTCCCATTAATATTATAAATTAATAATTCTTTAAAAGTACAAATATCTAAGACAATTTAGTAAAATGTAATTCTTTTGTGTTTTATTTTTTTGTGAAATTTTAAATCTAGTTGAATTCATCTCTAACTTTTCTTATAGCATCCAGAAGTTCCGATGTTGTCTTTTCGAACCGCACTACAAAATTGTGAAAAGTTCTAGATATAATAAGTATTTTCTTACGTATAACTGGTTTTAAAGGTATTATATCATCCACAATTTCATAATTACTTCTAAGTTTTAGACCTCTGAATATATGTATCATTTTCACCTGGAAAATCCAATAGGTTATTAACGTCAATTTTATTGTAGTAACCGAGATCATTAATCATGACCTCAAGTTCATGAATAACAGTTTCACAAGTGGAGGCTAACATGCAAGTCCACGAACCAAAAATGAACCATTGACCCTTCAAGGCTCCCTATACGGACCGTTTAGGGGTCCACGACCCTTTTAGGAAGGGTGGCCAGCCGTCCAGGGCTGCCAGGGTGAGGGTCACCTGGATGGGACCCTAGACGGTACGTGGTGGCTTGCACGATCCATTTAGGAGTCCGTACAAGTCACTCATCAGTTTTTAAGTTTTGGGTCAGTTTTAAACAATCATATCTCTCAAAAAACAATGAATCAGGTGACCTATCAAATTAAAGGACTTTGAGTCTTCTTTTCAACACCACCAAGTTTGCCTTATTTCATGTTCAGAGTAAAAAGTTATGCTCGTTTCAGTGAAGCCCTATCGGACAGGTGTAGCTTCACGACCAGTTATATGACCCTTGAAGTGTTTCACGGATCGTGAAGCCGTAAACGGTCCGTGAAACCTCCTATTTAAGGCACCTTGACAGTTTTAAAAGCTGAATCATTTTTGTCTTTCCCCTATGCGTTTGGTACTTAAACTACATCGTTTAACCCCTATTCTAAGCCTAAACCATGATGTTTTACACCTAATTAAGGGCTTAGAAAGTGTTAATCAATTATTTTACGTTCATTAACACTTCAAGACATTATAGCAAGGTTCCAAGAGCAAAAAATCTAGGGTTCAAGCATTCTTCGAGTTTCATCGATTTCGCCAAAGAAATTTGTTCTTCCAGGTATGTAAGGCTATCATAGTGTTGTACTAGTTTGTCCTCATGCCCTACATCTACTTTCAAAAGAGTAATCTAGGGTTTTATACTTAGATTTGAGTATTCTTGAGATGAGTTGATTTGAGTTCTTGAGTTCCTGATTTTTTTTTGAAATTCTATTCCTAATTATTTAATTGTCATATTGTTATTGAGATCCTTGAGTTAATTCGTTCATGCTTATATTTCAACATGAGCCCTATTTTGAGTTATAAATCTTGATAATTTTAAAGCCAACATTTGTGTTGTAAACTGAATTTTTGAGGAAGAAAAAAAGAGTTTGAGAAAGAGTATAAGGGAATTAAGTATTCCCAAATGTTTCATTTTTACATGAAGAAAAATAATATTTTTTTGAAAAGTTAAAAGAGTTTTCAGAAAGATTGAGTACAAATCAGTTACCTCTTAAAGAAGCCCTTTTTGAGTAATTATCCTAATCCAGAATGTATTTTTACATTGAACAAAATGAAACCTTGTTTTCTAGATGAGTATTGATTTTAAGAGATATTTCGGAGCAGTTACCTATTTTAAGAGGATAGTTTGAGCAATTATCTCAAACCAGAGAAATAATATATATTTTTATATATTTGAGCAAGCGTATATATTATTGGGAGTAGTATTGAGCACCGATATAGGGGAGAGTTCAAAAAACTCATAGCCCCCATAAATCATGTCTTGCCAACATGAGTACAAGATCATACTTTTTAGATGAATCCTTAGTGCCTTCAGATAGAGCTTAGTGGATCCACTTAGTTGAGAGGTTCTATATTCTGGCACAATGTAGGATAGTTCTGGCAATGTGGACAACACATTGTATCATCACGTAGCTCATAGTGATGGTTGTCAGTTAGAGAATCTCGAATAGAGTTAATGTGTATTTTTATATATCACTTATTATGTTGAATTCAGAAATGAGTAAATATTTTGTAAAGCTTTAAATGATTTAACTCCTTTAATTCTTTACATTCAGCTTGAGTATAGTTTTTATCTAATGCTACCCTTTCATTCAGTTATTTAACTTCGGCTATACTACATACTTGTACATTAAAATGTACTGATGTCATTCGACCTACATCTTTTTATGATGCAGAAACATGTGTTCATACTTATTAACAGGCGCTTTGTTGAGATCACTCTACACTTCAGCTAGCTTTTGGTGAGCCTTCTTATATTCTAGAGGACTTCACATTACTTTTAGTTTAGTTTTTTTAGGCGTCATGGGTCTTGTCGCGACACATATCTTAAACATTAGAGTCTTCATAGATAGATAGAGTTGAAGAGTCTTTCATAATTTACTTTTCCTTTTGATGTTTTTGCAAACTATTATACTTATGTTATTGAGTATTTTACAAACAGTTTGAGTTGAGTATTTACTTTAAGTTTAAATATTAAAAATTCTATTTTAAACCCATTACCGCGTGAATAAGTATTTCACTAAGTTGTCAGTCAGATCAAAGATTCGCTTGGGGATCATAAACGGTTCTTGAGTGCCAGTCACGTCCAGGGTGTAAACTCGAGGCGCGATATCTAGTCAACCAAATATGAATATATTTACTAGCATGAAGGATTTCTTTCCAAAAAACTAAAACATATCACTTACTTTTAAAGAAAAACAGTCAAGTCTATTAAATGTCAAATCAGATTATTTCTTATACAATTCGATTAGTCAACTCAATTTTCTTTAATTTCATGTTAAGAGAGACAATTATAAGGAAAAAACTTCTCTCTGTTAAGTAATTATTTAGGAGTTCTCAATTTTTTGTGACGAAAAGATGAATGATGCAGATGTGAGGGGTAAATGTGCAGCATGTAAGTACCAAAACAACATATGTGATGAGAATTGTCCATTAGCTCCATTTTTTCCTTCCAACAAAGTTGATGAATTTGATAAAGTTATTCGACTTTACAGCATAGACACTCTCATAAATATGCTTAATTCTGTTACTGCTAATGAGGAAAAGGCAAAAATGGCTGAAACCCTAATTTTAGAGGCTAAGATTAGATATGAAAATCCTGTGTACGGAAGCATTGCCGTTATAGAAAAATTGAATTTAGAAATTGAAGAAACTCATAAGGAGCTTGACTTAGTACAAAAAACAACTGCTTTTTACAAAGAATTGGGTGAAAGATCATCCTTGAACAAGGTATGTTTTTTCTTTAATTTTAATTTGATTTTCTTTATATTTTATTTTTTTTGGTCTATGTTTTTGTCCTATTGTATTCGATGTTTATTTTCGAAATTATCAATTAAAGTATATTATATACATCACTTGCTCTTTGTGAGATCTTTTGTTTTTATATTTATCAATTAGTTATCTAATCATGATTGAATGATATGTGTTTTCACTTTAAATTGTTACGATTAAATTATTTGATTTATTATCAATATCTCTTTCGGGTAAGTACTTTTTTTGGTAATTAATCAAAGAGCTTTACAAAAAAAAAAGCTAACAGATTTGAACAGTCCCCCCCAAGCCTTTCTCAAGCACCTTAGCCAGGGGTGGAGGCAGCCGAACCCCCTCGGCGATTTTTTTTTTTTGATGACAAGGGAAACCCGCAGTCGCTACCCTTTGGGTGCGCACAGGGTAAAACCCCCGCTCTTATGCAATAGCTCGCAAACCACATAGGAGAGGTAATCCGCATTAGGAAAGCCCGGTGCGACGAGCTCGACCCAGAAGGCAAACCCCTTGCTTTCCCTGGCAAGGGGTTTCGAACAGAGGCGTATCCAGGATTTTGAGATGATGGGTGCACTATTACAAAAAGGTGGATCTAAGATATAAATTTGATTGATTTAACATTTAGGTTCTTATCACTAAAAATAATTAAAATTTTAAAATTATAGGTCCAAAGTTATTTTTACCTATCCAAACCACTTAGAGAGACATTATCCAATTTTAAAAAGGAAAATAAAACAAGATAGTTAAAAGATTCAAATATCTAACCTCACTTTGAGAGGTGCACCCAACATAATCGCACGGTATAATACTTCGAGTGTGGGTTCACATATCTATATTTAAATATTTTAAAAAAATATAACACTACTATATATGATTTCAGGAGGGGAGCATGGGTTCACGTGAACCCGGTGACCCCCTCCTGGATACGCCTCTGGTTTCGAACTTGAGACCTCCAACATCGAAGTCCCAAGCCCAAACCACTGGGCCACCCCGAAGGGTCGAAAAATATTACTATTTATACATGGTTAAAATTATTTTTTAGGTATGTATAATAGATGTCGAACCTCCTTCCACCAGTTCGTGTGTTTACTTCTCAGATTTTGAACCCCCTTATTAAATTTTTTGACTCCGCCACTGACCTTAGCCATCAATAGGCATTAGTACCTTATATAAGTTTAATCTATCATATTTAGGGATATACATTAAGATTATGTACTCTTCTTGCTAGTGTAGGTTGACATGATTCTTTCTCATGTACTGTTTGTCCTTACACTGGCAGCATAAGATCATTGAAAAACAAGATCTTTATGTATATTATGTATATTTGGCAGCATAATATACATAAATTTATTAATATGTTATCTAATCATGATTGAATGATATGTATTTTCCCTTTAGCATTTAATTTTTATGATTAAATTACTTTATTTTATACAAATATCTTGTTAAGTTAAGTACTTACTTATCACTATATCACAATTTTTCTTAGCCTACAATACAATGCGCCAATCTGAAAAATGCACACGATCGCATACACAAAGTCATATATAAGTTTATGTATTTTTTTACACATAAAAGAATTAAATTAATTTTTTCACGTAGAAGAATCTATTTTCTTAGGTAAAAGATTAATTTGTTGATTATGCAATTATTTCATTTTGTGCAGAAAAATGAAGAAATCTCTACAAGCAGCACACAAAGGCAAGATGTGAAAAAGGATCATAATTTCTGAAGATTATGATTTTAAAAAAGTTAGTTCTGGTGACGTAAAACGATATCTTATAAATTTTATTAATGCCCATGTCCTAGTATTGAACATTACAATCTTGTTGTGTTTTTATTTAATTAGTTTCTCCTCATGTGCATTGCACGTATATGTTGAGCTATTGGTACACTATTTTAAAAAAAATATCATCAATATTATTAAATCAAGTTTTTGAGTTTATAATGTTTATATATGAAAAACATTAGAATAACATACATATTCTTGCGACTATTATCAATACGGATCATCATATAATGACTTAGTTTGATAATGATTGTACATATATTATGCATTAATCGTAGCAAGGGAGATATCTGGAGCACTAGCAATATCTTGTCAGGTGCCACCAAAAGTACTATTACTATTTGAATCACATAATGACTTTTTTAAGCATAACAAAAAACTAGTGTTTGGCTATAGAATTGTAAACATTTTGAAAACATATATTTGTAAAAGGCATAAATCATAATATATGACCATTAACTTGATTTGAACTGACAATTATTATCTTTAATATTATCAGTGCATAAGTAGGCTCGTTAACTATTCAAAACTTGAATAAACAAACACTGAAATATTGCAGGTCACATAAGAACTTTATCAAAATTGCATTGATGAACTATTATGGGATTGTAGGTCGAATATCATTCTTTTCACCCTTTTTAAAATGATTGAATGTAATCCTAGATTGTTCCTAAAATATTGAAATGGGAGTTTTGACAAAGGTTTGGTGAAGATGTCTATAATTTTATAAGATCGGGGAATATATAGAGTTGTCAATGCTCCAATTTCAACCTTAGCTTCCCACGAACAAAGTGATAGTCGATCTCTATATGCTTTGTGTGGGCATGAAATACTAAATTTATGATTATGTAAAGTGCATTTTTTTTGTCACAAAAGAGTTGTGGTGGTTCACGTAATAATTCAATTCCAACATCTCGTATAAGAAGGTAATCCATATTAGTCTTGTCGATGTACTTGCCATTGACCTATATTCTGCTTCAGCCTTATCTTGAAACTGTTGGTTGCTTTTTTGATGATCAAGAAATACAATTAGCTCCTAGATATATACAACGAAAGGGTCAAAAATACCCTTAAACTATCCGAAATAGCTTATATTTATTAAACTATATTTCGGCTCAAAACTATCCTTCCCGTCAAACTATTGGGTCAAAAGTACCCTTCTTATTAACGAAAGTTGTTAAATGTCATGTGGATGTCACATTGCACGCCAATAGGGTTCCACTGCCACATAGACTAAAAGGAAAAGGGTCAAAAATACCTTAAACTATCCGAAATAGCTCATATTTACCCTTAAACTATATTTCGGCTCAAAACTATCCTTTCTGTCAAACTATTGGGTCAAAAGTGCCTTCTTATTAACGGAAGTTGTTAAATGCCATGTGGTAGTGGAACCCTATTGACATGCAATGTGACATCCACATGGCGTTTAACAACTTCGGTTAATAAGAAGGGTACTTTTGACCCAATAGTTTGACGGGAAGGGTAGTTTTGAGCCGAAATATAGTTAAAGGGTAAATATGAGCTATTTCGGATAGTTTAAGAATATTTTTGACCCTTTTCCGTATATACAACAACCAGTAGTTCTTCTAGTGTCCGGACAACATGCCCAATCGGCTTCACAAAATTCATATAGCTTTAAGAGGACTTTGGATAAGAAAATTTGATTCCATAGTGCATTGTTCCTTTGAGATATCGAAGTGTTCTCTTTATTGCTTTCATGTCTCTTTTTGTTGGCTCATTCAGTTTTTGACATACTTTATTTAAGTCTACCCCTCCTATTTAACACTCTTTAAATTATATAATGTAATATTTTGTGTAGGGTTCTTGTTATCCTCTTGCACTATAAATTATGCTTTATTATAGTCGATGGTATTTTTCACCCACTAGACACGTGAATTGTTTAAGATCGGACATCGATTATGACTCTGTCCCAAACCACAACCCAAAACTCAATTCTAGACGATACCTGACCCTGATCCTGACTTGAGACCTTGGACCCAATCCCAATCCCAACCCAAGATCCAAGACCCAACGAACAGGAACCTGAGATTCGACCTCGATTTAAAAATATTTTATTATTTATTGAGGTTATTATAAATTCAATGAAGTGACAAATTTTATAATGTTAACTTAACTACCTAATAGATAGATACTTGAAAAAAGTGCACAATTGCTTTTTCAAAGTGTTTAACAAATGCACGTTATATAATATGTTCGGATACTCAATTAAAACAAGTCGTACTAGTACATGTGTAAAATAACAAAAATAACCCCACAATAATATATATATATATATATATATATAATACTATTAAAGGCGCAGAAAGGGCAAAATATTTTCAATTCTATTTGGTTTCAAAGCTGCGTTTTCTCCGTATTACACAAATTGAAAAGAGAGCTTTGACGCCGACGCAACAATGGCGGACGATGATTATGATATGGACGGAGGGTTAGTGCCGCCGTCCTTTATTGTTTTTATCTTGTTGAAATTTGATGTTTATTTGGTTTATTATGTCTAATACCAATTGATTTGCCTATTGAGTATGAACTTATTTAGGGTTTAGGGCTAGGGTTTATGGAAAAACTTATTTTGGGGTTTGTCTGATTTTACTGTTTCGTTGTTTAGCTTGTGGTCGAGGCTTAGGGTTTTGCGAATTTGTGTTTTTGTTCTTTGAATTTAACATGACCTATTCTCTTCTTTTTGCCCCTTTCGGGCTTATTCTTCGTCTTTGATTATTGATTTATCTGTGGGAAGTGTTGAGGACTTGAGATAAACAAGTAAAGGTGTCCCCTTTCTGAAAGTCTAGCTTTTAGAGAGGTGTTTCACAGGATTAAACTTTTAAAACGAGGCAGTTCACACAATTCAATATGGTAACAGGGGTGGCAGAAGTCTCAGTTTGAGTCTCATTGTCACAAATTAACGGAATTGGTATGAGGATGACATGAATTGAGCTTAAGCAGGGAAAAATGGTCGGGGAGGACTCTTATAGCTGACCCTGGCTTTTTTGGATTGAGATTTGAGGCAGAGTTGTTGTACTTCTTTGTGCATGGTGCAAAAGAGAAAAAAGTTAGACCCACATGTGAGGAATATTCCATATCCAAAATAAACACTCAAAACTTCTCCAACATCTTAAGATTTTAAATGATGCAATTCACACTATTTAACGACAATGATCTATGTATTGGGAAGAGTATTCTTAAGATGACCTTGTAGGATATGGTGGAAAAATACCCTTTAAGCACTAGGTAGACTGAGGTTGCTCGATAACGGCTTTACCATTGAGTTCAACTTGTGCTGCATTGCTGCTTTTAGTAGATCACTTGTATCGATATAGAGATTATTGTGAATCTTAGCTAAGTAGTTCATTTAAGCATAAAGTTATTTAACTAGTTGCATATTGGAAGAAATTCACATGAAAAAACTTTCCCTTTCTTTCTTTTCTTCTTTATTCTTGTTTTATCCCTTCTACGAATTTCATCTATGGCCAATGCCCCCAGCTAAATAGGTGTAAAGAAAAGCTACCTGAGAAAAAGCAAGAATGGGAGAGGATGATCAGCTGTGCTTGAAGGTCATTTAGCACTGATGTTACAAGTGTCCTTATTTTGCTCAAGAAATACTTTGTATTACTAATACAAAGTTTTCAAATATATTTAAATATCTGAGTATTTCAAAAATTGCAGCAAACCTTCTCAATGTATATATTGCTTTCTGAAGTGCATGCTTGTACAAACCAGGAGCTTTCTACTTTTTTGGTTTCAAGCTTTCCCTAGATCACTTTATGCATTGGGTAGGGTATTGACCTTTCCTAGTAGCTACTTTTGTGGTTAAACCCGTTTGTGACTTGGTTTATTTGTTTGTTGTTTTTTGATTTGGTGTTTATGAAGATAAATTATGTTTGATTTTGGTAAACGTCATTGGATATTGTACCTATTAGGCATCTTATCTGTTACATTTGTGCAGATACGTGGACGAGCCAATGGATCCTGAACCTGATGTAAGATGATTTCTCTTATTTGTAATCCTCATTATAAGTATGTTTATGCTGGATAAGTATTTGATGAAGTATTTTTCATTATTGTGCTTAACTGACAGGAAGGAGCAGAGATTGAAGAAGATAATGGCAACAATGAGGACATACCAGATCCCCTGATGGGTGAAGGTGAGGAAAAACCAGAGCAGCAAGAGCCTGTGGAACGACCTCGTAAGACATCAAAGTTTATGACAAAATATGAACGTGCAAGAATCCTGGGCACTCGTGCACTCCAGATCAGGTCATTACTTTTTCCTCGATTCCGCTTTTGCCAAGGCCTTACTTTATAGTTTGATAACTTGTAAGAGCTGCAATATATATATGTTTTCTGACCTGGTGAGTTATTTTGTCCTCGAGCAGCATGAATGCACCTGTGATGGTTGAGTTGGAGGGAGAAACTGACCCACTTGAGGTAAGCCTCTTTTTAAAAATGCAGATTGTGCAACATGTCTATTTGGTGAAGTTTCTAGATTGACTGATGTCTTTTTTGTCAAAATTCATTTATGCTAATAGATTGCTATGAAAGAGCTCCGAGAGAGGAAGATACCATTCACAATTCGCCGTTACTTGCCTGATGGAAGGCAAGACTTCCTTTGTCTGTTAGCATTTGTTACTATATCTTCCTCTTTCCTTCCCTCATCCTATGTCTTGTCATTTCTCACTTAAATTAATTTTATCTTCTGTGTTTATTAGTTATGAAGATTGGGGAGTCGATGAACTGATTGTTGAGGATTCATGGAAGAGACAAGTCGGAGGAACTTGACTGCTGAAGTGCCTCTTTTGCTTGTTGCTGCAGACTTATTAGGAATGTTATCTGTCGTTTCTGGTTGTCGTACTCTGCTGAATTGTTGCCGACTTAATATTACCAATGCTATGAATATATTTTGGAAAACTCAAGTGATTAGTCGTATAGGCTGTTTCTTTTAGTACAAGTTCTAATGTGTATGTATTTGTCGTGAGTGTCAACCTCTTGATGAAGCTAGGGCTCTGAACTTGGCACGCCTTGCAAATGCAACGGAGATAATTGCCAGTTGGGTCCTAAGACTCCAGAAGTTTGTTAAACACCTTTTAAGCAGTTCTTCTGTTTTAGTATTTTCTTTCTCAAGTCTTTAGAGATGCATTAATCAAGTTGCTGAAATCCCAATGGTTTTTTGCTAAAGCTTCGTCTCGCGCTAGCTTGCTTGGTTTGTGCTCATTGCAGTCATAGTAGTACTTTCCAGTCACCCCTTTCAAACTTGGATGAAGTGCAACATAACATGTTGTAGCTGCCCCTAAAAAATTAGAATCATTGTTAATCACAGTTAACATAATTTCATTTTAAGTGGCACTAATTGTCCATGTGGATGTCTGGTTAATTATATTTTTATTACTATGGTGTTTAGACTGGCTTGTGCATATGTAAATGTTTAAAAATATAGAAAATACATACTCGTCAAAAGAGCAGAAGGCCTCATGAGGGGAGTCATTATTAGTCCTGGATACACTGAGTTGACAGTAATGTTTGTTCCCTCTTTCTTTATTTGATGATATAAAATAATTAGACCGTCTAATTTCTAACAGTTTAAAGCTTTTAGATGAACTGGTTCATATAGTCTGATGAGCATGTGTGACCAAAAGAACTTAAAACGGACTAACAGAGAGATCTAGTTTTGACATATAGCGCGTTTTTCTAAAAAAAAAATGTGTATTAAAAACTTCATTGTCGATTCTATGAGAATTAATTATAAAAGCCTTTCATTTCTTCTCTTCAATGGAAGTCTAATTTTGGCTTAATTCTTCCTTTGTTGTTCGATTCAACCTCTGATAAAAAAGTTTAACAGTGAGCATAGAGAAGAGCTTATGATTAGCCTTTTGGGAAATTTCTAAATGAACAATCTCAATGAAACCTTTCAAGTATCTTATTTTACTACGTTCAACTCTACGTATTCTTCTATCTGCTACGCCGTCTTCTAAAAGCTGAAATGGACAGAACATAATACTTGCATTGGCGAAAGCATACAAAGATAGTGGATGCGATCCAATCAAATATTAGTGATGGATCTTCCTCCTCGAATCTCTTCTCTCTTTTGACTACTTTATCTGAAATCGTTTGACTTGATACACAGTTTTAATAAAAATGTAAGGCTTTTGAATTCTATGGTCTAAAATATTCATTGACTATTCGTACATTTATCAATCATTTCATTAACGGTAAAAGAGGTATTTTAAAGTTAAAATTATCTCCAACTATAGAAAGATGACATTCTTTTTTACGAACTAAAAAACAAAGTATGTTACATAAACTGAGAAAAATCAAAGAGACAAGCCCTCATGATATTGGAAGCAAAACTAACAAAGCTTAATACTCAACAAACCCCTAACAACTTTTTTCATAAAATGTGAATGAAATAGTAACATTTTCTTTCTCAAGTTTTTAGAGATGCATTAACCAAGTTGTTGCTGAAATCCCAAAGGTTTTTTGCTAAAGCTTCGTCTCGCGCTAGCTTGCTTGGCTTGTACTCATTGCAGTCATAGTAGTACTTTCCAGTCAGCCCTTTTAAACTTGGATGAAGTGCAACATAACATGTTGTAGCTGCCCCCTGAAAAATTCGAATCATTGTAAATCACAGAATCAGATGTCGGAAAATTATACTGTATATAATGTCAATTCTCCTTGTTGAATCTCCTTGACGCCTTCATGTGTTTACTCTTTTTTAATGTTTCGAATACAATTAGTAAAAATCCTGGCTCAGCCACTGAATGTAGTACAGTTCACGAAAAGATCAAAACGTTTGCAAGGAAGGAAATACATTTTTACCTGAGGGACATTCTTCCATAGGATACAAGTGAAAGCCCTAAAAATTCCTGTCAAACAAAATCCAAGTGATTAAAAAAAGATCATGAAATATGAAGTAGTATATCCTGTTGGGAGCGCCACCCCCTAATGGACCCTGCAGAGCGCGATCTGGATTTAATCGGAGCTCTAGTGTGGGAAATATGAATGTTTAATAATATAGAAAATACATACTCATCAAAAGTGCAGAATGCCTCATGAGGGGAGTCATAATTAGTCCTGGATGCACTGAGTTGACAGTTATATTTTCTCCCTCTTCCTATATTTGATGATATAAAATAATTAGACTGTCTAATCTCTAACAGCTTAAACTTTTAGATGAGATAGTTCACACAGTCTGATGAACATCTAGTATTGACATATAGCGCGTTGTTTCTCTAAGCTTACAGTAAAAAAAAAAGTTTAGTTAATTACCTGCAATCGACGTGAAAGTTCATTGGCATGTAATATGTTTGCTAATTTGGATTGAGCATATGCTAGTTTGTTTTGATAACTAGTTCAAAAAAAACAATAGATAGGTAAATTAGTTAAATGAGAAGTCATGATAACATTTATAGTAAGTAAATTAGTATATGTGTTGCTCTGACTCTTCAAAAATCGATCAGGTGTGTGTCAGATCCTTCAAAAGTAGTGCTTTTTAGTGGATTTGATACTGGAACGACAACATTTTTGTAGAGTCTGAGCAACGTGGGAACGGTAGTATACCTGTTTTTTTGGTTGATCTTTTGAAATCTTATTCCTCCTTTGTAAGGGCAAATGTGAGCTACTGATGATAAGTTCACAATTCTACCCTCAATTCCACTAGATTTTGCTGTTTCCTTCATTTTGTCTAGTAAAAGATTAGTCAAGTAGAAATGACCTGAAAATCCAAAAAAGATGAGTTTTTTTAGAGGTTTGAGAACTTCGATAACGTTTATGAAAGTCTTTCATTTGCTTCTCTTCGATAGAAATTTGAGTTTTTCATGATGTATTAGCATAATTCATTCTTCTGATGATTGATTCAACCTCTGATAAAAAAGTTCAATAATGAGCATAACGACCTTATTGTTCTGAAGGAGAGAAGAAGTTGTGATGATTAGCTTTAACTTTCTTATTTTACTATGTTCAACTCTACGTACACTTCTATTCGTAAAGTAACAGAGTTTGACAGAGTATATACCTAGATGATTTGTCGCGAATTGCATCTCAACGCCATCTTCTGAGAGCTGAAATGGACAGAACATAATACCTGCATTGTTTCTGTTTTTTTTGCAAATTCTCATTAGGCAAACATGTTCTGTTTTGTTCTGTTTTTCAAAGCTAAGAACTCAATTAATAATGCAGAATTACATTAAGATGTTGAGAGGAAGATCAAGTGATTTGAAATTATCGGTAAATGTCTTGACAGATCTAATTGAGCTCAAGTCAAGTTTCTCAACATCGACACGAGCATTTTTGTTGTCGTTGAGAATGCATTGTTTAGCCTTATTCGCGGCCTCCATATTTCGTGCTGCAATAATCACTTGGACATTCCTCATTGCTAAAACTCTTGCTGTCTCCAAACCTATGCCACTCGCGCCTCCTGTTTAGACAAAAAAAACGAAGTGTGAATGAAGAATTTGGAAGTAAAAACACCTTTCGTGGACAATGTGGATGAGAGCATAAAGAAGTTCATCCTGAGTACAACAACATATCCAGTGAAGTTCGTCTCTAGTAAAAGCTAAAAAAAAAATTGAAGTGTGAATGAAGAATTTGAAGTAAAAACGTCTTTCGTGGATAATGTGGATGAGATCATAAAGAAGTTCGTCTTGAGTACAACAACAACATACTCAGTGAAGTTCGTCTCTGAGTAAAAGCTAAAAAGAACACATAACATCATATTTGTTAATCAAAACTATAGTGTTTACCTAATGAGATTGTATTTCTTGATGTAATTATTCATTTTCTGCTGTAAGTGTAAATCTTTCTTTTCTAAGATTCTACATTCATATTCTTCATACAATAGAAGTTTGTATTTTTTTGTGAATCAATAGTTGTTGTTCTTTCACTTGTGAATTCCGACTTACTTTATTAGAGAGCGTTTTACCTCAATAGTGAGATTTTTCAATGCGAATTCAAATATTGTTCAAGAGTTAGTTCACTTACTAGACATTAATGTCGTTAAATGTTTTAGCGATTCAGTAATAATATTTACTCAATAGTTTGTAACTATATTTGCAGCAATAAATATTACCACTAAATGAAAAATGGGTAATTTTAAATGGCCAAAAAATTTGGCCAGAATTTGGCCAGCATGGTGGAGGACAAAAAGTCAAATAATTTTTCATATGTATATATTAAATCTTGAATATTTTAAACGAATTTTTTTTTTTCGCCACTAGATCTATTCATTAATAAATAAATAAAAAAATCAAGATTTAATCAAATACATAAATTATTTTCCCAAATTTTTTATTACCAAAAAAGAAAATCTAAAATTCCAACTAAGATCCTTTTAGCAATATAACAAAACAAGAGAGACCATATATATTGGAGGACAAAGAGTCAAAAACTAACAAATTAAAAACATCACAAAGTACTTTGAGAATGTTTGTCTAGACAAATTTTAAGGCTGCTGAGCTCCAACACATGGGGAAGTTTGTTTGGCCCCTCAAATTAAAGTCTCCAATTTTATTTTATTTAATACAAGGAAAAATAAATAATAAAAAAATAAGAAATCCTAATATAAAATATTCCATTAAGTTGGCTTTAGGTGAACTAAAGAGTCTAGCTTTTATATAACTTTCATCCAAACACGGCTTTAACTATTAATGAATTCACATGCACGTCAATATCATTATGAGTTTAAATGCATTATTTGATATAATCTAGTAAATACAGTAACCTGCCGTGCGGTGCGAACATTTTCGCTAAAGGAATTCAAAATACGAAAAATTAAATTTGAAGTTAGAATATGAACATGTGAATTTCATGATCCTTTCGTAAAATTAGAAATTTGTGTGTGTATTTTTAAAAAAAATGGTATAATGATATTTGTTAGCACCCATTCTACAAGAAGGTTAAATACAACACATAGTTGAAAACTTGAGTTATTTATCTCGAGGATCAATTATCACTTAATATATTTTTCTCTTTGTTTTAGTCTATTTGGCCAAGCTTCTAAAATGAGCTTATTTTGAAAAGCACGTTATTTTTTTAAAGCAGTTTGTGTTTGACAAATAAATTTTTAGAATATTTTTGAGCAATCATTACTCATTAGTGTCTAGCCAAGCTTTTTAAAAGTGTTTGCGGAGGAAACTACTTTTTTTTAACTTCTAAAAAACAATTTTTGCTAGTCGTCAAAAACAATATTTTCTTTTAAAAGCTTGATCATGCACCTCATTTTTTTAAAAATAAGTACTGTTTGACAAAAATAAACACGTTTAACCTTCCAAAAGCTTGACCAACATATGCATACAGTTAATTTAAATTAAGTCAGAATCAAAATCAAATCAATCAAATGCGAAGGGATGAAAATATCCCGGTCCATGAATGTGTACTCTCCAGTCCAAAAAAATGTCTAAGCGTGACGGAGTGATTTACAAAAAGAATCACATATCATCAATACTAAGAATTGAGACTTTTGAACTCCTTATAAACCTCGAACAATCCTCCTCCCTTTTAAGTTAAGCCAAAAACCTAATTTGACACATACATCACACCCTTACAAATCCAACCCTTCCCTTTACTAATAAACCTAATATGAAATACTTTATGCATCGAACTGTATTCTTATGAAAAAACTTTATGCATCGAACTATATTCTTATGAAATACTTTATGCATCGAAATGTATCCTTTTATATCGATATATATAACTTAAAAATGATAGTATAGGGGGAAAAAACCTGTGACTATGGCTGTGAGATTGGAACCATCAATGCCATGAGTAACTTGCTCAGCAGTAGAAGCTGATCCAAAACCACTTGGACCTGGCCTTCCAGTTATCAACCTAAACATACTTCAAAAATAAAAAAAATGTAACACACACAAAACTAATAGTTAAACAAGGAAAAAAGAGTAGAAGAGAGACAAGCAAAAAGAAATTTTGTTCAAAATATATATTTAGAGATGTAATGATTTTTTTGGAATGGGAACATATATAGATAAAAAGTTGGTGGTGTGAATATAGGAGAAATTATTGTGTGTCTCATGATCTCTCTCACACACTTTATGTGCAGTGATTGGACTGTTTTATCCTTAGCTAGAGATCATTTTGGGTTCAAGCCCCAGGTATGGAGACAATCATGTTGGAAGCGTCACCCAAAGGCGTTGCAGTGCGCGATCAGTGGCGGAGCCACCTTATAGCAAAATTATATTATTTATACATGGTTAAAATAATTTTTTAGGTATATAGAGTAAATGTCGAACCCCCTTCGGCTACTTCGTGTGTCTATTTCTTCAGATTTTAAACCCCCTTATTGAAAATCCTGGCTTCATCACTATGCGCGATCTAAATTTAGTTAGGGTTTTAATGTGGACTCCGAATATCGGAGAGAAAACCAAAAAAAGTGTTTTTTTTTAAACTTTTTTTTTTTTTTTTTAAAAAAAAGTAGGTGATGGTAGTGAATTGGGATGTAGAAGAGATTCAAATTTAATGTGTAAGTCGGTGACTGCCTCTAATTATCTTCACCAACCTCTCAACTGTTTTCTTGTTTTTTGGGTTCATAT
Organism: Solanum verrucosum; assembly: GCF_900185275.1. Taxonomy (NCBI): domain Eukaryota; kingdom Viridiplantae; phylum Streptophyta; class Magnoliopsida; order Solanales; family Solanaceae; genus Solanum; species Solanum verrucosum. The sequence continues at coordinate 3,671,678 of NW_026019923.1, forward strand.
AAATAAGAATTATAATTTTAATTTATTTTATAATAATTATATTTTGATATGATTTTTTAGGAATATAATTTATAGGGGTGAAAAGGTAGGGTTTTTGTAATACATAGATTATAAGTGTTTGATTTTAAAATATAGAGATATTTGAAATAAAGTCATATTACAAGAATGTTAAGTGTAATTAATTAAACCGTATTAATTTTTAAAATATAGAGATATTTGAAATGAAGTCATGCACGTGAGGCTGTGGTTTGGATCGATTTTTTGTTAAAAGGAAATCAAATTAATAATTTGATTTATCAAATGTTAGAATAAAATCAAATTAATTTAATCGGTTTTTCATTGCTTTGATTTTGTTGGGTTTTTCGCTTAATTCAGTTTTAATATACTTAGTTACAATTTACCATATTCCAACATAACACCACGTCACCACCAAAAAAAATTATTTATATATATAGCTTTCTCCAGAAAAAAAATTGTATACATTGTTCAAGAATTTAGTCATTTTAAAGGAATTTTGAATTGTTTTGTGTAAAAATAAATAAATTAAGATTTAGTTGTGATTTGTCAAGACATCTTAACAGTATTTGAATTTAAAAATAATGATTAATTTAAGAACTCAAAGATAAATTATTTTGAACATGAATATATTCTTAATTTTAACAAAATAAAAAGTACAAATTAAACTAGAAAGTAAAGACAAAAAAAAATCAATTATTATAGAGATAAACACATAAATTACGAATCAAAAGTGCAAAAGATTAATTAATATTTATCGTAAATTTTTAATTTTACTTGTATTAATTATGAAATGGTCCATATTAATATTGTAATTTGTACGTCTTGTCAGTGCCAACGTACGTAGTCATTTTCATGTGATCAATGTTTCCTAATTTATATATATCCTTTTTCTCACCCATCCTGAAAAAAATCAGGACGGATCATAATTTTATTAATAAAACATTATTTATTACTCCATATATATATTATATAGTATGACACATATCTTGTATTAGCATCGAGATGAAGTTTTACTATAAATTGGGTCGGATTGGTCCAATTCAATCGTCCAGACCTAACTCAATCAACTCGATAAAAAACTAGCTCGACACTAACCAGGTATGGGAGTGAGGGGGAGAAGGAGGTTGAGCCGGACATAAGGTTAGGCCCGAACCAACTCGGAACAGATAGAGGCTCTCTTTTATGGAGCCAGGTCAACTCCCCCCAACCCACCCCACCCATCAGGGGCGTAGCTATAGCCAACCTAAGATGTCTAACTGGACATCCTACATCACAAAATTACGTTGTATATATAAATGTCAAATTCTCATTTAAAGGATATATATTTAAAGTTGGACACCCTCGACAAAGTTATGTCTTTGGCATAGCGGTATATTTTAACAGTCACACACCATTATTCTTAGATATTCTTAATAAAATTCTGACTCCATCACTGTCACCCAATCGGGTGGCCCCGTTGACGCCCTTATTTTATGGTGCTCATTATAAAACATATATGTATGGGGAAATTAAAAGTTATGTTCATTCAGTAATGTAATAAATATACAGTTATGGCTTTGCAATAATTGAAAAAACTTAAACTTATGGGTTCAAGTTATTAATATATATTCCTTTTATTTTAATTTTGGTGTTTTACTTTATTTGAAAGGAAAAAAAAAGCTCCCTCCGTTTTTAAATAATTATCGTGTTTTTGATTCTCACATTTCTTTAAAAAATAACAATATGAGGATTGTTTTAAGAATTTGGATTATGAAATCATAATTTGAAAATGAAGTTGAATTATATGTAGATTTCATTAATAAACACTGATTCTAAATCAAAATTTGAAAACTTCAAATTCTATAACCAAGCGCCTACTTAAATTAAACACTTTTTATATCCTATTAACTTTGTCAAACAAGATAATTAAATATCCTTAAATTTGAAACTTCATAACCAAAATAATTATTTTACCCTACATAAAGTGAGTAATAAATATTGGCCGTTGGTGAGAAATTAAAGGAACTGATTTTATTTATTATTATCTCTATAAGTATGAATAGCATTATTGTAACACAAATTTGGCAAATGGGCAGCATCTATAAATGTTATGTAAATTATTACACCACTTTTCAATAATAATAAAAAAAGTATCATATCATGTTCATTGAAATAAATTCTTGACAATACAAGCAAGCCAGCATTAAATTCTAATTTCTAAATCTGTCACTATGCACATGCATGGTCCAGTCTAAGATTTGTACTAGTCACATGAAGTTACCTAACGTAGTAATCTATGAACCACCATCTAAGTTTTACCTTTTTTAACTTTAACCCGAGGGTCGATCGAAGATAGTCTACTAGTTGTAAGATTTACGTATATTCTAACTTTTTCAGACTTGATCGTCTTATAGGACTTTTCATTCTCACAAGGTAAGTGTAAGAATATTTGTGTGTGTACGTTATACTTTTTTTTCAAGATCTCATCTTATAAGATTATACTGAGTATATTATTTTATTTTATTTTTAAATAATAATAATATTACATGAGGGGTAGGGGAAGGGAAATGGTGGTGGAGATTACGAGGTGGAATGAAATTCTTACCAACAAAATTAAAGTTCAGATAGTCAACAAACTGAGTTATTAAGATCCCTGTTATAGTTGTTACTTTTGAATTTTGATATTTAAATTTCGAACAAAAAAATTAGGTTATTTTTTCCATTTGTTCAAGTGTCTCATGATGAGATTTAACGAGGTACGTGTAAATTGATTCGGACATCACGATTATCAAAACAAAAAAAATTACACTAGTTTTACTTTTTCTTCATTTGAGAAAAGAAATATCATAAATATCTATACTTTAAAATGTAATTACGGAACATAGCTACAATTTATGTATTTATGAAACATAGCTATAGTACTTGTGTTAGGGGGGAGAATTGTATCAAGCGTATATCAATTGTATCAACGAAAGAGATTGTATTAGCGCATATTGTATCAACTAAAAACTAGTGAAAGAGTGTATTAACATATACTATATCAACGCACGTATGTATTATGTATTTTCTATAAAAACTCAAAATATAGTTAGAATTCATAATTTTTTTTAAAATATAACTATCTATTAACGGTCCAAATATTTGCCATTATCTCCTAATTTTAAGTAGGTGACCAATTTAAAACTATTCATATAATTGTGTGCCTAACATATAGGGGAGGCAGCTAAAGTCTATTTTATCATGGGACACAGGATGATTGTTGAAAAATCCACAATTTGAATTTTATTATATGGATAGTGACATAAACGAATTAGCTTCATAAAATAAAATATTATAGGAAAGGAAAGAAAGACTTACGGAAGGCAGTAGCGGATTCAGGATTGTCATTAAGGGGTGTCAATAATTGTAGTAAAAAATATAATTATGAGGCTATTAGAATTAGAGAACGCACGACCTCAAGAAATTTTCTCAACGTTTTAACCACTAGACTAAATGTTTAACTTGTGTCAAGAGATGTCAATACTATATATATATATATATATATATATATATATATATATATATATATATATATATAAAACTAAAATTTAACATTTATATATAATGTAATTTTCCAACAAAAGGGTGTCGCTTGACACCCCTTGACTAAAAGGTGGGTACGCCCCTGACGAAAGGACGGAAGGCAGTGGCGGAGCCACCTTACAATGAGGGGTTCATCCGAACCCCCTTCGGCGGAAAATTATATTATTTATACATGGTTAAAATATTTTTTTTAGATATATATAGTAGATGTTGAACCTTCTTAGACTACTTCGTGTGTCTATTTTTTCACATTTTGAACCCCTTTATTGAAAATCTTAGCTCCGCCACTGACGAAAGGTATTCACCGATATAAAGAAGACATGTGACAAAGTCTCAGGAAAAGTTCTATAGAGTTGCTTGGAACTAGAGGCCATGTGACATACACTAGGACGATTAAGAATATTTATGATGGAGTAAGACTTTGATAGGAGACTCAAAACATTTTCAAGTTTTGATGAGGTTTCAATCGTTTACCTATTCTTAGATAGGATAGGGTTGAGGTTACAAATTAGTACTATTAGAATAGTAGATAATAATGTGTTGTCTTGATGTTCGTTCATATATCAGTCATAGTATTACTTCTGTAATTTATTGTCTTTCGATTTTTGCTACTATTTATTTATTCTTATATCTCGTCTATCGTATTATTTTATTATAGTTTTTATTATATCACTTTTTTTTGCTTTGAAGTGTTTTTTCTTAAATTAAGGATCTATTGAAAAAATAATCCCTCTATCTTTGAAATAAAGATAAAGTTTCTTACCTTCTATCTTCTTCATACCACTTTGTGCACTACACAAAATATCTTATAAAACATTTATAGATAAATATAAAATTATTGGCTTTAAATTATGATATAAATTCTATAAAATTTTAAATCTTGAATTGACTTTACGCACCAGGCAAAAAACCAATATGGCAAAAGGGATGGGCGAATTAATAAAAGATTTAAATCAATCAGTAAAGAATATCTACTTCTAGTCCAATCTCATTAATTATTCTGCAAAAAAAATAAAATACACTTGATCATTTTATTATTTGACTCACATATTACATATATAGTTTAAAAATAGAAATGAAGAAAATAATTACCAAAAAAAAAAAAATGGCACTCCAATATAAATAAATTATTGAGACATGAAATATTAAGTTTAAAAAATATTTAAAACATTAATCAATATGTAATTTATTATTATTTTATCTTATTGATTCTCCTCAAACTTTCTTAAAAATAGAAATTGTCATTATTTGAGATTTAAAAATACTGATATAAAATTTTAGTAAAAAAGAAGTATAATTTGTAAAAAATAATTAATAAATATATTTTTACATTTTAAAAATATTTATTTATTTTGAACTATTAAAAAATATAATTAATAAGTATATTTTAAGATTTTATAAATAATTATTTATTTTGAACTATACAAAAAGTATAATTTTGATTAAACCAATTAATAAGTATATTTTTACATTTTAAAAGTAATTATTTATTTTAAACTATTAAAAAGATATGGATAATTTATTTACATTGAAGTAACGGGAATAGTACGTACAACAAAGGGTCAAATATACCCATGTACTATTGCAAATAGTTTACATATACCCCGTTATACTTTCGGGCTAAATATACCCTTACCGTTATACTTTGGGCTAAATATACCTCTCATCCATTAAATATTTGAATCTCAATCTTAAAATAGACAAGTGGAGGGTTGGGATTAATTTGAAGTACCCATATTCTTTTTGTCCAAACAACCACCCAAAATAACTGATAACCCAACCCAAATAAAGCTTCTAATATCAACATACAACAATGCAGTAATGCCACAAAAATAACAATCTTCGATTCAGTTTTGATCGGTTAAATGATAACCGTATTCATATAAGTTGATGATTCTCAACAACCGAACACACAGAGTCACTTCAAAATCTCAACAACTTGAAGTTTTGATGAGTCAACAGTGAAAAATTATTGAAGAACTTAGAATTTTTTTTAAACTCATCGTCAAATTTAAAGAACCCCAAAAGGCCAAAACTGAATTTAGCTCAATACTATCCGCCAAGAGAAAATCTCAGCTAAAAAAAATACTAACCCAAATAATTTTCAATATTCCATTGATTTACAGTAACCTCCATTCACAAATTTTTTAAGTAATTCAACCATAAATATGAATGACGATTCGAAGACCCAACAATTTCGTTTCCTACTTCTCCACCGAATGTGCCTTATAATTTTAGCGGGTGAATCGAAACCAATGAAATTTCAAGCACCTTATCAGTTGAACTTTCAAAAATTTCAGAATCAAACCCAGACAATGAACTCAATAAGAACAACATACGGTGAACTATTTTTAAAAAGTTCGGAATTTTTTTCAACGTTTTGTATTTTTGATTGGCAAAACAAATGAAAACAGTAATTATAAAAACCAAATTCATGTACTGCACGAAACTAATCAATTAGTAATGTTTTTGACAAACTGGTTGTGCTTTTGTTTGCTTATAAATGGGTTTGGGCAAAAAAGTGTTTAACTGAGTTATTTTGAGTGTTCGTTTGGACAAAAGGATATGGATACTTCAAATTAATCCCAATTTTCCAACTCTCCACTTCTCTATTTTAAGATTGAGATTCAAATATTTAACGGATGAGTGGGTATATTTGACCCAAAGCATAACGAAAAGGATATATTTGGACCAAAAGTATAATGAAAGGCATATTTAAACTATTTCTAATAGTACATGAATATATTTGACCCTTTGCCATAGTACGTAATTTGCAAATCGAGATGACTTTAATTTTGGTCACATATCAATTTCAGAATTAATTTGCTCAACTGTGTCCCTCGAATACCATAAAATTATTAATTGTTGTGGTGGTCCTAGAAAACAAACATTATATTCGAGTAGGGACGACTCAACATAATTTGAGGTCTAAAGTAAAAATTTTATATGTAGCTTTAAATGCAAATTATTACTTAATATCTTTTTTTAAATGATTTCTTCGAATATCGTGTTTTAATTATTAATTAAAGGTAAAAGTTTATCAATTCAACGTTGAAAAACATTTTTTCACTAAGGCAATCATTATATAAATTGTTAACATAATTCTATAAGTAATAAGTTGACAAATTTTACATAAAGATAAGAATTAGAACCACAGAATCTGATACAAGAAATTAAGAACTAGTTGACAAACTTTACATAAAGATAATATGTCTATGTTATACTTGAAAATTTAAGAAGAAACAAAAAAAAGATTGTAAGTCACTTTGTTCAATACTTTTCGACTATTGATTTATATTTTTGACAATATATTACTCTAACTTATCAAAGATTTATAAGAAGAAAGTGCAAAAGAATTTTAAAAGGATAAATAATACGAGTGTTAGCGATCAAAATGAACGCGTATTTATAGCTAGATCAAATCTAGAACTAGCTTCTTCTTGCGTGCATGCATCGATCTCCAAGCAATCGTTGGTACGGTAAAAATAGTAAGTCAGAGTCTCACGTTATCACTTCGACATTTCTTTACTTGTCTCATTGAATCACAAACTCATATATCAGTTATTTGAATAAATCAAATAAAAAATACTATTAACATTATGTGATATTATACTCGTTAAATCAAACTCATACAATTTTTTTTAAAAAAAACCTCATATCATACGTCTTATATATCATTTTTCTTTTCAAATTTTATTCGTACATCCAACATGTTCCATATCTTAATTTATTATTTGTAGCAGTAACAAATTATATTCCTAAAATCTTGGGGGGAAAAGAAAAATAAATTGGTCCCATATATAATTTGATTATCCAAGTTATTAAGTTGGGACCAAATGAATACTCATTAGTCATATCACTCATGCATTTTAATTCATCTCGATTCAATAATATATTTAAATTTGTTGTACCCTCTTTTTTTATGAAAACAAAATAACTCTTAAACAATATAAAATTGAGTTAATTGATAAATATGAATTATTGAGAAGATATATTACGATATACATGATAATTATGAGCAATTTTATTATAGGGTAGATAGAACTCTTAAACATGTACGCTTTGAATTAAGCTCACGTGATTTTCTCTTATCATTACAAAATTATACTCTTACATCTTATATTTAGTTATCTCCCTTTTCTTTTCAGCTATCGATATGAGACTTTATTTGTATATCTAACACGATTTAATTTAATAATAGTAACAAATAATATTCCTAAATTCTTAGAAAAATAGAAGAAGAAAAAAGATTGGTCCCATGTACAATTGATTATCCAAGTTATTTTGGGACCAAATGAATACTCATTATTCATGTAACTTCATTTTCATCCATCTTGGTTCAATATTATGTATAGTTTCACTAATATTCAAAGTTCTTAACACATTTTTTTTTACTGAGATATAAATTACTAGTGAGATTCCATTTCAATTAGTTGATTAAAAGTTGTTGATAAGACATCAAAAGTTGAAATTGATTTAATAAATAATAATTATGTATTTGGATATAAAGTGTTGAACCAGATACATGTGAATCATATCAGATATATAGTGGTGTGTTCGAATTCTGATCGCTTTTACGCGAGAAAGGGGGACCACCCTCTAAGCCTAAGTATTCCTATATAGTGTTCATTTAGTGTGATTCACATGTATCTGAGATATATGTCGCTCGCCTCCCTCCTGTCTCGTTCGTCACTATCATATCACACTCACGTATATGGTATCCTAGATACATGTGTAACACAACAAATACACATATATAATGTGTATCTAGTGTGATTTACTTGTAACTGACTAAAGATCCGGTATAAAATCATTAAATACTAAGATAAAATATAATTATTTCAAACTATAAGGAAAGTTGGTAAATATGATAGGAATATTTGCGTAATTAGGTAGTTTCTCCTTGTAAATATTTGAGACATGGGCTTGAAATGAACTTGGGCCGTAGGTTGTCCTGTCCTTTGTGTTATCTGGGCTTTTGGTTTTGGGCTTTCATAATCATCTTATGGGGGAAAAAAGGGGAAAATTACGTGTATAAGCACATATACTAGTTAATTACTTAACATAGCTATAGTTTGTCTTAGTTACAATTCGCGACCTACGCTTAGCTATAATTACACGGCTCAGCTTTTTGGTTTTGTATAATTCACACGTGTATAATTCAGAATTTGTATAATATAATTTGTATAACTTTTATATAATTCAGAATTTGTATAATATAATTTATACAACTGTTTACACTTCTGATATTTATAATTGTATAAATTCGTTATTTCGAGTTATACAAAAATAACTGAATTATACATACCCGCAAATTATACAAACCTGCGAATTATACAAATCTGCGAATTATACAAACGAGACCGCTTAAACTGTGGCTATAGCCGGTAAATATGCAAACTATAGCTATGGAGCATAATTAGGTTTTTATAGTGGCTATTTGTGAAAGTTCCTAAAAAAAAAAGATAAAGTTGGCACTTCATGACAATTTCAACCAATAAATTGTATAAAATAGAAAAAAAGTAAATATTACATAAATCTCGTAGTGTTAAGAGCTAATTACATAATATTCACATTCTTTTCTAAATTACAAAATTTTCTTAAAATTATAGGATCTCGGATACATTAGGAAACCTATGGATACATAACTCATGGATGTATCCGAAAGGAGATGATGTATCCGAGAGAGGAGAGATGTATCTGAGAGGGGATATGAATGCATCCGAGAGAGGATTTTTGTAATTTTTTAAAATAGGAGTAGGAAATTTTAGAGATTATGATGAAATAAGATATGTACTTAGATAATTTTTCCTAAAAAAAAAAGGTCATTGTATATCATTTCTCTCCCTATATATATCTTTTTTCGTCCAAAAATGTTTTCCTCCTTCATCTCTCTTCCTATATATCCTTCATTTGTTCGCAAATCTCTCCATTGAACGCGCACAAATTCCCTATCTTTTTAATCAATAGTTATTTTAGTATATTTATATATATATAATAGGATTACTAATGTACATAAACATATATTGAACGTATAATAATAAGTTTGATCATAATAACTTAATACACAAGGAAAATGTATAAAATGAATTTTGTATACATTATAGTGTGAATGTACACATAATTAAACATATATTTGATCAAATATATCCATCTGAATACATGTCTAGTTCTCACTAAATTTTAAAATTCATCATATACTAAATATATACATAAATATATGATGCACTGCTAGTATTAAATTTAAAACATTACAACTGAATATACAGAACAAATAGTGGATACATTATAGTGCAATGAAGGTATTATATAATGTGACCCCCCCCCCCCCCCCCATCCCTATTTCATCCAGTGCCTCTTCCAGTGTTTTGGTATTGTCGTTACTCGATTTGGTTAAATGGTGAATTCTATCGATTTCTCCTCATCATAAGCACTTACTAGTGATTTCATGTTCGATAATAACGACTTCTATAGGTGAAGGTAAATGAAAATTCGTTGAAAAACATGTTAGACTGTCTTAGACAATAACAACTTATGTACATAAGTAATCATTATGAACTTACAAACTTTTGAACATCTATAACTTTTATGGTAATTCAAACTAAAATTAGTTGGGATGGATCTCATAGTTATCATTGAATTCCAACGGGAGAGGAGGGTGGGGGTTGTATCTATGAGTGGAGGAGTGTATGCCAAAAGTATCATGGTTATACACTTTATATACATCATTGTATGTATATACCCAATGTATATAAGGTGTATAATATTACATAATGGGTATATATTATGCATATTTAGTGAAGGGAGGGGTGGTGATGGAGGCGAATCTATAATTTATAAAATAAGAATGTATTAGGTGGAAATTGATCCCTAGCTAAGGTAAGAATTCAATACTTAAATTAAGTGCACTTTTTAACATTCTTGTAGTATGGGAGAACAAATAATATTATACTCATTTTTTAAATATACATAAAATATCTAATTTTATGAAAAGATTAGGAATTCATGTGTCTGTATTTTGGCCTTAGTTTCGCTCATGATTGGTAGCTCATATGTAAGGGCAGAGCTTGGAATGACCTAGGGGTTCATCCAAACCCGCTTCGATAGAAAATTATAATATTTATACATTGTTAAAATTATTATTTTTTATATGAATATAGTAGATGTTGAACCCCTTTATTTCCTTCTTGTGTTTACTGCTTCATATATTAAACTCCCTAAAATAAAAATCTTGATTCTGCCATTGTTCCTTCTCCAATGACTATGAGTCTATGACTATTACCGTGATTATGTGGTTATTTTTCTCTATCTTCTTGTCTATTTTGTGAAACAATTCACCTTTAAAACAAAAGTTTATCATCCCGACATACAATAATCAATCAAGGCTCGGAAAACAATCAATAGAAATAAAAATCTAAGAACACAAAAATATACAATTACAACTAATACTTCGGAAATGAGAAAACAAAACACTCAATTGATTATCTAGTAACCAACTATCCTAATTTTCAATTTTCGTATCGTCCTATCAAGGATCATAACCTCGATGAACTGAAGATGCGTCATATTCTGCCTAATCACCCACCCCAATACTTCTTAGACCCAACTTTACCCCTTCTCAAACCCTTGACAACCAACCTCTCACACTTCCTTGTTGCGTCATCCACACATCTCCTCTTTAGATATAAAAACTATCGCAATCTTACTTTACACATCTCAGCCTTCACGAGGTTCACTTTTCCCTCTCTTGATGACAAATCCTGAGTAACTGATACTAGGAACCGATTAAGTAAAAGAAGAAGCATGTCATAAGATAAACGACAAATAAAGTTCCAATAACGAATTACTTGACTAGATGGATGAAGGGAAACCGATGTTCAAACTATTTCAATCTTACTTCCCGCATCTTATCGTATCCTCTTAATAACCCCACACATTCATCTTAATATCCATATCTCTACATACTCATCGTCTGAACATGAGAGTTTTCGACTAGCCAACTCTCTTGCCCCAAAATAATTAACCATGTTCCTCATGTAGGAAAAAAATTAAAAATTATTTGTAAACTAAACGACAAAAAAAGGTCTAATTGTAATCCAGCCGATATCCAACTCATCTCTTTTTCGGTGTCGGCCATTTATCTCCTCTTTAAACCGCAATTTCTCCGGCCGATCAATTCTCCTCTTTGTTGATCTCAATTTTCGATTCTCCGATCACTCCACAGATCCGATTTCGAGTCACTTCCGAATCGGATCCGGGTCAGATGGCGGCATCACGGAGGCTACGAGATCTTCAAGCCCAACCGGGGAACAAGATCTGTGTCGATTGTTCTCAGAAGAATCCTCAATGGGCTTCAGTTTCGTACGGAGTTTTCATGTGCTTGGAATGCTCCGGTAAGCATCGAGGGCTTGGGGTACATATCTCGTTTGTCCGATCTGTTACCATGGATTCATGGTCTGAGATCCAGATCCGGAAAATGGAGCTTGGTGGTAACGAGAGTTTCAACAAATTCGTGTTACATTATGGGATTCCGAAGGAAACTGATATTGTTACCAAATACAATACAAAAGCTGCTACTGTTTATCGTGACAGGATCCAATCCCTAGCTGAGGGAAAGCCCTGGAGGGATCCACCAGTTGTTAAGGAGGTTTTGAGGGGATCAGCAAGTAATAATGGTAGTAGACCACCGTTGAGCAGCGGCGGCGGCGGCAGTAGGAATGGTGGATGGGATAGTTGGGATAATAATGATGATGGAGGGTTTAGTGGTAGTAATACTAAAGATATTCGGAGGAATCAGACGGTGGGAGATTTTAGGAGTGGTGGTAGTAGTGGTGGTGCACCAGCTAGGTCGAGGTCGACTGCTGATATCTCGAAGGAGCAGTATGAGGCGTCAGCTGCGAATAAAGATAACTTTTTTGCGAGGAGAATGGCTGAGAATGAGTCCCGGCCTGATGGGCTTCCGCCCTCTCAAGGAGGGAAGTATGTTGGGTTTGGATCAAATCCTGCCCCAATGCCTAGGAATAACATGAATCAGCAAGGAGATGTTTTTTCTGCTGTTACTCAGGTTATTCACCTTCCCTTACATTTTACATGTTGTGATTTGATTGAACAGAAGTTATATGTGAACTTACTTATATATTATACTAGTGATAGTTGAAAAGTAATCCGGGTAAGGAACATCTGATCAAAGTTAAAAATGTGAGTAGTTAATGAATTTGAATTCCAAAGTTGAGAATTTGTCAAACGTTTTGAGATATATGGAAATAGTGCGTATATGTTGGGACACAGGTAATATTATTATTATGCATAAAGAGTAAACTGTGTGTACCTGTTCTGCTGTGTTGTTTTATGTCTAGTTTCTTATAGCTGATCGGGTTGCGATGTGGTATGTGTAGGGATTTGGTAGGTTATCTATGATAGCTGCAACGGCAGCACAGTCAGCTGCAAGTGTGGTTCAAGTGGGGACAAAGGAGTTGACTTCTAAGGTATTTTGATTCGATTTCTGGATTTAAAATTAATGGTTATGTAATTGTGTTCTACTTTACATACACTTGCTGTTTTTAATTCTCGAGATATGCCTTGATTCCTTTTTTTGGGTCAAGCAAGCCTCTCTTGCCACTAGCCAACTCTACTTTATAAGGTGGTTTGTTTCTAACTTTCTCTATATCAATTTCTACGGTCATACTTGTTCTTGTCGTCTACTTTGTGACAATACTTCGTAATTAGACTCAACTAAGAAAAGGCCATCCTTGTGTTCTTTCCATACCATCTTATTTGGTACTAATTGCTGTCCTTGGAAGCTACCTATCATCTGCAGAAAGAGGATCATTTCCTCCATTTCCCTGTCATCTCATTCCTTTATAAAAACAAACTTAATGACTGAGATCTGAATAATTATGATTAAGTCTTTCATTAAGTGCAAACAAATGAAGCTCAAGTATATTTATCAGGTAATGTTTTGAAAGTGGGGGGAGTATACCAAGGGCACTAGAGAAAAATGGGGAGTTTTGCAAAGAGCTCTGGTTGGTAACCGTTGTTAGAGGAAGAGTAGAAAATGGAGTAATTAAGTTATCCAAAATGGACAATGGGATATCCCTGTAGTTAGACGATCTGCATGGACTCAAACCTAACACCAGCCAACAAAGCCATAGTTGGACAATCTTTATGTTGGCCGTAGTTAGCTTGTAACGGTCAATCTGCACAATTCAAGTCCATAGTTAGACGGTCTTGATGTTGGCCGTACACACTACAAAGTACAATCAGCCACCTTTATTCAGGCTTTGTGAAGCTCAAATATGTGAACATATAATTACTTAATTAGTTAGGTCTTTGTGAGTGAATATCCACTAGGATTTTCCTTTAACTTTCATCTCCAAAAAGGTTGCAGAGCGAGGTATCAGATATTTAGTTCTAGTCAGGAACCATGCAAATATTTTAACTCTATTTATTAGTTCTAGGGTTGAAGACATACTACCTCCCACAGAGATTCATGCTGTCTTCTGCTATTTTATGTAAGCTGGGTTGAGTGCCGTTCGCTATATCATCTGAACAGAGACTTAGGGAAGTAAATAAATGATTATCTTGGGTGCTATATCATAAACAGTGTCCTTGCATATGCAGTCTCACCAAGGTTTCTGTGTTTCTCTGCTATACCATTGTTACACACCTTATGTGGTGCTTATAAAAATATGTAACATCTGATACCTGTATTGATCAGTTCAATCCTTTAAATATATAATGGTCCTTTTTTGTTCCGTTTATTGTCCATAAATTGTCTGGGACAATACTACACTTGCATTATTGAAAGAAGGGTGCACTTGCATGGAATTATTTAGACCAATGGGGTCCCTATAGTTCCTACGATATATCTCTATAGGAGAAAAGAGTTGCTGTTCGATGGATAAAATACCATTCACTATCACATGTTTTAATTGAACCAGAGTTTACTTCTATTCTGCCAGAAATATATTATTTGGTGTACACGTCCATTCTCTATGAGTTGGAGTCTATAATGTTTACCCTGTATTCCATAGGCATGAGAATTGCCGTAGAATGAATCAATTGGCTATTTTCATCTGAGCTGGAATTCTCTCTTTGAAGTTGTTTATGTGCTTGCTAAAAGTCTGCTCTTCAGTTTTATTTATTTATATTTGCTCTTTTTTTAATTTTTCATCAATCATATAGTCTACTTTTCATCTCTGGTATGTTGTTTACAAAAAGGAGCAGTGTAGTTAAATGATAGTTGAGATGTGTGTGCCAATCCTGTTCTTTCAGGTGAAAGAAGGTGGATATGATACCAAGGTTAATGAAACGGTCAGCGTTGTCACGGCAAAAACAAGTGAGATTGGACAAAAGAGTTGGGGTATCATGAAAGGAGTCTTGGCCATGGCTTCACAGAAGGTAGAGGAATATACCAAGGAAAGTCCGGCCTGGAAGAATGATAGCTGGCAGCGAGGTGAAAGTGAAAAGAATGGCTATTATCAGGACTTTAATCAGGATTCTAAAGGATGGAATGCTTCTGGAGGAGCCCAGTCCTCTGGAAGGAACGCTAATTCTGTTAGCTCTGGGTCGTGGGATGATTGGGACAATGAAGACAAAAGCAAAGTAAATCCTACAAAGGCAGCAGCAGCACCCAACAACAAGAACGATGACTGGGCTGGATGGGATGACGGCCAGGACGATGGATTTGATAATCACTACCAGAGTGCATCCAACAATAAACATGCTGCCGTTCATGCTGGAAAATCAGATTCCAAATGGACCGATGGAGGTTTCCTCTGACGGCAGTACATGTTATAACTTCCCTTAGTTATTTTTTGCCCTTCGAGATTCAATTTTCTCCATGTCTTATTGGAAAAAAAAAGGAATTGTGTGTCTGAATATAGTTAATATTTGTACCATTGCCAGCAGATTGGGTTAATCGCTCCTCCTGTTAAAGAAGAAAGAGCCAAAAGCACAAACAGAATTAGACTCTTGTTGAAGACCATTATTCGGGGCTAAAAAACGTTTAGGTTACATTTGGATTTGTAAAGACCATTTTTGTTTCTGTTTCTGTCCTATATATTGGAGATTCTTGAATATTATGTCTTTTTTCTGTGTGTTTGCATATGGACATATGAAAGATCTTTGGATAAATGGCTTTGGCAGCTTAACATCTTCATCTGGCTCGTGAATTGTGTGCTTAGGCTTTTGTAGCCATCTATGTCATTCTGTGTGAATTGTGATCATTCAACTAACCTTCTGTTACTTCATGCGTTAACTGAAGTTAACTCGTTACTATTTAATATCGCCAACCAAATTCTGCATAATTATGCGATTTGATTTTATGCACAGTTTACATATTTTTTTTCGTATTTTGGATTTATGTTTACATACGTAGGTAAGGGGTGTATCCGAGAGGGGAGTGATGTATGCGTACATATCCCCTCCCCCAACCCCAGTGTGTTTATTAATAGTACAAATAATCCAATGATAGTTGGTGGTTTTATTGTCTGTTCCCTTAGGAATCACATAGTTCTTGATACATTACATATATGTGACTCAAGAAGCAAAGCACGCACGTAAAGAGACGTATTGGAAACATAACGTAACTTTTTAGATGAGATAATTATATACTTTTAACATATTTATTCATTCTACAGATACATACCAGACACATCAATACATAAAATTAACTACTATTCTTCAAATTCAACCGCTAGAACAACAACAACATAGTCTTACTGGTGGGGTCTGGAGTGTGCATGGTGTGTACACATACCTTATCTCTTTCTTTCGTGAGATAGAGAAGTTATTTTCAATAGACACTCGACTCAAGAAAACAGCTACAACTAACACTAATTTGATAATACCTTATTATTATATCAAATGATTCACACAATATCCTTGTCAATAAAGCAACTAGCCACTTTTGAGTTCCCAAACTTAGCTTCTTGTTGTTGTTGTTGAATCACTAGAACAGAACTTTTTATCCCTTTGTCTGATGAAGCCAATAAATTAGCCAATGGCCCAAATTCTGAAATATTCAATTGTTGCTCATCAAATAGTTTTGCCATTATGCCTTGTGGAAACTTACTTTTATTATTCCCTATTATCATAAGTTCAAATTCTCCACTTTTTCCAATTTCCAACACTTCATTCATCAAATTATTTGCTTCTTTCTCACTATATACAATTTGTTTACCCCACTTCATCTTGAATTCTGCAATAGTAGAATCATCCAAAGTCCTGTTTGGAACAAAAAACAACACATAATACATCTGTTAGGATCAAACATTTATACCATCATGCCTAAAAGCTATAGCTAGTAGCATGAGCGCAACTTTATATTTCTTAACTAGGGTAACCAAACAAGTGTCATTCATGTTCAATCATGACTACAACCAGGGTCAACCCAGTCCTCTCGTGGACTTTGTGATAGGCAGGATATTGACGTTATCCAACACCAATAAACAAATGCATATATAGAGAAGGGTTAGTTAGTTTTACCTTTCAACTTCATCAAAATTAGTACTTCCATGATGAATGAATCTTACTAATGTAACCCTAATAGCAGGATGTTCAACCATTCTACTACCAATTTCCAAAGCTTTACTACAATCAGCTCCACCAAAAAACACAATGCAAATTCTCATCCCATTATTAACCAATTGTAATCCACGATCAACCACCACCGCCACCGAGCACCGCGCTTGACTCATCACTCTCTCATTCGCCATTCTCCATCCGTGCCCTACATGTCGGGATATCAAAATTAGCTCATGAAAATGAAATTTAGATTCAACTTAACCTATTTTTATCGACTAGTGTCATTTTTGGCATAGTCCAATTAGTCATCTAATGTTTAAGACACACCTACCCTACAATTGACAATAAAATTAACATATAATCAAAGCATAAAAAAATTAGAATTTTTATATGTTTTATTTGTTTAATGTAATCATGATATAAATAATAGGAAAAAAAAACTTATATTGTTTGATTGGACTCAACTCATTTGTTAGTTTGACTATCTTTTTAACATGCTTATTAAATGTAATTCAACGGCTCATTTGACACTCTTATGGTCTTACTCTTACCTGCATGAATCTCCATTTCTTCATTTCCTTCCATTTGCCAATATTTATCAAACGACAAAATAATCAATTCGACTCGTTTTTTCTCCGCAACATGAATAATATCCTCATGCAAATCCGATAAACCCGAGATAGCCATTGTGGGTCGGACCATGACCTTTCCTAGTGTGCTATACGCCTCGAACGCCGCACCCACTTGATCGGTCGCGTCATCTCGAAAAAGCACTCGGCCGATGAACGGAAAACCGTTCTTTCGGGCACGTTGGACCATTGATATGGATGAGAGTCGGTCGGTGAATTCCACGAGTCTCATCACGTAGAGTTTTGTGACTGAGGCGTAGTTATTGTTATTTTTGTCAGACCTTAGTGACTCGATGAGGTTAATGAGTGCACGTGCATCCCTCGGGCCACGTAAGCACGCTAGGATTCGAAGATTGTTTTGTTTTTTTATCTTTTTTTGTGGTTTTTCGAGTTGAGGATCTTGTGTTGATGATGGTTTATGAATAGCCATTACTATAGGAGTTGTGATAAAGGTTGTAAAAAGTGCCATGATCACCAATATTGCAAACGTCTCATCGTCCAAAACCTAATAATGGAGCAAAAAAAATAAAATTAGTTGTAATATATAATTGTCAAAAATATAATTGAACGGTTTAATATATTAAAAATATAACATAATACATCAAAAGTGTACATATAAAATAATTCCAAGTAAAATGAGTAATTATCATTATTCAATTGCGACTCTAATTAACTTCTCTTATTTGTTAACTATTTTTAAATTTGATAAGCAACCAGAAAAATATGAGGCTCAATATTGGTAAATCGAGAATTAAAATGAGTGTAGTTCTGATTGATATTATAATTAAAAAAAAAGTTAAACCTAGCTTGGATACATTTCTCCCTAAAATACTAACTCATGAAGTGAGATTGCTCGAAATCATATAAAAAGATCAAATCATCACTCATTGAGAGTCTATGCGAGAATTTTAACAGTTATATATTTACATTTATATTATTTTTAATCAATTAAAAAAGAATGTCACTTTTCTACCTTAAAAATTCTTTTCTTTTATATATTCAATTTTTGACCCTTAACGATATATTCTCTTATCGCCATAGAAAACTCCCCACATGCCATAAAAGCTAAGTTTCTTCGCTTTTTTAATTCTATATCTGGTCAAACAACATCGTATAAATTGAAACACATATAAAAGTAAAAAACTAACCTTTTTCTCCTTGCCAATATTTAGAACAATTAGCTCCACCAACCCTTTTGTATTCATCAAAAATCCAAGTGCTAAAGCTTCTCTCATTGGCATTGAACACAACATTATTCCCACAACAAAAGTCCCCAAAACTTTGCCTACACAAGTTGTGGACACAACAAGAACCACAAGTCCCCAAGCCCTAACACTATGAATTTGTGAAATATTTGTCTTAATACCACTTGATGCAAAATAAAGTGGTAATAATAATCCAGACACAAAATCTTCAATTCTCAAAATCAATTTTTCTGAAAAATCCCCATTTTTTGGAATAATTAATCCAAATATAAATCCTCCAAATATTGCATGTATACCAATAAAATCAGTCATAAAACCAAACAACATAACTCCAACTAGGGTTAAACATATGTAAGTTTCTTCAACAATATTGTTGTTCCCATTTGATGATTTTTTTGCCACCAAAATCATAATTGGCCTAATAATTAGGAACATAAAAACCACAAATCCAATTCCACTTAGAAAAACCCATAGTGAAATTAAAGGACTATGATGAACTCCTCCTCCTCCTGCTAGAGCAATGGCAAGAGCAAGTAAAATCCATGCAGCAACATCATTGAATGCAGCTGCTGCCATAGCCATTTCACCAATTTGTGTAGTCAGTAACCTGTCGAGACATAATATAATTAAAAGTCCTTACATGAACGATGGTCGTACA
The DNA here is from genome assembly GCF_900185275.1 of Solanum verrucosum. NCBI lineage: Eukaryota > Viridiplantae > Streptophyta > Magnoliopsida > Solanales > Solanaceae > Solanum > Solanum verrucosum. The sequence goes on from NW_026019923.1 coordinate 3,691,276, forward strand.
TAATTCAATATGACATCACACGCGTAGTAACGTATGCAGGATTTTTTTAGTAAGCATGTAACAATATTAATATCATATGAATAAAGGGCATGCTATTCAAATATAGTAAAAATTAAAACTATATCCTTCGCGAGTTTTCAAAATTAGGGTTTCCAATTTTTCCCTCCAAACCTAATTAATCATGTAGGAGTAGTTTTGAGCATATATGATATAGAATTTTCACTAAGAGAAGTCAGAATATAAAGAAATAAACCACATATGGATTCAAAAAAGGTAATATAAAACATAAATAAATAAAAAAAAGTTGTCTATCTATCGATCTACACGGTATAATTTTCTAGTAAAGGGGTGATGGCTTCACCACAACATCTATGTGACATCTTTTTTGGACATATATAGATCTAGGTTAACCCCTAAACCACCTTTATATAGAGAGAGAGTGAGTGTGCGTGTTGACCATCAACTTGAAGTTTCAGATGAGATGATCGTATAATTGAACAAACCTTAATTCCGCGAGGATTCGAGCAAGAACAGGAAAGGCAGTGATTGAAAGTGAAACACCAATGAACAAGAAAAATTCTCCATATCCAACACTATCAATCCCTTTGATTATTTTTCTTAGAACAAAAGCAACTCCAATGCTAAATAGAAAGGGCAATGAAATTCCAGCAAATGCTATTCCAATAGCTTTTTTTCCACTTTTATGTATGGTGTTTAAGTCCAATTCAAGACCAACAAGAAATAAGAAAAATAATAGGCCTATGTTTGATACACATTCAAGAATTGGAGTACTCCATGATGGAAAAATCCAATTTGTGAATGTTTTGTTCCTCCCAAATGCTGATGGCCCAAGCATAATCCCTGCCTGAAAATTAAAATACAAAAAAAAAGATTTTTTTTTCAAAAATATACGATCCAACATAAAATATTACGTCATATAGACCAATATATAATAGGGAAAAAGGACAAATATATCCCCTGCTATACTTTTGGGACATTGATGCCCCTACCGTCCAAAAACTAGAGCATATATGTCCTTCACTCTAACGGAAGACTAAATAGGGACACGTGACACAATCTTATCCGTCGATCCGATATTTAATAAATGTCGGGTCGGTGGATAAGATTGTGACACGTGTATGTCCATTAGTATAAAGGGTATATATGCTTTAGTTATGGGCACCAATGTTCCAAAAGTATGACGGAGGGTATCTGCATACCATTTACGATAGTTCGTGATTATATTTGTTCTTTTTCCCTATATAATATTATACAACATTATACCTGGAGAAATTAAAGCATTGTATATAATGTATCAACCTTATATAAATGTGTATAATATAGTGTACGAAAGGTGTTTATACACAAATATGAGCAATAAAGGGATACATTTGCTTTCAAAAAGTTTGATTTATATGAGGATATATTTATGATAGAATTTTTTGTTCGAGTTTAGAGCTTTATAAGTGTGAAATAATATGAACAATAAAATCGAAAATGTTAAAGAAAATGGACTTAGTAATCCAAGACATTATAAACTACTTACACAACCAACCAATTAGGGACAAATATATGTAACCTTCTCTAACACCTTATGAACGTGTCATGGATTCAGAATTTAAATTTGACGTTTTTAGCATTTTAATGTTTTTTCACACATATATCCATGCTCAATATACGCAATCATATGATGAGGGACAATTGTGAAAATGTTCGATTAATTACATAAAAATGATGAGAGACCATAGTACGTAACATTCTTTAAAATAAAACGAAAGAATATACTGACAGTGCATAAAACTTACAAGAATCTCCGCGACGACTTTAGGTTGGCGGAGGGGCTTGAGAAGGAGAGCAAGCAATCGACTAAGGAACACAACTAATGTTGTTTGAATAATTAATAATGGAAAAGCATAGTGTAAAGTATTTTCTCCTTGCCATACTCCATCTGATGATGTTTTTATGGAATTAGTTACATTAAAATCCATAATCAATTATGAGAATTATATTAATTCTTCAAAAATAACCTTATTTTGAACTATATAACACACAATGTGTATCTTCCTAAGTTCAAGTTTTTGGTTATGTTGAAACTAAGCCATAGAGAGGGGTATTTATAGTGGAGAGAAAGACCCAGGGTTCATGGATTCAGTATTTTCGACGTGAAGTATAAATTTATGTGTAATAATTTATTAAAATTGTAACAAATTTAAATTCATAATTTTAAAAATCTAATAGATTCAATTTTTTTTTGTTTTTTTTTTGTTTTTATTTGGTGTTTGGTACCTCCATTAGAGCCCAACTAATTTGGATTCGCTTTGTGTAGAGCCTCATTTGAAGGGAAGTGCTCCCTACTAAGAATTTTTCTATACTCAGAATTCGAACTCGAAACCTCTTATTAAAAGACGAGCAACCTAATAAGTTCAATATTAAAAATTTAAATCATGAATCCGCGTATCAATGTATCCTCCAAATTAATCTCCTCGACCATAGTAGAAGAATATAATTATTACTTTCATTGGGTGGGTTTTTTGTACAATGCAATGTACTGAAATTTATATTTAGTGGTATATCATTGTCACATTAGTTTATATTATATTATAAATTATAATTTGAGGTTTAAAATGACCAGTTATTAATGTAATTTATTATGGGATCATTGTAAAACATTTTTTAGTTGCAGCTTTAAATTCATCATAAGCAAAATTAGTATTCAAATAACCAACCTGTAACAATGCGAAATGTATAGATTTGCTATATAAGTATTAAGTATATAAAAAATATTTTTTTCTGAAATTTTTATTATTTTCAATTTCATTAAATATTGGCTTTAAAAAAAAAAGGAAAGGTATTTTCGGAAAATAAAAGGTAAGTTCAGTTGTCATGTCACTTTTTTTAGTTAAATTAATACTCCTTCTGTTTCACAAAGAATGACCTCTTTTTCTTTTTAATCAATTTTAAGAAAATGACTTATTTCCTTTTTTGGTAACATTTTACTTTTTGCTTTTCACGTGGCATGTTTAAGACCACAAGATTAAGGGCAATTTTGTACATTTGACATAATTTTAATTTAGGACCACAAGATTCAAAAGTCTTCTTTAATTTCTTAAACTTCGTGTCAAGTCAAATCAGACCAATCTTTTTGAAACGGAGGGAGTATTAAATTGAGATACATAATTATTTATTTTACTGTACTACAATAGTATTTTTATGCAATTGTGCTGTAATTGACATATTTTAGTGGTATTTAATTGTTACACGTGTTGTACAAAGTTGATTACAACTGTCTTTTCAAATTTACGTGGCATTATTCGAAATTAGAGAGTGAAATAATTTAGTTTTGATCATGAATTCGAATATGAAAATAATAATTTTTTTGAAATAAAAAAATTAATATATTTGAAAATCATGTAATAAATTACACTATTATGTCTTTTCTAGTGTATTAAAAGAAATCTAACTGAGAAAAGTGAATTTTAGTTTAGGTAAAAAGTAATTAGCGAAAAGTCAGATTAATTAATACTCTAGAATCAAACTAAGAGCCCGTTTGGATTGGCTTAAAAAAGTAGTTTTTAAATCAAAAATAAAAAGTCAAACTGAAATGACTTTTAAGTAAAAAAAAAAAGTAGGGGGAGACCTACTTTTGGTTTTTGGCTTATTTTAAATCATTTAAAACTTATTTTAAGTCATTTTTTACCTTGTCCAACACTTCGTAACTTATTTTAAGTTATTTTTTATATTTGCCAAATACTTTCAAAAGTCAAAAACTGATTTAAAAGTAGGTTTGACCGACTTTTAAGCCAATCCAAACGGGCTCTAAGAGTTACAATGTGTGGAATCGATCATATATATATATACTAGTTTTGACGCACCTGCGTTGCACGTGAATATCAAACCATGTACTACACTATTTTTGAAAATTATGTGAACATTATTGAAGAAAAAATATAAGTAAACAATTATAAAATGAATTATAAAGTATAAGTTCCTATAAACAGTGAATGTAAACTTTCTTATGATTACTTCTGAAAGTTAGTCACTCTTAATATCTCTTAGTTGTACCTCTTAAATATACTTTATACTCCCTTCCACATAGTGCATTACTTAGTTATTAATATTTTTTTGGAGTTCTTACTTTTATTATAATATAATATAAATAAATATTGATTTAATATATAGAAGATATAGTAAATTGGATGCTTTTAGTTGAAGTATCACTATATCAAAAATAATCTTTAGCGACAATTAATTAGCAATTGCCGCTAAATATGTATTTTTAGCGGCAATTATCGCTCTTTGTATATGTCCCTAAATGATTTAGCGACATTGGATATAATGACACTTAACTAATGTCGGTAAAGACTTTAACACTCTTTATTAATGTGCCTATTTATTGCCGCTAAAAGTTGTTTTTGTTGTAGTGTATTATATTAATTTAACATTCATGTTAGGGAGTGTTCAAATTTCATTGAACTTTGAGATCACCAACGTCTATAAATCAAACTTGAGTTTTTAAGAAGAGAAAAGTAGAAAACATTAAAAAATCTTAGTTTAAAATGTGAGGAGACCTCTCCATTCATAGTTAACATAATATAACATGAGAATGTGTATATAATATAATATATGGTGTCTTCTTTTAATATAATATAATATAAAATTAAATATAATATAAAATATAGAAGATATACTAAATTGGGTGTTTTAAGAAGAAGAACAATGAAAAATTTGAAAAATTGTAGTTTAAAAATTTGAGAAATCCCTCTGTTTAGAGCCAACAAAAGGGTAGTGTATGAAAAAAATGTTTATTGTTCCTTAGTAAAAAAAGTCACTATCCTTTAGAAAAGCCACAACCTTTCAAAAATGTCACAACTCATCAGAAAAGTTTTAATTCTTTGGAAAAATCACAACCCTTCGAAAAAGTCACAATTTTTTGAAAAAGTAACAATTCTTCGAAAAAGTCGCAACCCTGTAGAAAGGTCACAACTCATCGAAAAAGTTATAACTCTTCGAAAATGTCACAACCCTTCAATGTAAAAATGTGTCTTCTTTTAATAAAATATTATATATTACAATATAATATAAGTATAATACAATATAAAATATAGATATATGAAATTTGATGTTTTAAGTTGGGGGTATTATAATAGTTTAACATTTAAGTTAGATAGTTCATTCTTTAAGGTAGTATAGATATAGGTAACAAAAATATAGATATAGATTTGTCTAATTTTAATTTGATATGAAATTTTAAAAATTAAAGAAGACTTTTAATTTAAGGATATGTAGAATATATAAAAAAGTTTTTTAACTTTGAGGTCTTAAAGACGTTCCTCCACCCCCAAGAAAAAAGAACATTCTATATTGAACTGAATAAAAATAAAAGTAGAACAAATAAATTGGAAACATGAGACTACTTGTTAAATCTAGTTTGGACTCTTCAAACAAGTTTTTGATGTAATCTTTTTTCTCCAACAATTTCTGACTTTTCATAGCTAGTACACCAAGTTGTAGTTTTTGCAACACAAAATTCATTGAACTTCTTGTCAAGTAGATGTTGCTGCAAAAGTATATTTATGGCTATGAAAGTGAGTACATATTAATTATCTAGATAGTCTTCTCATTTGGAGTTGAGTTATTCCTTTCTCCTTGTTGCATCAATTTTGTTGATCTATCTAATTTAACCACAAAAAACATGTAATTGCATAATTGAACAACTCTCACAATCTTGCTTATTTTAAGAAGAAAAATAGAAAACTTACAAAATTTGTAGTTTTAAAGTGGAAGAAAACTCCTCTATTTATAGACAACAAATGTTAGTATGAAAAAATACTTATCGTGCCTTATCAAATAAGTCAGAACTTTCAGAAAAATCACAAATTGTCAGAAATGTCATAACTTTTCGATAAACTCACTACCCATCAATGTGAAAGAGTGTCAGGTTTTAATATAATATAGAATAAATAAATAAATAAAATATGAAATATAGAATATATACTAAATTTAGTGTTTTAAGTTGGGGGGTATTATAGTAATTTAACATTCAAGTTAGGGAGTTCATGCTTTTAAGGTAGTATAGAAGATATATATATATATATATATATATATATCCCTTCTCGGATACACCAATTCCCTCTCGCTAATACATCTCTATCCCCTTTCGGATACATTCCTCCCCTCTCTGATATATCTCTCTGCTACATATTCGGATGTCCTATCCCCTCTCTAATACATTCTTCCCCTCTCAAATACATCCCTCCCCTACATATCTGGATGTCATGTATCCGAAAGTCCAAGTGATGTATCAGGAATTCATAAAATTTAAGAAATTATATAATTTAAAAAACAATAAAAAAAATAATATAATTGACTCTTAATACTATGAGATTTATATAAATTATACTAATTAATAACTCTAGAATCAACAGAAAAGAATGATGAAATATTTTATACTATTTGATCCACTATGTTAGTGGAAGGTCGTAAGCAAAAAATTAATGATTGAACAAAGTCAAATTTATTAAATGGATCGAAACTTGCCAAATAATAATAACTAAAAAATAAAACTTTGTTTTTAAAACAATTATTTATATTTATTTATTTATTTGAGGACCAAATTAGATTATACCTCTTTCTCTATAATGATTTAAATTGTAGAAAACTACAAAAAATTATAATCTGCACTTGTTGAACATAAAATAGTGGATGGGTGTGGCTCCACTAAACATAAATTATTTATTTTCTTCCCCACACACACAAAAAAAAAAAAAAAAAGTAGAAAATTTGAGGGAAGCCATATATAGAGTGGTCTATTTCATGTTAATAGCTATTTTTGTGGATAGTTTTGACTTTTGAATATTTTTGTATCTCAAAAAAGTTCATGAAAGATTTGAAAATTGAAGAAAAAGAATCTATATTAAATTTGGTTTAGTTTTGATTCTAAGGCGTAAAATAATCAAAAAATTAAACTAAATCGATTATATAAATATTTATTTGAATCAATTCAAACTGAATCATGAACCCTCCCCAACTAAATCCATACATAGAGGCAAGGGCAAACCCCACATAGATACCTCCGGGTGCTCGAGCACCCATTAACCTTGTATCAAATTATGCATATCTATGTAAAAATTAAGAAATATTTGTATTAACATAGAGCACCCAATGAATAAATGCTTTGACTAGTTTAATAGCTCATGGGTGCTTAAGACTGTTTTAGTGTTGCTGAGCCTGAGTTTGAATCTCACTTTTAACACGGTTGTTTCTAAAAGCCTAGATCCACCACTGCCTAGAAGAAAGTAATTTTATTATTTTTTGTTTGAGAATTTTTAACACCCACAAAAAATTACAAAGTGGAAAAATAGATGTAATGATTTCTCTATATTGTCCTTTCATTTTCAAATAGTAAATTATCAATCTTTTTTTAGAGTGGACATGCATGGAAGATGAAATCATCAAGAAAAAACAATTATAATCTTATAGTTTCAATAATAATTGCTTTATTTATACATTGTTTCTTCTAGACATGGACAAATCTCAACAAAAGAAAAGTTTTTTTTTTTCTGTTCACTTGGAAAAAAACCATATGATGTACTCAAAAGACAAGAAGTCCAGGATGTGGGGAATCGATTCTTTTTTTAAAAAAATTGAAAATTTTCTTATAAGAAATATTTCATATTGTTTTTAAATTTAGAATATAAATTACTTAACAACAAAGTGGATGAAAATCATGAGAAATTTAACAACTCATAAAGTTATTTAATACTCATTGGTGAAAGATAACAATTAGATAAAGAATTAAGGTCTCATTTGATTAAGCTTGACTAACAGAGTTATTCGATTTCTTTGTTGTTGGAGGGTAAATATTGAATAAAATATTCGAGGTTCATTCTTAATGGGCTAGCAGAATTATTCAGTACCCATGCCGATGGAAAGTAGCAATCATGTTAAATATATAGAGGTCGTTTGGTGTGACAGATAAGAATAAAAGTCATGGGATAAAAAATAGTCCTGGGATAATATTTTGATTTCTTGTTTGGTTGTCATGTTTGGGATAACTTATCCCACCATTTATATCATAGCATGGGATAAGTTATCCCATAAACATAGTGGGATAACCTGTTCCCAACCAAACGACAAGGTTTAATTTGCTTAAACTTTGTTGGCAGAGTTATTCAATATCTGAGCTGACGAAATGTAAGAATCAGATAAAATAATCAAGTTTACGTTTGCTTAAACTTGGTTAATACATAAAATTATTCAGTGTATAGGCTAACGGATATTTTTGTATTGATGGACCATAACAATCTCGATAGGAAAGCCTATCGGACAAGGAGGCAACAATCAACCATCCACTCTCGAGATTCATATTGACTAATAGATTTTTGAGTCCTTGAACTAAAAAAGAATGGTATTCACATGGAAGACAACACGTGACCATGACATAACAATAACATATCCAATGTAATATCACAAGTGGAGAGGGTGACCTTACCCCTACTTTGTGAAGACGGAGAAACTATTTCTGATACACCATACATCATACACCACGATGTGTTTGAAAAGTCTGGAGAGAGTGACCTTACCCTGCTTTGTGAAGACGGAGAAACTATTTCTGATACACAATACACCATGATGTGTTTGAAAAGTTTTTTTCTTTCAGATATACCAAGATACAGTCCAAGTGAACCTATATATTAACATAACTATCTGCATAAATGAGTTAACATCGTAGCTTGCAAGCTGTTCTAAGAAACAAAAGAGATATCTGTCTAGTAAATATGCATCCAAAAATGGCATTAGTAAACTGTAGAGCCTTCACACATTTTTGTACAAATGTGCCAGTGTTGCTTATGCCTCCCCTTTAGGTTCCTGAACAAAACATTAACAAAGAGAGTTAAGCGAGAAAATCCGCAACTTTGATTATGAAAGGGAAACTAAATAATAGTAAACAAGTACACAAACAAAGTGTAATCCCACAAGTGGGGTCTTGGAGGGGTAGAGTGTACGCAAACCTTACCTCCACCTTTGTCCTCGGCTAAACAAACAGTGAAACAGAGGCAATAGCAGAAACTAAATAAAAGTAGGAAGTTTTTTTTTCGCCTTTTAGTTTAAGTTCAGAAACTGATTTTCTACAACTTTTGCTTATATGCATCACGACGACCCATACAGAGAGGACTAGTAAGGAATCTTGTCAAGAGTTGTGGAGTACTAACAATTAGTTTAGTTCTTTGAAACCAAATACAACCCTCATGAGGTCTTTCGCTTTGTTTGTTGCTCTGTCTTTTATTAGCAAAGATAAACATCCACTTTAACCAAAAACATAACCAGAGAACATGTATAAAGATGTACAGAGTTGATCAACTTTCTGGTTAACAAAGATGGAAGTTACTCTGAATCCTTCCAAAAAGTATCAACATAGACTCCAGTGTCATCAAAAGCGAAAAGCACAAAAAAGCTCTAAACTATAAGCGCAAATAAACCATGGACTTTTATTGACTAAAGGTGCAAATGGCGTGTAATCCAAGATTAATAATCACAAGCATGAATAATAAATATATGGACAAAGAAATTGAAAAGACATTATGATAAAGTAAAATATCAATTGTTTAGTGTCGCATCTTCAAGATTGCACTCATTGGCAAAGAAAGTATGTCTTAAAGCCTTGAAGACACTGAAGCACCTACAAAGTGAGGCAAAGCGCTCTACATGTTTTCTGCCTTGCTTTAAGAGCGCCTTTGACAACAATTACACTCTTAGATTGTTTTGTGAAGATCGGCAGATTCAAAGATGTTAACGGTGAATACTTAACATACCTTTACATTTCCACTAGACAATAGGAGCTTTAACTTTCATCTGTGTTGCCGTCTCTTTTTTGATGGTTCAGATCTACACACTGCCAAAGCCATAAACATCCAATAAATTACATAAGCACAGGCATGAAAAGGACAACTGTGAATATAGCAAGGAAAGATCTATTTTACAAGTAAATAATAGGTTTGGGAGCTAGAAGAGAATTTCTTCACTCCTCACTCAAGCAAAATTCTTGATATGAATCATCTCATAAGGAAAATAAAGAGATTGTGTAGCACCTCTAGATAGATAATCCAGATTCGGGTCGCCTTGTATAACTTCTGTAACCCTCTGATCCTGAAACATATATAAGGGTAGTTATAAGAAGATGGACCAATTTTGAGATACATATCTCCTTAATAAGAGCAAATAAGAATACGCCTGAAAGGAGATACACAGATGAAAACCCTAAGTACTCCTCCATACACCCAAGGTTAACAAATTCCAAAGCCTAAAAGATGATAAATCTGCTTCAAATTAGGCATAGAATCTAGTTGCTAAGAATGAAAGATGCATATGACATGAGATGCCTGTGGTGAAAAGAATCTGTAGCACCGTAAAGTGCATAAGATTAGATGATAGCCCAAGATTCATGGCCGAGTTATATAAAGGTATATGCAAAATCTGATGACTAACCGCATCATAAACTGCTCTTTGATTGCGCCAAAATGCCATCGGAGGAAGTAGCACTCTCCCTACAGAAATACAAATGCAGGCAAATTTTACATTATATATATACATAATCATAAACAAAAAAAAAAAATCTGAGAACCCTAGAAATAGCTAGCTCTGATGACCAATGCACCTGATCTAGATCTGTTAAAACTCAAAGGTTCAGGAGAGATAAGTCGAACTGCCTCTTTCCCTTGCTGAGGACTTCCCTAAGTAAACAAAGGAAAAATAAAAAACTTAAAAATAATCAAACATATAACCAAAAATAGGGGGTGGAATTTGTTTCTAACAATGATGATCAAAAAGTATAAAAGGACACATTTAGCATTGGAAGTAGCTATCAAGTTCACACTGTTACCAGGTATCAGTTGTTCAATTCGATTAACCAATTATAAAAGCAAGGGAACAAGAAAAAAGATGCAATAATACAAACTTAACCATAAAAATTGAAATAAACAGCTAAATGAGGAACAGCCAAGAAAAGATAGAAGTATCGGATCTCTTTTGGGACTAAGACACCCCCACCCAGAAAACAAGAAGATGGAATTGCTTGGATTGTGTTCACACAAGCAGATGCCATCACTGTTTTTAATAGCTTTCCTCTCGTGTTTAAATCTTCATACCAGATCCATATTAACTTACCTAGAAATCTCATACTAACAAAACTTGTTGCAAATTTAAAAAGAAATATTAGTTTGAGAAATACCTAGAACCATGGTTGCTGGTGGGACAGGAATCCCTAAACACAGAGAGAGGGTACGAGCTAATCCTTTACTAGAGGGAAAGCTGGTGAAAAGTATAGAGCGTGCTTGCTACACTCAGGTATCCCGTGGAATTAGTCGAGGTGCGCACAAGCTAGCCCGGACACCACGGTTATAAAAAAAAAAACCTAGAATCATGAGGGTTATAAAGGCTCAACAACTGTCATGCTTCTAAAACACTAATTTATTTTAGAACCTGCTAAACATGTAAATGAGAAGTGCACTTTCATGTCACAAGAACACATAATGTAAAATTAAGATGACTTTTCTATGAGCGCCTACTGACATATGACAATTTTCTTTTTGCATTTTCCGTGCTTGAACTTTTAAAGTGAGTTGTTCGATTAACATCTGCAGTTTGCTCCTTTGCAATGCTTGTAGAAGTGTTTGTAGAATTAAGCATGTCCGGTGACCTCATTGCTCTTTTTGTCTTCTTTTGTACAATAACTTCACTTGCAACTTCTCCATCATTCTGATTGTCCCTCATTAAATTGTCTTCTACTTCACAGTCTTTTCTCCCATTATGATCCGGTATTGTTTGCTCTTTTGCAATGCTTGTAGAAGTGTTTGTAGAATTAAGCTTGTCCGTAGACCTCGTTGCTCTTTTTGTCTTCTTTTGTACAATAACTTCACTTGCAACTTCTCCATCATTCTGATTGTCCCTCATCAAGTTGTCTTCTACTTCATAGTCTTTTCTCCCATTACGATCCTGTATTGTTTTCTCCTTTGCAATGCTTGTAGAAGTGTTTGTAAAATTAAGCTTGTTCGATGACCTCATTGCTCTTTTTGTCTTCTTTTGTACAATAACTTCACTTGCAACTTCACCATCATTCTGACTGTCCCTCATCAAATTGTCTTCTACTTCATAGTCTTTTATCCCATTATGATCCAGTATTCCTTGCTCCTTTGCAATGCTTGTAGAAGTGTTTGTAGAATTAAGCTGGTCCGATGACCTTGTTGCTCTTTTTTTCTTCTTTTGTACAATAACTTCATTTGCAACTTCTCCATCATTCTGATTGTCCCTCATCAAATTGTCTTCTACTTCATAATCTTTTCTCCCATTATGATCCTGAATTGTTTCACCGGTAGTCTCTACATGATCATTTTGATCTAACTTCTTTAGATCTTTAACCTCTGCAGGTTGCAGAGAAAGTATAAGCAGACTACAACAAAAACTTGGCAACTTTCAGACATACAAATAGGTTCATAGAGTGAACTTACTTTCAGAGTACATGGATGGTTTTTCAAAACAAAGGGCATCACTTGCAGAAGCCTTACCTTTAGATTCTCTTCCTAAGAATTTCTCATTGAACGTCTCCCATTGAGGAGGAAAACCAAAAAGAAACTGTCCGATCACCTGTAAAGACAGAACCACTGACAAGAATTCAAAGGATCGCCAATTATAATTATCAAAAATCACTTTTACTTTTCTTTGTGACGGTAACATAATTGTCTGAATGCCTTTGGTCAGCATATGATGATTGCTAAAACTTCATCAAACAAAGAAATCCCTGATTTAAATCCCTGATTTCTATCCCAAGTGTAAAAAACTGCACCAAGTCCTTAGAAGTTTTTTTTTTTTTCCGGCTTTTTTCCAGAAGGAGAGATGACAAGGAAAAATAAACTATCACTTTCTTATATTGAGATATTGTCTATGTTGGGATTCCTAGAATCTTTTTATTATTATTATTGTTGAAGGTAGTATATTGATTTCAGCAATAAGTAAATGCTGGGACGTATTTACAACAGGAGGCTACATTACGTCAGCATATGATGATTGCTAAAACTTCATCAAACAAAGAAATCCATAAGTGTAAAAAACTGCACCAAGTTCTTAGAAGTATTTTTTTTTCTGGCTTTTTTCCAGAAGGAGAGATGATGAGGATAAATAAACTATTATCACTTTCTTATATTGAGACATTGTCTATGTTGGGACTCCTAGAATCTTTTTATTATTATTATTGTTGAAGGTAGTATATTGATTTCAGCAATAAGTAAATGCTGGGACGTATTTACCACAGGAGGCTACATTACGTATTGTGTAATGAGCTCAGACAGACAATTATAGCACCAACGTCATTTGCAATAGCCATGATATACCAAAAGAAAAAAACAAGATATACATCTGTATTTAATGCTAATAAACTACAAATAATCGGGACTCCTAGAATCATTTGAGACAAATTTATGAATGATGATGATAATTTATCCATCATTCACAATTTTTGTGTATTTCTGTACAGAAAACATTTTTTTGTCCAGATAATGCTATTTGATTCCTGATAAATCAAACTTATAGACACCCTAAAATAGTTGATCTAACCTTTACAACAAACTAAAAATTATTCTAGTATAATGAACTACCCATTTAAGCTTTGCTACTTCTCTAACCAAGTCTGATGGAAGTGTTCTCTTGTCAACTTAAAAAAAATAAAATAGAAGACACACCAATTTACGGGAAAAACTATTTTCGGTAGGACGCACCTTCTCCTTCCAATTTTTAATTTACTACCAATCAATAAAGGCCTTCTGATGAATCATAGTTTAATAAAATGTAGTATAGTAGAGGAGGTTAGCATCGAGAAGCCTTGTAAATATGCTAGAACAGTAGAGTACGTATACTGAATTAGCTACTCAAAAGACTTAGCTTTTGATAGAGCCCAGTTTTCACTGCAATGGTTATGATCAATCAAACGAATTGTTCTACATTATTTAAGAAGTTAATTTCAGCAACTTATCAAATGAATCTCTACATTAAGTCATGAAAAATCTGCTTCATAACTACATATGCTATGCATACAGTTGGCAATTCTTATTTTTGTAATCCATCTGAGTCTCCATGGTCACAGTTTTGAGCTAAAAGATGCCCACAAAGGCCTAACAGCTTAGACTGTCTCCTGATGAGAAGATATTGCATCAAAAATTGCTGTTAGAAGATATTAGCGGTCCTTTGGTCTTGAAGGCCCCTCGAAGTCTCACTTCTTCTCACTTGTAAGATATCCAAACCACATTTTTCCTTCTGTGTTCACAAATTTTTACTCCAGTTACAATTTACAAATGGGTGTGACTGTTTCTATATCTACCAGCGTCAGATTTTCCTAGGGACCTGCTCTAGCCTTATCTATCAGGAACCAATAGTTCAGCTAACGATGAAGTTTCTCCTTAAACTTGACCTCATCTAAGTAAGGCTTCAGTTAAGGGGTTGAGACAAATACAAACGCTCAAATGTAGGATAGAAGGGTGTCTATTTGTCATCTTCAACATATTAACAAGACAATCACAGAGATCTTTCTCATTGAAAAGTGAGTAGGTTATTGTATCCTTCTTTATATTGAGATATCCAAAAGATTCACTTTAACTTTTTTGAGAAAATTTCTCAAAAGGGGTTTGGGTTTGACATGACCCTTCGGGACTAAAGTTAGATTAAAACAGTTTTCAAGTAAACTGAAGTTGCTCTAGGCAATAGCTTGTCTTTCTCTCTATCTTCTTCTATACTTTCTAACCTATCAGTAATTACTTCTATATTCTATTATCATTGTGCAGTACTAGCATAAGAACCTAAACAAGTATGTTCTTTCTGCTATTATTTTATTCCTTTTCCTTTTAAAGTCGAGAGAAACCACAGATCCTTACTGCAATTAGAGAAAGCGTCCATCTTTGTGATGATAGTCTAATCAAACAATACGATTAATTGGATAACACATCAACAAAAAGATTTCATGGGCAAACAAATACGGCATGTCGCTCGTAACATACCTCAGATGGAAAACCATTTTCCTCTGAACGACTTTTGTTTATGAAGCCTTTGAGGACAACGCATATCCCATCAATGGTCTCAAGATTAAAAACATCATATATCTTGAGAATTGGTGCAGAAGTGAATCCTCGCAGAGCTTGACCCCTACAGAAATATAGTAGAGTGATTAAAACAAAAGGATCTGAGTGCAAAATGCCACTTACTGAGTCAGCTATAACAGAAAAACTACAGGAAAGCTATGTCTTTGTTGGGTTCTTTAATTATAATGAGGTCTTAAGTTGAGAAAACTCCGGCTTTCCCAACCAAATATAACCACGTACTGCTTCTATAAATTACTCGGCCTCATCATCCTTTTACTTCAGATGTATTTTACTTCTTTAATACGGTTGCCAATTTGCCTATTTTAACAATACCTAGGTCCAAGGTGTCCAAGAAATTGAATGACCACATAGTAAATCCGAAATCACAAAACCCCAAATACCTAAAACCAACTATAAACTAGCATTTGATCATAGATTTCGGGAGTACATTTTGAAAATTTATCTTCAAATATCTATTTGACCATAAAATTTTATCAGATTTTTCAAATCTTTTCGAGTACCCACAAACTTCAGATTTTTCCAAGTAAAATGTATATCCAAACACAGCTTCAAATATTCAAAATCACAACTTTACAACAACAACCACAACATACCCGATAAAATCCCACAAGTGGGGTCTAGAAAAAAAAATCACAACTTGAAAAACTCAAATTCTCAAGTTTCAACTTCAAAATCTATGGCCAAATGGGAGCTTAAAAGTTGCAACAAAACTTTGAAAGCAAGAAAAAAAAAGGAAGAGAAAGTTTACTCTCGAGAAGTGAGCCCAGCAACGGCAAGGGTTCTTCCTTGAGAATCTCTTTCAGCCCTAATAAGCCACCAATCTTTCAAACTGACCTGTTTTTTTGTCAAAAAAATCAAAATTCAGGAGAATAAACTAGAATCAATTTTTAGGGATTGCTACGAAAGACACTCACTGTTGGCTGAAAACAAGATTTCGATGAATTGCTGCTTTTGGGTTCCTTCTCCTCGTCAACCCTTTGAGTTTGACAAGTTGAAGCAGAAGTCATTGCCACCCTCCTTCTTGCGCGGGAGTGTCACTCTCTCTTCCTTGTCTTTCAATTCCCAAAAACCTCTTTTGCTGTTCCTTTCGGGGAGAAGTTCAAAATTGGCCCGCACTCGTATTTTAGATACATGCGAATAGATCCGGAGTCCAAAGTAAAAAAAATTGAGTGAAATTTTTAAAAGGGCAACAAAATAAGTTTGAAACCAAAAGGGTAACATTTAATCAAGAGGGGGAGACAACGTCTAAATTGGGGTTCCAAAACAAGCGCAATTGCAACCCCAATTTATACTTTAAAATGTATTGGGTATCAAATACATGTATCTAGTATCAAAAGATACATGTTGAGTTGTTGACCGTGCATTTGATTAGAAATTAATAATTTGTGAAATGATATAGTATAGTTATTTTAAACTATAGAATATATTAGTATTTCCGATAGGAATATTTGTTCAATCAAGTATTTTTACCCTTTTAATTAGCGCTATTAGATTAACAGAAAATTCATATGATTTGGAAGGAGTGTTGTTTGAATTTTGAAAACTAACAGCAAATATTGCTCTTTGATTATATTACTGGTCACTTATCAAATGCAGGAACAAAGGGAGAATAAAAGAGTAACTTATCAAGTGAAAGCACTACCATGAAATAACATATAGTATTAATTCATTTTCGAAACCATCCTGCGTTCACCCAAGATCGAAGAAAAGGAAACATTTTTATTAGAGAGGTTGTTTCCAAAAGACAAACAAGAAGGGCACTTTATCCCCCCCAGATGACAACAGAGGCATGTATAGACCAAGCAGCTGATATGAAGTCATGAAATTATTCAAAATTCACACATCTTTAAAACGGAGAAATTCTAATCGATAGCAAGTTCATGTCCTCATTTCCCTTATTTGGTGTTATGCTTTTTCTTCTCTGTGGATGTGTCTGTGGCATGGAGAGTATGTAACTGCAACCTCTGAAATGGAATCCATGAGATTTGCAGAAGTTTTTGGTTGGGATTGTTCATATTGAACCCCAGCCACCACCTCCAGGGGTAAGAATCTGAAGTATTTCCCCAGCCTGCACCTCAATTGTGTTTTTACCACCAACATATACCTTCCTTTTATCTTTGGTGATGAGGAAATTAGCACCCCGAGCCCCATCTGCTCCACCCATGAGTCCCCTTGGGGCATGCACGCGTCTTTCTGAAAGGATACTGACGATGACTGGACGTTTGAATTCTATCTCCCTGATAATGCCATCACCTCCTTTATGTTGTCCAGCACCACCACTATTCTCTCTTATTCCAAACTTATGCAATATAACTGGGTATCTTTGCTCAAAGATCTCTGGATCTGTCATGCGAGTGTTGGTCATATGGCACTGGACTGCACTCGTCCCATCCCATGTAGGTCCAGCCCCACTTCCACCTCCAATTGTTTCATAGTAACCAAAAGTGTCATCACCAAAGGTTAGATTATTCATGCAACCCTGGGAACAAGCACAAGCTTGGAATGCAGTGAGAACGACATCGGTGACCCTTTGTGATGTAAGAACGTTACCACCCACCACAGCAGCCTTGTCACTTGGAGAGAGAAATGAACCAGGAGGTATATAAATCTTTACAGGAGCCAAGCAACCTTGATTGAGAGGAATATCAACATTCACCAAACAGCGTACACAGTAAATAACTGCAGCAGCTGTCACTGCTTCTGGAGCATTCCAATTACCATAAACTTCTGTGCTGGTCCCAGAGAAATCAAAAAATGCTTCTCCCTTCCGAGAATCTATCGTAAGCTTCAAGTGTATGGAAGACCCGTCATCCATGTAATCTTCCTCTTCGATAGTCACTAAGTCTCCCTCTCCAGACCTTTTTGATTCGGAAGAAACTCTCCCAGCAACAGATTTAAGCATTTCTCTCACTGCTTCTTCAGCATTAGCCTGCACATGGTTCATGTATGCCTGTACAGTTTCCAGACCGTATTGCTCAATAAGCTCATTAATAAGGGTAATTCCTCTCTGATTTGCAGCTACTTGTGCGTGAAGGTCAGATAAATTATCCTGAAGCCTGCGCGACCCTGGAATCTTATGAGTTGATTCTTCAGAACAGGGGTAACAAAGAAGCTTGGTGATTCCTTCTTCCTGAAAAATACCCTTCTCAACAAGCTTGAATGTTTTTATTGCTGCTCCTTCCTCCCATATGAACTTTGAGAAAGGTGGCATACTTCCAGGAGTAATACCCCCAATCTCTGCATGATGCCCTCTACTTGCGACAAAGAATATCAATCTACCTTTGTTAAAAACAGGTGTAATAACAGTTATATCAGGCAAGTGGCTACCACCAGCAGAAGGATGATTGGTGACTAAAACATCTCCCTCATTTAGTTTATCACCCCAGTACTTCAGCTGCCATCGAACGGTGCTCGACATGGCCCCCAAGTGAACAGGAACATGGGGTGCATTTGCCACAAGCCCACCATCAGGGCCAAAAAGTGCACAAGAAAAGTCTAGGCGCTCTTTAATATTTGTTGATATAGAAGTCCTCTGCAAGGTGCGCCCCATCTGTTCAGCTATTCCCATAAACCGGTTGTTGAAAATTGACAGTTGTACAACATCTGCAACTTTTTCATCTACCTTCGCCGTATTGGAAGTCAACTCTATCTCTATTTTAATGTTACCATATTTAGTAACAATGGCCTTGCAGTTAGGTTCAACAATGACAGTACTATTGCCATTCATGATAATTGCTGGGCCAGGAATAACATGCCCATATGCCAAATTTTCAAGCTTGAACAAAGGAGTGTCATTCCATCCACTCTCAAAGTATACCTTGTAGTGACTTTCAATTTTAGGGGCACCAGGGGAAGAATCTAGGGCTCGAGGCTTCAGTATGTTAGTGACTCCAACACCGCGAACCCTAACATCACATATAACTATACTCCTGTTTTGAAGTTTAAATCCATATTCCCGTTGGAACAACTTGACAAATTCAGCAGCATAATCACCTCCTGATCCATCATCATTGATTGGTCTCTTTACCATGATTGCGGTGTCTGTTCCCTCGTACCTTAAGTTCAAGTATGTTTCACTGTTGATACTTGCTTCTCCGAACCCTTGCTCCTGCAGCTTTGACTTCACCTGCTTCAGCAAGATAATTTCTCTGCGACAGGCTTCAATCACAGAATCAGGACTATAAACAGCTGAATATGGCTCTTGTGCCTCTTCTACCACATCAGCTAACCCCATACCATATGCACTTAAGATCCCACATAACCTGTGAATAAGAACCTCCTTCATTCCAAGTGATCTAGCAATGGCACAGGAATGTTGAGGACCTGCACCTCCAAAGCAAGCAAGAGCATGGTTGCTTGTTTCATGGCCCTTCATTTCTGTCAACTGTCGTATTGGACGACACATGGTCTCATTGGCAACATTCACAAAGCCTTGTGCAATCGCCTCAACTGTCATGTCCCTCGCAGATGAATCCTGGCTCTTTCTGTAGGAATTGATTTGCCTTGCAAGTTTTTCAAACTCTTCCCTGGTAGCATCAATATCTAATGGCTGGTCTTCATTGGGACCAAAAATGGAAGGGAAAAATTCAGGAATGACATAACCTAAAATAAGATTTGCATCTGTAACTGCTAGTTGCCCTCCTTTCCTGTAACAAACTGGTCCTGGATGTGCACCAACTGAATCTGGTCCCACCCGGAAAGAACCAAACTGAAATTTTAACTTTGATCCACCACCAGCAGCGACTGTGTTTACATCGAGCTGAGGTGCTTGAATTATTGCACCAGCAACCTGGGTTTCTATAACTTGTTCATAGCTACCAGCATATCGGCTGACATCAGTGGAGGTACCACCCATGTCGAAACCGATTAGGGCCTTGTCTGTTTCAATCCCAAAGAGTGTCTGAGAGTAACCAACTACACCACCAGCAGGACCTGACAAAATTGCTTTGTGGCCTGAAAATCTATTTTCTGGTGCAAGCCCTCCATCCGACTGCATGAATAAAACATTCAACTTCCCTTGTCCTTCATCAAATTTGGACATAAAACCTGACAAGTATTCTTTAATAACGGGAGTCAAATATGCATCTACACTTGCTGTAAAACCTCGAGGAACAGCTCGAACCATAGGAGTTAAAGCAGATGATATAGATACATGCCGGAAGCCCAAACTAAGCGCTAACTTTTCCAGAAGTATCTCATGATCTGGGTAAGTATAAGAGTGAAGCAAAACCACAGCTAAGCAACTAATACCCTTTTGCAGCAAAGCATTCAGTAACGGTTTCAGAGCTTCCTCATCAAGTGGCTTTACAACCTTGACAAGCTCGCCCGAAATACCTTGAACAAGTGATGGAGAAGGGTTCAAATCTACTCCCTCCTTATCAAGAACCAGCTCAACCCTCTCATCAACCTCTACAACCTCCTCATACAGATTCGATGGTTTTGATACAGTGAGGTCAAATATATGTGGACGAGCCTGGTTACCAATCTGGAGCAAATCCCTGAAGCCTCGAGTGACACACAGTGCAATTCTCTCCCCCTTCCTCTCCAACAATGCATTTGTTGCCACGGTTGTACCCATCCTCACCCATTCTATCTTATTGGTAGGAAGCTTTGAACTACGGGGAATTTTCTTTCCAGTAAATTCCTCCAAAATCCTCCTTATTCCTTCAACTGGAGCATCATCATAATTAGAAGGATCAACTGACAACAACTTCATGACTCGGCCTTCAGGTTTACCAGGAATGTCTGCATAGACATCAGTAAAAGTGCCCCCTCTGTCGATACAAAATTTGAGTTTTGCTTCACTTTGACTCCCCATGCTTTCTACAGGAAGAGAAAGAAATGACTTGACTATACAGAAAATATTGCAATAACCTGGTATATTGCCAGTAAAAGAGAGTTAAAAAGGGCTTTGGTCACAAGTATGACAAATTCAATTAGCCAAAGACTAATAGCAAAATAAACACAGCACCATTGTAGACTATGGACCACAAGAAATTGCAAGAAGAGGAGCATCAAACACTGTTCAGAAGGGAATCGATATATGTCTTCAAGTGCTTGAATGTTAACATTCTTGCATATAAGAATCAATAAAGGCAGCAACCATACAAGGGAAAAAT
This sequence comes from Solanum verrucosum, assembly GCF_900185275.1. NCBI lineage: Eukaryota > Viridiplantae > Streptophyta > Magnoliopsida > Solanales > Solanaceae > Solanum > Solanum verrucosum. The sequence goes on from NW_026019923.1 coordinate 3,712,535, forward strand.
CAGGATGGTCCCTTAAGTATGGGCATAGGAATTTATTTTTTTGAGAAGGTGGGCATAGGAATATTTTGATCCCTCATAAATACAGCTGAATACTTATGTTTACAAAAGTGAACAGTTTTGGTTCAAGCTATAGCAGATTTCTTAAAACTAACAGAAAAAAAGACACAAACTAACAGTACCATCTGTTGAGCTAATGTAAAGAAGACAGAGAGAAACCTTTTCCTAAATTTTCCTGTTGTAAAGAGGAAAATCCCTAATTTCTTTTCTTGGCTTTTGGCGCCAAAGTGCAGGGATACAGCAAAGCAAGAAAAAATAGCACAAAGAAAAACTAAAATTGTAATAATCTAGTTTAAAGGCATTACAATAAGGAAAGAAAACCCATTTACAGCGGGAGAACTTTAACTTCTTCCCAAACTTTCCTTCTTGCACCAGAAACAAAGAAGTGTATAATGCATCTCAGTTTTCACAGTGAACAAATCTCTATTTAGTTGCTACAGACCCACTTTCGTAATCGCGTGGCCACCAAACACAATTTAATTGAGAGCTAATTTCCAAACTAATATACTTAGCCTTAAAATTGCACAGATTAAGGCTTGAAGCACAATTTTCCTTCGATTGAACTTCAATTCTTTTTTTATTAGATCCTTCCATGATCCATTAATGAAATCTATACATCTATCGTTGATTAAGGCTCCTTGCTTCTAGATTAGCTGTTTGGTTTCTAGCGACTTTGGTAGATTATCTTTGGTAGAAACAGTGCCTACCAGTCCTTTAATTTTCTAGGATTTTGGAAGATTAAGGAGTTAGTGTCTACATATTGGCTTTAGTTTAACTGTGTCTTGTGTCTTGTGTCTTTTCTGCTATATGTTGGACCAAAGCTATCCACTTTTACAAATATAAAGGATCTTTTATGTTCAACTAAAAGGAGTATCCTGGTTCTTTGCACAAAAAGAAAAGGAAAAGAGCATCAAACACTGTAACTGAAGGATAAGATGATGAACTCAAGTGCTTGAGTTTTGAATATTCTCGCATATGAGAATCAACAAAGCAAGCAACCCAAAAACAAGAAAGTGAGGGGAAAAAAAACATAAAAACTATGACTTTTTAGTAGTGAAGAGCATCAAACACTATAACTAAGGGAGAAGATGTATGCACTCAACTACTATGAAAACAGCAAGCAACCAAAAACTAGAAAATAACCCCCAAAAAATAATCCAATACACACTCAAAGTGCTTGAGTTTTGATATTCTAGCATCTGAGAATCAATAAAGCAAGCAACCTCAAAACAAGAAAGTGCTAACAAAAACAATGATATTCTAGCATCTGAGAATCAATAAAGCAAGCAACCCAAAAACAAGAAAGTGCAAACAAAAACAATGATATTCTAAATGCAGCTGAGATTCAATAAAGAGCATACGTAAAGAAATGAATCTTGAGCCTAACTCAATCCCAAAAGCTAGCTCATGAAGGCAGAATTGCTTGAGACCATATAAGTTGACCACTCATCTTATCACCTAACCGATGTGGGAACTTTTTCATTCTTCAACATTAAAAATTACGACTTCATAGTGCATCAAACACTATAACTAAGAAAGAAGATATATGAACTCAACAGATTAAGCATCAATACACTTCCAAGAATCAAAAACAGCAAGCAACCCAAAAAAACACACAAGGGAGTGAGGAAGGAGATATCCACAGTCAAGAGCTTGAGTTTTGATAACTTTGAATCTGAGAATCAATGAAGCAAGCAAAACCCAAAACAAACAAAATCCACATATGGGTTTGCATCAATCTAAGTGCTGGAGATGAACAAACAAAAATTAGTAAATGGGTCTCAAACCTCTAAGCCTTAAATTTCAATATAGCTACAACCCATCAAAATTTTCTCAACTTTCAATCAAATCCCAGATGTATAATGAGCTAATTATCACTGAAAAGCAAAAGAGTACCTCAAATTCAACGAGAAACTGCTTAGTTCTTCAACCTACAAATCCAAAAACGATTCGAACATTTGCTGATACTGACTAAGAAAGAAGCTGATATTCAATCACTTTATGAAACTTCGCGGAAAATCGAGTGTCATATAATACTATATACTAATTCATGATGATGAGGAAAATGCAAATAATGACGAGGCTTTGTAAACTTGTATATATCCACAAAAGCTAGACATAAATAAGGTCAAAAATTCATCTAAACTTTTTTTTTTTGAGTTTGATATCTAAACAATCGTGAGATTGTAAATTTCATACATAAACTATCACTTATTTGTTTAAATAACACAATGTGTATAATGCACTCAATTTAGGTAAACTATTACTTATTAGTTTAGATAATACACCTCAATGGTGTGTGTGATGCACTCACTTTAGGTGTGTTTTGGACACTCGTATTTTATTAATTACAAAGATATATTTAATCCAAAATAATAATAATATATTAAATAAAATTTCATAAGTGAATATAGAGAGTATAGCGTAAATATGTTTTACTATTATCTTGGGGAGGCAGAAAGATTGTTACTAAAGGACTTTCGGCACAAATACAATGATTTCATATATAAAGGAGCAAATAGTAACAAAAAAATATAACTAATAGAAGAAGTAGTGCAAAGCCTATAAGAAAATAATATAAACAACAACATAATAATGCAATTGCCGTAAAATATTGAACAAAGGAAAATAGATGTAAGAAACTAGAACTAACAAAAAATAGGCTAGTACAATAAAAGCCACCAACAAGCTTGAGCCCTCAAAACCTTGACAACACTCCACTATCTATTAACCTTCTATCATAATATACAACTTTCAGTACACACACCCTCACATCTAAGATAATTTAAAGGTATAATGCATAAACATGACCCTTAACTTGGCTTCAACGAATAATTATGTCCTCCAACTTTGAGTATGCACAAGTAGGCACTTAAATTTATATAAAATTGAACAAGTAGACATACATGTCCTATATGGCATAATACACATCGGACGCCATGTAGGACACAAAATTGCCATGTAGGACGAATGTGTCTATTTGTTCAATTTTATACAAGTTTAAGTGTCTACTTATACAGACCCAAAGTTAAAGGTCATAGTTGCCAACTAATACCAAGTTAAAGGTCATACTTATGTATTATGCCTAATCTAAAGTTATGTCATGTTAGGTCTAATCACCTCTTTTTAATTATTTTTTTGTCTCACCTCTACCCATCTCATGTCTCATGCCTAATACATCCACCTCTCGGACCTCCTTACTAGAGCGTATGGAATCTCCACTTCACATGTCCAAACTATCACAATCTCGCTTTTCACATCTTATTCATCACGGTGACCACTAATTCATGAAGTCTATGATAAAATACATTGCTAGTCTTTACATCACATGATCTTTAAAATATTATTCTTAACTTATAAAAGTTCCTAATTTTTGAAACAAGATGTGGCTGTAGTTTAGTGGTAAGAATTCCACGTTGTGGCCGTGGAGACCTGGGCTCGAATCCCAGCAGCCACACATCTCATTTTTTCTACACCAAACTCTTAAAACGACGTCGTATAACATACTCAAACTACTAAAACGGTGTCGTTTGATGACCCACCCACCCGCATCAGCACTAGGTTAAATAGCTCCAAAGTCCGATCTAAAGTCTTCACTGACACTCTCGGAGGAAGAAAAATCAAAGATCGTAGCTTTTGGGTTCTTCAAATTCTACACAAATTTCACTGTAAGTTTCATCCTCGCATAATTCAATTTCATTTTTGTTGAATCCTGTTTTTTTTTTCAGAAAAAAAAAGAGTACTTTTTGATTTAGCTGATTTTGGTTGGCGATTTATCTTTTAGGGGTAAATTTTTTGTGATTTATTGTTATTTCGTGCAATTGAATGGTTGATCTGCTGTAATTTCGGTAATTCGATAAGGAATGAGGTACATTGTATCAGATTGTATAAAAAGGAGAATTGTTGTTTTGTTTTGTGGGTTTTATGAAGGAAATGGAATTTGTTATGATGTGAAGTGAATTATGTAGAAGAACTAGATTATGGATCAAGGGTTCTGGAGGGCTATGAAGATGAAACAGAATGTATAGGGGACTAAAGGTTTCATTTCTATAGTGGTTAAGGAGTTCTGCAAACAATGGGAAGAGTTTAATAGGGGTTTTGTTTCGTGTGATGTAAATGTTTGTAAATGGAAAATGTTAATACCTAAATCATTTCGTGGTGTTTACTTGACATGAAGTTTGGTGGCATACGGTCAATTTTTGTTGATAAGTAGAAGGGAGTTTGGAGTAGATTTGTTGGGAGAGGGGTAATGTTGGTGGTGTTCAATATTAACCTTGTGAGTTTCAAATATTGAGGATATTGTCTCAATATTGGTGAAATGAGTGATATTTGGTATGAGTGAAGAAGTTTATAGTGTGTACTGGCTTTATGCACTTCAAAAGATTGAAGCTACTTTTCCCTAGTAGGGTTGATTATTTAGCATTTGTACTCATTAAAAACATTTAAGCTATTGAAGATAGCTAAAGCAGTTTTGCCATAAATGTTCTGATCATACCAAACCGATACTTGGTGATGTGGGAAAGATCTTTGTATTTTGGTCAATATTTAGCTCAACTTGGATTATACAACTTGAATTGCTGTCTATCTTTAGCATGAATTAGGTTTTTCTTGGCTTGTATAATCTCCTATGGTCCAAGGGGATGGAGACAATTTGCTCAAGATGGGATCTCAAAGGACATGTTTTGCATTTGTGAAATGATCCTAATTAACAGCTAGAATTAATTGGTGCCCAAAGAGGTGCATTGGATTCAAGCTTAAGAATTAGAAATCCACAGGATTAAATCCCTCCATCCATATAGGCCTCGAAATTATTCCAAACCAATAATGTCTGCAATAAAGTTTCATTTATATAGTGCTTCATGAGATGCAAAAAGTGGGAAGACTCAATTGGTTTGTTTCATATGATGTAAAACAATGCAAAATGCTTATAGGTGGAATATGTTAACAAGGGAAAATAATTCTTAAATCATTTTCTGGTGTTTGATTGACATGAAGTTTGGCGGCATGCATTATTTTTTTCCCGATAAGTAGAAGTGAAATTACGGAGTAGTCTGGTGGCATACAATAATGATGTAGATTTGGGAGTGGGGTATGTTGGCATTTTTTGATGTTATCTTTGTGAGTCAACGAGTGAAAATATTGCCTAAGTATTGGTGAAGTGAGTGATCTTTAGAATGAGTGAAGAAACCTATAGAGTATATTGCCTTAAGCACCTCAAAAGATTATTTAGCATTTCTACTCATGAAAACATTTAAGTTCGATAGCTTAAGCAGTTTTGCCAACAAGGTTCTGATCATACCAAATTGATACTTGGTGATGTGGATAAGGTCTTTGCATTTTGCTCAATATTTTAGCTTAACTTGGATCATGCAGCTCAAGTTGCTGGTATAGCTTTAGCATGAATCAGGCTTTTCTTGGCTTGTACATTCGCCTATGGTCCAAAGGGATACATTGCTCGAGATGGGATTTCAAAGGACATGTTTTACATTTCATGTGTACATGATCCTAATTTATAGCTAAAATCAACAGGTATCCAAACAAGTGCATTGGATTCAAGCTTAAGAACTAGAAATCCAAAGGATTAAATCCTGCCATTTATATAGGCCCTGAATTATTCCAACCAATAAATGTCTGGACTAAAGATATAAGAATGAAGACCATGTAGGATAAACAAAAGAGAGGAAGAGAGATGGAGAGTATTAAGTATTTGTTTTAGGATTTGCTTGGAAAGGGAAGAAGGAAATGTGTAATGTGACAGTAACACTTAATGTAATTTGTTCATTAGCCTAAAGTTTTGTTAGACTTTACAAACCACTTTGCTAAAGGATGTTTTGGACTTTATTTGAATGAAAGGGAAGGAAAAGAAAGGAGAAGAGAAGAGAGTAGTAAGTTTAACTTTGCCATTGGATTGACTTTTAGGAAGAGAAAAGAGGAGATAGATCCATGTACCTTAAAAGAAAGAGCTGGCATGTGTTCATTGGCTCCAGCTTTGCATGTCTCTTGGTTCGCTGGCATCTTGGTTCCTAGGCACTCTTTGGCCAGTTGATAATATTGTCCTTGTTTTTTTAATTCTGCCTTTTTTTCTGCTGACTTTAGCGTTTGTTAGAGTCTGTTGAACAGCTTGGCTGACTAATCTAGTTGGATGATTTGTCTTCTAGATTGTTAGAACACAGGTGTTAGTTTGAGTGTGTAGCTGCAAAAAACTTGTAAATATGAATTCTAAAGTTGGAGTGATTAAGAATTTCAGATTGGTAAAGGGAAAATGGGTAGCCAAGAGAAGAGACTCAGCAATAGTCTCCAGATGTTTAAACTTAAGTAAGAATGATGTAAATTTGGAATAGATAGTTGCTTTCTAGTGACTACCTTCTCTTTTAGTTATCCTTTTCTGGAGTTTTATTGTTCACATATTATGCGACAAAAATATGGTGGTTGATTTGTCTAATATGCTTGTTTGTGCATGAATGTTGCAGATGATTGACGACCAGGACCTGGGTTTCTTTGCCAACTTTCTTGGTATCTTTATCTTTGTGCTGGTGGTCGCTTACCATTATGTGATGGCAGATCCCAAATATGAAGGCAATTGAAAGTTGTTATTTTAGAATTAGCTTGGGCAAAAATAGTTATGTTTATTTGCCTTTGGCAGCTCTATATGATAGATATTGAATTTTGATGTGGCGAAACATTTAAATTACTGAGCATGGACTTGTATGTGACTGCTTCTGGTCCATAGAAACTTGGCTAAAACTATTGATCAGTATTCAGTTCATTGCTACAAATAGAGTAAATGATGTTATATTTTCCTTTCCCCTGTTGCTTAATGTTCTAGTAGTGTTTATTGTTCGAAACAAAAGAAATTGCTGTCTCTGAGATTTGCACCTCTAAAGAATTAAATATTAACAGCAAAATCTATTTTGAACTTGCAACATTAATCTAGATGCATAGTGACCTTATGTGTTACACTGTTTTTACTAAGACCATGTAGATTGTTATTAGAATATGGTTTTCTTTGTTATGACCATAAAGTCATTCATAGTTTAAATTGCCTAGATAATTATGTGTTTGATAAAAATGTAAAGAAGATTCAGAATAATATATTGCTTTAGAATTTAAGGAAACTAGAGAGAACTATATTAGAGCTACAGCTTTATGCTTTTGTGTCCATTGATCATATGGATTTGCTTATATAGTAACTTAAGAATCATGTAGCAGATTCTTATGAACAAATTGGTTCACCCAAAGGATCTTCCCACTTCACCAATTCTTTTATCGCGTTGTCGATGTCTCTTACTTCCCTCTCCAAAAAGCTCATGCAAAATTCTAAAGAACACAAACAACCGACAATCGTTCCTCTAAGCTCTATACCTGCAATGTCCCTCACTTTACCACGGACCTCGTTTGAGTTCTGAAGAAAAGAACTCAGAATCATCTCCATCTCCTCGTCGTTTCTTGAATACATTACATCCCCCCTTGGACATGACGAATTCCCTTCTTCAAGATCATTCAATATATTCTGCTCTGGCTGGATTTGAGAAGTTTTTAACAGTCTGATAGAAATAATTTTCTCAAAGGAGCTCACTGAAGAGCTTAGAGCATCATTAAAATGCTGTAAGTTGTTGTTTATGTATTGTTGAAGCTCCCTTTTATCAGGATAATACCTATCGAACGCTTGAGAGAGGAATTCGATATCACAGGACATGAAGAACAGAACATCTGCCATCTTTGACAAAGACATTTGGAGCTTTTGGTAGCAAGAAATTGGAAAAGGAATAAACCAGAATTTTGGTTCCAAGACTGCATCTTTAATGAACTTTTCCAAGTCTTGGACTTGAGATTTCAGATTCCTTTGCTTCTCCATTAACCCCTTTTGTCTTGAATCAACTACCATGTGTTTAGTGCATTCATTGATTGTTCCTTGGATTAGATAGAGATATTTTTTTACTAAAGTTGCTGAAGTTGTAGGTTGCAGGATAAGTTCAACAACGATGAAACAAGCTAGTCCAATGAAGGCCTCGGTGAGTCTGTAAATTGCGAATACACTAGGTGGACCATAACTTTTTCTGCCTAAAATCAGTAGTGAACCTATTACTGCTGCTGTTCCCCCTGCTTGAGTGAACATCCTACTATGCCTTAAAAATGTGGTGAAAATTATCCATGGGAGAAGAGATAAGAACCTTATTTGCGCGACTTTTTGAAAAATAGTGCAGGCAAGTACACCATACACTGATCCTATAGCTGTTCCTTGTGCTCTTGCATTTGCTTCTGTGAAAATTGCTTGTTTCCTTGTAACAAAGCTGAGGGCTATTGTGAGGCCTGACCAGTAACCATTTTCAATATTAAATAGCAGACCAAGCAACACAGCCAGTCCTAATGAAAATGAACACTTGAACGCGAATACCACCATTCTCTCATTGATTATTAGCATAGTCCTATCAATGCAGACTCGTCTGCAACACGATGTGCTACTACTACTACTACTTCTTTCTGTTGTGGCTCTAAGTCCTTCGTTTATAGGTGTGATCGTTTCAGAGTCACTCATGCACATTCTGAAACAAGATAAGAAGAAGAGTGCTGCTTGATCTTGTTTTGTTGGTAAGATTGGTTCATTAGAATGCCTAGAAGAGTACTCCTTCTCAAACTCCCCTTCTGTTACTGAATTATGTGGTAAAAATGATCTATCTTGCCCCATTATTTGACCAAGAAACATCATAACATGATGTGTGACTTTAAAAAGCTCTTTATCTATCATTCTTGTGGGAAAAATTGGACAAGAAGTTATAGCCAATTCCATTCCTTTCATTGATACATCCATGTTTTGTAAACCAAGTCCTGGATCTGTGAAATTGTGATTCAAGTATCTCAACCAAGGTTTCTCCCATTGCAAACCTTCCTATAAGTATAAGAGGGACCATTTAGATTATTGAACAATAACATTTTTATCTCACGTATGGATACTGAACTTTATTCACGTTAAACAGTAAAGTCATAAAACTACTTGTATCATATGAAAGTAGAGCACCATAAAACTATAGTTACTCGCATTTTGAAGAAACTGAACTTTACCTACTATAACAGTAGCAATCAAATTAGGATAGGTTTTGTCATTAGGATCGGTTAAGTTTAGTGACTTTACTGTTATAATGGTTATTTTAATGTGAAAAAATAATTTAGTAACTTTACTGTTATAGTAGATAAAGTTCAGCGATCGTATTTAGCTTACCTCCAAGAATTTGATAGTTTCAAGAAGCTTAGTTCCTGTATCAGTAAAGGGCTTTGTTTGAGAAATTAGCTCCATGGTTATTTGACCATCTTGTGTATGAATGGCTTTCAAATATAAATTTATTCTTCCTGTTGCACTTTCTGCATAAATTTGGTATAATTTTTTCACCTGTCATAATAAATCAATATTTATTACTATATATATATATACACACATTAGCAATCAATATAAATGAATTTTTGGCACTTTTTTATGGTCCAAATGAATGAAGTATATGCACAATACTTCTTACACTTTAGCTTCGCTTCTGGTCCTACGTCTTATTTATTTGTGACGTCGAGGAGTTGTATGATGTGAAAATCTTTACACGTTTTTCCACAATAGTGAAATGACATGATGATGTTATAAATTTAATTATCAAAACATTGAATGAAGTAATGCAACAACTATATATATGTACAAAACCCCACACATATTTACTCCAAAATGTGCATCTTCTCTTTCCCCATGTTTACAATTTTTAATCAAACAGACTGGAAATATCTGTGAAGTTTATATTATGGACCATAAAAGAGTACCATACCAATCAAATTAAATAATATAATCAATCAAATTGTCATAAGAATAAGGGCATTTCTATCTACCACAAAAAAAGTGCAATGAGCATATGTCAAGTTGTACATAAAAAAATTAATTTTGCTCGGATATCAAATGAGCAGGTTGGACTGAATTTGAGAATATCAAAATGGATTGAGTTTTCATTAATCATGACTATATATTATATATCAAACTAAAAGTTGTCTTTTAAAAATATTCAGACAGGAGTTTCACAGGGATCAATTTGGGTTGTATATTAGTCCAATTTTAAAATGAGATGAATTAAACAGGTCAAAAACAAATTGAGTTAGTAAAATAAACAAGTTATTAACCGTTCAAACCTAAATGGATTGGACAAATCATGATTTTATGAGCTGATTTTATCATCCCTGATTTCACGTAACGAATTTTTCTCTCTCTTCTCTTGCACTAGAGTTGAGTAATTCTTCAAAGAACTTAAAAGTTCGAGCTTAAGATCTATACACCAACCATAGGAACAATATTACACAATGAAGTCACTTATAAAGTAACTTCACCAATAATATACATAAACATAAACATATGTTTATACTGTCAACATATATAAGTTATTTAATCTCAAGTTAAAATTAAAATAATTGATATAATTATTTGTTTAAAAAACATTGATTTATAAATATTTACACACCAAATGGACCTTTCCTAGAAGATCCAAATTAACTTAACTTCATTGTTGTAGTTTCATGTCCGACCAGACTAAAAGACATCAACTTTAATTTTCAACTTATAAATTTTATAAAGAAAAAAATAATAATAATATTATAACAGACAAATTAATACCAACTTTGAGCAAATTAAAATAATATATACTTAAATGAACGGTTAAAACATAGTGTTTATATATTTGACTTTTCAACGCCTTGAAAACCTTGGTTACATCGAAAGTATAAAAACATTTTAGTGGCAATAGATTTTCTTTTAGCAATCATCAAAATAATTAGCAGCAATTGAGTTAATGTCATTGCATTCAAAATCACTTAAGATTATAATATTTATATTTATTATTGTCATAATATAATATAACAACAATAAACAACAGAAATTAACAACTGACAAATTTTATAGATAAATAACAAAACCTATCACTAATCCTATTTAGCAACGAATATTAGTAAAAAATTATCAAAAAGATTATGTGAAGCGATTTAACGACAGATTAGCGATGAAGTTCATATATACATACCTCATGATAAGCTAGCCAAGGATAGGGTAGCAACAAAGCTAAGATAGAAGCCAAAGCTCCAAGTAAAGTGCTAAAAGCAATTCTAAGAGGGTGCATCACAGGAGAATTGACATAAAGCCCATGAATAACAGCATCAACATACACTATAACAAGTTGTCCAAAGGCAATTCTCTTGCACATTAAGTCGGTACTCTCCGGTAATGCCACCAAAAACGCGCTCACCGCCACCATGAGGGCGGCTACCTCGGGTGAGTAGTGGTCGGTGGCGACATAATTATGAAGCCATAGGCCTAGCATGGAAAGTGGCATGGTTTGAAGTGTGGCAAGACATGCATGCCAACATCCCCTTAGGGCATGGCCTAACGTGGCGTCGGATACTATGAATATCGACGTCACGTAGGAAAAAGAAGGAAATGCTAGTTGCTTTGCAAGAGAAGGTGGACTATAGAGGGTGACGCACCCCACTATAATGCATGCTAAGGCGGTTCGAATAGCTGAGTGTAGCCTCATCCACCACATGACACGAGCTCGTTTCGCCACCATGGTAGTTGGCATGATGAGAGTAACAATTAATAATCTAGAAGATTCACCTTCAAGTGACAAGACAACTACTCTCTACACCTATTGCCACTAAACGATTAACTAGAGACTCACCTGCCAGTAACAAGACGACTACTTCATGCATACCACTAAATAAGCTAGCTAGCCAGAAAATTCACCTGCCAACAACAAGACGACTAGTACTCTCAACACATCACTAAATGGCTAGCCAGAAGATTCACCTGCCAGTAACAAGACGACTAGTACAACATGTCACAAGTTAAATGGTTAACAAGAAGATTCACCTATCAGCAACAAGACAACTACTCTCAGCACGACACTAAATGGCTATATGTCATTCAACATGGTAGTGACAAGATGACTACTTTCATCAACACACCACTGAATGACTATGTATAGACTTTCGCCTGCTAGTAACAAGACGACTACTTTCTAGACACGACGAAACGACTATATGGACATGCACAATGCAATGCAAATGTCACAAGTGAAAATATGATGAATTTATGTTAGTAGGCTCACTAGTTTATAGAATAGAGAATAGTATTCCAATTTCAGCTGGTTGTACACAAATTAGTAGAGAAGTGGTCCTCTCTAGGCCTTCAGTAGGAGAAGTATTTATAGAATTGCTAAAGTGTCACACTCATACATCTAGACAATCCAACTTTTTACATCAGTTAAAGAGTAAAACACTACCAAAAAAAAAAAGATGTAAGGAATATGTTCCTCTTAGCAAGGGGAATATTCATGTTAGCTCAACTCCTTACATGGAAGGACAAAAGAATATAAAGAAGAAAGGTGAAGTTATTGCACTCTTCTAGAAAATTATTTTTTCTTGAGTCGAGGGTCTAAAGGAAAAAGTCATATGTAAAGCCTGTATACACTACACCTCTCCTAGATTTCACTAGTGAAACTGCACTGGATATGTTATTGTTGTGGTACTTATAAGTAGTGTTTTGATTATCAAATTCCAAAGAAATGATTAAATTATCATGTCAATCAGAAATAATTATGTAGACCCTCAACAAAACTTGTGAGGCTCTTATGAAATATCCTTTCAATGAGGGAACCATTAAATTTTGTGAACCTCTCACTACTCACCAGGCCTCATGATTACAACTTAATTATACACTCTTATTTAACATTTAGACAATACACATATTGTTTTATAATTACTAGATGCTTCAAAAACTTTGGAAACAATCTCGATCGACTATTTATAAAATCACACTGGATATGTTGTTGTTATTGTTCAAAAACTTAAGAAACTCTCCACAAACTTTTAAGTACAAGGGTCTATCAGACCATTTCGCCAATAAACAAAGTCATTTCTACTAAAGAAGATAGAAAAACAATTAATCTTGAGGTCTATTAATTATTACATCAATGACAATGATGTACTAATAATTATACTTTTTGCTTTCTTTTTTGTTTCTTCCCATCTTTGGCATTGCACTTCTAATTTTGATAAAATCCAAAGAGAATGGCCAAACACACTGGCCATTTTGGCCATTTTTTGAGGCACAACAAATTAAAAGTTTATTCCAAGAGTCTTGGAGCTAGGATTGTTAATTAACAAATCATCAATACTTTAAAATATTCATAAGAGTGAGATGGTGTGAAGATGACATTTTATTTTAATTTGAAAAGAAAAAGTCATTTTCCATTTATATGACATTGTTATATAGAATTGAATAAACCAAAGTTGAAGAGAAATTTGATGGTATTAATCACTCAAGGGAAAATGTTCAATTTTTTCTCCTAAACTTTGCAAAATAAGTTTAGATATGTCATATCTCCTTCATTATTAATAGTTAAGAGTCATATATATATATTCATGCCATACAATGAATTAGAATTTCCTCTATTAATATATAATTGGGGTCAGATATTAGCATATCGTTAAAAAAATGGGTTAGATTTGCCTTTATGAATTAACGATCAAACTTTCCAACATATGGGGCAATCTTTTACAGAGGGAAGGGTCAAATTTGCATTTGAACTTTCGAAATGGGTATAGACGATCTCTCATATAGAGAAACCAAAAATAAAAGGGGTTAAATATTCAATATTTTATGCGTAAATTGAAAAATTATAATACTAATAATTAGGATTAATAAAATAAACAAGCCAAATTAAATTTGTCTAACTTGTCGCTCTTCCTTTTGGCAATCAAATAAATAATTATGTGATACGACAAGTAATCACCATTAGTACAACTAAGCTTTACCAATTAAATTCTACCAAAATTTAAATAAAGCAGGCCAACCAATTAATTCTTTACTCCTATAATTGAGTACAATATCGATAAATTTAAAATTTGAACTTTATGAATTCTTGTCTTTAATTAAGACGATGATCCCAAATATTAGTTATTAAATTCTGAATTTAATATTTTGTATATATTATGATATCTTAACACAAAATACACCACGTTGAAATCAAAATTAGTATTGAATTTTATCAAATCTATATTAATCTCTAAAAAGAAAGGTGTCAAAAGAAAAAAGTTACTATTATTTTTTAAATTTTAGTACCTATAATCCACATACAAAAGTTAATTTTTGACGCAAAATATAATGTTAGATTTTTCACAATCTTGTCCAATTATTTAAAATGGAATTAATTCCCCTTTTTGCAAGGCACATTATAATAGAATGGACAATAATGTCGATATATTCAACTTGTGTGTCATTATTATTTCCCAAGAATTCATTCGTCTGCACCATGATTTGGTGTATGGCATCTACACATCCACAAACCTTATTAAAGTTATAATTGGTTCTAGATTAATAAAACGTACATATTCAATGAACTTTTAAGATATATATAAGATTTGAACCAAAATCAATGCATCCAACTGAATTCGTAACTGACTAACTCCGTCACTTGTAAGTATCCAGAGCCTATTGTCCGGATCCCAGTCTAATACAGACTCGCGTCAAGTAGTTTCACCAATGAGGGTAAAGCATTTTCTACAAAGAAGTTCTTTGATTCTTGCGACTCGAACTTGAGATCTTTGGTAAAAGGTGAAGAAATCTAGCTATCAATTCAGTTCCCACTACTCTCACGATGATAATATGTCATAAAATTTATTATAAGCTTGATGTATGTATGAGTAAAGTCTCCCATTCGATGCAATTAATTCCAAACAAGCTTAGAAAGGTATTTTTGCAAACCCTATTCAATTGTTTTTTCTTTATTCTTCTGAATGTTATGTATAATGTATTACTCTTAATTTGACTTTTTTTGTTATTGTTATTATATTTGTATTCCTTTATCTCAGACGGCTTGAATATGTTTTATTTTAAGCTAGTGATCTAACGAAAACAACTTCTCTATCTATACAATTTAGAAATAAAGTTTATATACACTTATCTTTTTCAGTCTCTAGCTACTTGTCAAATAGGCAGTGTTTGCGGTCTCGAGGAAAGGTACGAAGTCACTCGACTGAAAGAAAAGGGAAAAAAATCAAGCTCTGTCAGTCAAACCTCTTCATCTCATAAAACGGTATTTCATCTCGTAAAGCGGTATTTCTCTCTTTTATCATCTATTCAAGGACATAGTACTGGTGACTGACCCCAATTATTAAATGTAGGACATTTACATTGAACTTTCCTACTCAATTGTCTTAATTCCCTCTTTGATAGGGAATGTAAATTAAGCCACATAATCTTATTATTATTAATTATTATTATATGATTTGTACTAGTCCTGACATTTATCATTTTGCTGCATATAACAAATACGTGGCTTCTCGAACTTTCCTCTATACTTATAGATGACTGAATTAATTATTCTCATTTATAAGGGTGGCAATATCAACTCTACGGGTTGGGTCATAATCCACCCAAATGTGACTCAACCTACACGACTTGTCTACTTGTAGAGCCAGCATTTATCAAAGTGGAGCAAAGAATTATATACATCACCTGACCTCACACGGGAGATTCCGAGTTGAGTGATTCTCCTCCAAAACACTCTACATGACCTCATACGCGAGGTCTCTTGAGTCGAGTGATTATCCCCCAAAAAAAATGTTCATGTGTGATGTTCTGAAAACGAAAACATGTGAGTTAGTAATTAGAACCCATTGTGAGGTGCAACGAGTATGTGGACAGTAAGTGAGTAAACAGTAGGAATGATACAAAGATATGGTTGCTGTGTCTTGTAGAGATTGTGAATATATTCCTAATAATATGAAGGAATTGCAATACGAACAAAACTCAATGTTTAGATGCAGATATCATTCGATTTCCACATATGCAAAGAGTGAACTGTAACTGATGCAGAAAGTTAAATAAACGAACAACAACATGCCTAGTGTAATCCCATAAGTGAGGTTTGGAAAGTGTAGGATGTACGCTGACCTTATTCCTACCTTTGTGGAATATGGAGGTTGTTTTAGATAGACCCTCGACTCAAAAGAAAAGTTAGGGAAGCAGTGTTGCAAGAAAATATGATAGCAAACTAACAAGATGCAAGACAAATGAAGCAACAAATAGTAATACACATTGAAGAATAAGAAACTATGTGACTACTAAAAGAAAAGTTAGGGAAGCAGTGTTGCAAGAAAATATGATAGCAAACTAACAAGATGCAAGACAAATGAAGCAACAAATAGTAATACACATTGAAGAATAAGAAACTATGTGACTACTAAAAGGAGGAGAGATGAGGCTAGCCCTCTGCCTCTACCACATAAAGTACGACAATACTCGACTACCTACTAACTTTCAACATGTTATTAGAAAAAAAAATTGCAGTAAAATAAAAGGAATCATTTTTCAGAGGAAGAAAAGTGTTTGTTCAAACAAGAAATTTTTATTTTGAAAACATTTTGTAAAGGAAGTAACTAGTAAGCATTTTCTCACAACTTCTTACTTACCTCGCATATAAAAGATGCAAAATTGAAGAGAGAAAATAAAATGTTTCTTTCGACAATTTTCCTTTCCTGGCAACGAAACAACACCTATCAAATAGAAAGTTCTTTTGACAAGCTTCTTCCATAAACTTCACCTCTGAAATACTAAATTTGAATGATGAGTACATTCAAGAACAAAAGAGAGTTACCATGTACCTGTGTCCTGCTCTGCATTGCGCTGGTAGGAGCACTGAGAGGTAGCAAGTGCGGTGGAATAGTAGAGATGTGCCCAAACTGGTACAAACACCACCGTTGATTGAGAGAATTGAAGACTGGTATTCAAAATCGTCACTGATTTCTTTCATTCTGCATTCCATAGCAATTGTTGAAATGTGGAATAATCACCCTTGGTGAGGATATTGAAGCATGACTAAACTTCAAACTTTTAACAGGAGGTACTAGGTTGAATTAATATTGCGACACTTGTTATCAGTAGGGTAAAACTAACCTGTCTCACGAGTCAAGACGGTCTAAACCCAACTCACATTCCCTATTGGTGGTCTAAAGAAGAACAAGCCATTTGGTCTAGTTGCGAAGTGGTAGGCATGCAAAAAAGTTTAAAAACTTGCTTCAGGTTAAATAATGGTAACCAAATAGGGTACCCATGAAACCTTTACGCTTTACCAACGGGCAACATAGCTATTCTCAGTAACTTTATTTCTTCTTTTTTTTTTTAATGATAGTGGTGTTCGGACCACCTTGCACCCCCTCGACTATTCCACCAGGTACCTGCTCGGTTGCTACCTCCCACCAATAGAGACACTGATTAACTCTGACTACCAAGACTTGTCCAGATGCGAAGAAATCGTCGTGCTTTTTGCCTCCAATAGCTCATGGTTTTCCACCTACTTCATTGACCACTAGGCTACACCCTTGAATGCTAAACAACTGGTTTAGCATCTTGTACGGCATCAATTAAGTATGTTTGAAGTATCACATTTGCTTACAACAAAAAAAAGTTATGTTTGAAGTATCTCGTTTGGATTAAAATTTCACTTTGTTTTCACGCCTGTACGCATGAGGATTACTTACTTCTAGTTGTTTTACATAGTTTCCAAAAATTACAATTTCAGTTAGTTACCAAAAACTTTGTTTCCCAATCCTTTTCTAACTAGGACTAGGAGTAATTACTACACACCATTTTCCAAATATTCCATTAAAAAAGTTCCCAAAATTGTTTTCCATTACCTATTATATACAAGTCGCCGATACAACTGAGTATTTGGGTGTCCGCATCAATTGGGAAACTGCAATGCTGATAATCCTAGTGTTGCTCAAGAGATGGAATTAAACATCGAGAAAGATGATATTTTGATGGTTGGGACGGACGGGATGCTTGATAATATGAATGATAGTGAAATTGAAGAAATTGTTCGGAGAGCGATCAACCAGAATTTGAAAGCAAGGGAGTTGGCTAAGAAAATTGTTAACGTTGCATTGTACAACTCATTTGATAGATTTGCAGATACACCATATGCAAGAGCATCTAAGGGACGACATAAAGGAGGAAAAGTTGATGATATTACTGTTATTGTTGCTTATATACAATAAAAATAAATTCAATTTTGATGTAATAGAAAAATAGAATGTATTTGTTATGTTGCCTATTATGAAGTACAAAATGTAATGTGCAGACTTTATTGTATAATAGAAATGTTATATTTCAGATTTCATCGTAGTTTGGAACTACTCTGCGATATTGGTATTTCATAAATTTGCAAGATTTATTAATTCAAGAGAACACACTATTCCAGGACGCACACTTTCAAATTATTACTCTTGATTTCTAGTATTTACTGTTGGAAAATATCACAGCTAATGAAATTACTGTAATAGTGAATGTTGGAGTCCCACACCGGTGGGTTAAGGGTTACTTGGTCTCCTTATACGGTCTTACAATCCTCCCCTGATGAGCTAACTTTTGGGGTTGAGTTAGGCCTAAGGTTCATTTCTTTATCATGGTATTAGAATGACGTCCATCCTAATTCATTGTTTCCAATGTCCCCCCCCCCCCCCCCCCCCTCTTTTATATTATCCACGCTCTAGACTAGAGCAGATCTAGCCCTTGAGGTATGGGTTCACGGGAATGTCCTGCTCATTGTTTCCAATGTCCTGCTCTGCATTGCGCTGGTAGGAGCACTGAGAGGTAGCAAGTGCGGTGGAATAGTAGAGATGTGCCCAAGAAAGCAATACTAATTAGTAAAAATGAAATTTTATTTTAGTACCTTCTATCTCTCCAGTAGCGCACCTCTATCCCTTTCTTCACAGGATTCCTTCCCTGGATGATTATCACTCACTCTCTTCTGTTTCTTCACGATGACTTTTCAGAGAAATATGATGAAGTTTCTTATGCCTTCATTGACATTTTCTGCTTCAGTAAATGCAACCTCTCCTTCACTCTCAGTATCTACACCTGTTGAGCTTCAATTTGTTGAACACTATACTTTCACCTCTTGAATTCGATATATTTTCAAAGACCTCTACGAGAAACTTCTGCTGCAAACTTTTTAACTGATTTGTTCCCTTCAGTAGTATTTTCAGCTTTTCGCAGTTTCAACTTCGACTTCTTTATGAAATGCTGAATAGGTTAAACCTTGAAGACTCCCACATTTGTTTTTGGCATAAGCTATTCCGCATATTATTCTAGGCTGGTTCTTCTTCCTTCTACAATTGTTGCAAAATCAACAATGTAATAAAAAATTCCCAATCTTATCATTAGTTTCATAGTCATCCGTCAATACCTCAAAAGGCTCATCTATAAATTTCTTTTTTTACTGTTATCCCCTGGTAGAAAAAGAGCATTTTCATGATCTTTAAAGGATTTTGAGAATGTGCCAGAGTTGAAGTTTCAGGGTCTGGCCCTATTTGATCAGTTTTCTTGACATGTTGATCAAGTAGAGCTGATTGAATCTCCAATACCAACACTAAGGAATCAAGAGATGCATGAGCAAACAAATTACGAGGAACCTGTCATCAGTTATAGTTGATTGATCTCCAATTCCTTCTCCTTTCCTGTCATGAAATGAAATGAAATGTTGACATAAAGGAAGAGCTGCACCAGCAAGAGGATAAAGAGAAGTCCTAGAATCACTGACTAGACTTCTCCGAACATATAGCGAAATAGAAGACTTGGAAGTGTTCATCAATCATATTGAACGGTGCTATAGCCATGCACTATAATTATCTTTGATATCAAGAATATTTGTCCTGAAATACACCCAGACAAAACATCATATAGATGAGTACCAAGTGCTTGATAAAACAATTACTCCTTCGCTTTCAATTTAAGTGGCATAGCAACTCCCTCTTGTCGATAGGACGCAGAGTTTAAGAAGAAAAGAAAAAACTTTTGAAACATGTGGTGTTAAACATGTCATAACATTTGTGTGGCCATAAAAGCTTCTCATAAAGGATAAAAATGATAAGTTCAGATTAAATAGTTTTCAAATTAGAAGCTGCCTTTTTATTTTGAAGGAACGGACTAAAAAGCAAATGTTGTCACATAAAACTGGAATGGAGGGAGTATCATTCATATAGTATTTGCCGCAATACTATTATCTAAGCAAGAGGGTAAATCTGGACAGAAGTAGTCATTTACTAATGGTCCATGGAAGGGAGAATTATCGATTGTGCCCTCAGGGCTTAGATGCCCTTTCCTGTGTGAAATTATACATTGGATGAATCTCTTATTGGAAGATGAGATAATTACCAGTAAAATCAAACCACGTCTCAGCTTGATAGCAACTAGTTACATAGGTCAGCAATTATAGAGCTCAAGAGAGAGAAACAAGGTAGATTGGCAGCAGGATTCAAACAATTTATACTTTGGTACCAAATATATCATGCCAAAGATGCAATAGCATTACAATTTATGATGATAGGAGGATATGGGACTAGGCTAATAGTAACTTCTTAGTAGGGGTATGCAAAGACTAATTTAACCGATAAACGGAACTGAAAAAAAATGTTATTGGTTTCTAGGCGTTGTTGTTTTCTTTATGAAGCCATTAGTTTGGTAAGGTACTACCCATCAATGTAAACTATGAACTAGACATGTTTTTCTTTTTGAGAGATTGCTAAAATGTTACTGTATCCAAGTTTGCTACTTGACCATAAAGAAAACAAGTTTGTTTTAGCAATAACGCATTTGAATTTGCTTCTGCATGTAGTTTGTGTAGAATTTATGCATGAAGCCCGTGTATATATGAAAAATTGCAAATAAGGAAGAACAAAAATATTAGAGGAGCATTTTTTCAATGGTTAAGCCAAAAATCGAACTGTCAAGGACCAAAAATTGATTAACCGAAAATTGTTAACAAATACATTATTGGTTTGGTTATCGGTTTAGCGTGTTTATAAATCGAAAAGAACTTTCAAGGATCAAAAATTGATTAACCGAAAATTGTTGACAAATACATTATTGGTTTGGTTATCGGTTTAGAGTGTTTATAAATCGAAAACCGATAAACCAGACTGGACATAACCGACCAATAAGCACCACTACTTCTTACTTTAGTTACAGACAAGGAAAAACTTGTGTTGACGATAAAAATGATATGACTGAGCACTTTTGTAAGTTCTATAATGCATAAAAAACTTTAAAAGTGCTATATATTTGGGACAGTTTAACAAATTAGCACCGCATGGAAATCGAGTAATGTTATATTTAAGCTAACATTCCAACTCCAGGGGGTTGAGGGTGTCAGTTCATTATTTATTTTTTTATGACAAGGGAAACCTGCAGCCGCTACCCTTTGGGTGCACAGGGTAAAACCCCCGCTCCTATGCAATAGGTCGCAAACCACATAGGAAAGGTAACTCACACTAGGTAAGTCTGGTGCGACGAGCTCGGCCCAGAAGGCAAACTCCTTGCTTTCGTTGGCAAGGGGTTTCGAACTTGAGACCTCCAACATGGAAGTCCCAAGCCCAAACCACTGGACCACCCCGAAGGGTGTGTCAGTTCATTATTAGCAACACTAATACTGGTCTTCAACCATTACAGGTTCCAACAAACAGATGTAGGTAATTTGGAACATACTATCGGTGAAATACACTGTGCGCAGAGTTAAAGTATGGAAACCAGATGCAAACCTTATGCTGTGGAACATTCTCTTTGCCTATGAAGATAGGAACTTGTTTTAACGAATGAGGTTTTGCATTTCACATTCGCTTGCATCTCATATGTGGTGACTAATCTTCACATAAATTGGTTGTTCCCAACTTCATTAGACCTTGAGAAAAGGCAAACAAAAAGAATTAAGAATGCTTATATCATTATGCTGAGCAAACCTTGTCGCTACTGTCTAGTTAAGAATTTGAAAGAAACAAAACAACAGATTCTGAATGCTTTCTATTCTAGCACATGAAAAAAATTACTTCACTATCATATTTACATTAGCCAACACATTATCTAGCACAGGAAAAATCCCTTCACTACTATATGCTACTACCAAAAAAAAAGAAAAAGCTGAAAAAAGATAAAGAACACATATTTCAAACATTAGCCTCCAACATGTTACGTTTGCGCTTACAACGCTGATGGTCCAAAAGGGGTGAATAATGCAAAGGATAGACAGCTCGACAAGTTGGGCAAGTGTTGTTCTTGGATAGCCATGGGAAGAGACAGCTTGTATGAAACATGCGTGAACGACAAGTTGTAATCACTTCATTCTCGTCTTTAAGCTCTTCTTGACAAACAGGGCAAGTCTCATTCATTAGATCTTTGATGCTAATAGCTGGACTTGAACACCAAGATCTATAACATGGAGGGACTTCGACAAATCCACTGGCTACATCCGCCGCAATGGGTGGTTTCATTGGACAACCCCCACCTTCACCCGTATATTCCCTTAACATGTCAAGATACTCAAGGACATCCTCAGAGTATTTACAAAATGGATCATTCCTATCATCAGCAGCACTCACATTGCGCACATTGACAACCCCCTCCTCTTCCCTATCGTCATTCTCAAACCGGCGATACAATGGAGCATCAGGAGGATACCCTGTGAAATTGGGGGACGCGTTAAGATCAACTTTATCAGTAAAATTGACACAGCGAGTCTGGGAGATTTCAACGACGACTACGTAAGTCGGCCTTGGCAGTGGCAGTAAAGCTTGAGAATCTTGAAACTCAGTGAAAAGGCAAAAAGAGATGTCATCCCCCAATTGTTTGATAGTTTGCGGCAGAAACTGAAGAGTAGCAGAAACAAGCAAGGAACCCAATGACGTTTCTCTGTTCCGTAGCTTTGACAGATCAAAAGGGATGACAGTAGAACACTTCTTCTCATCAAGTGTGTAGCGACTGTACTTAGATTTATAACAACCACATTCACAAGGGTGAAACATCATGAATGTACTTCTGATTATGAACAAGCATAAGCCTTCAGACTGTGAAATCTGGTTCCTCGCTAGCTTTTCGTTCCTTAAGAAAAGCCGAAGTGACTTGCAGTCAGCAGTTTCAATGATTCTCTCCATTGAAACTTGTTGATTTTGCTTATCAGAATGCAGAGATAAGCACTAATGGAGAAATATTTATAAAGCGTTTAGCTTAATGAAGTTTCCTAAAAAGGTACTTGTATATTACACATATGCACAGTCAAGTTAATCCTAAAGTTGTTCTAATCCAAGTTCCATAAAAAAGGATTAACTTGTCCCATACCAACTTGGATGGCCCATCATACACTCCCTGACCACTTTATTTGTCACATTTTTTATTTACATGTTACTTAATAAATTATGTGTTTTAATTGTCATATCCTTATTTATTATTTTTAATTATTTAAAATATTAATCTCTCTTCAATAAATAAAAGGCGAGTTAATCTAAATAATCACAATATTGGATTAAGTGTATATGTTCTTCACTTATGTTTGTCGATGTTTATAACTTTCAAAAATAATTATTACTAAGGGCAAAATGGAAAGAATGTACTCAATTATATCTTAGCTTTCTAAAATGACAACTATTTTGGACTATATATATTTAGGGCCCGTTTAGCCAAGTGAGATGAAATCATGATTTGAAATCATATGAGATGACGCTAAGTACCAAATGCTTGATAAAACAATTAGCATTCTCTTTTTTGAGATAAAATATTAATTTGAAGTATCAAATGTATAGTGTAAGCAAGAGGCAAAATCTGGACAGCAATGTCCTTCTATTGATTGATCCTTAGAAGGATAATATTGTAGTGTTGCCCCCATAAGCAGACATTGATGCCCCTTCTATGAAAAATATCAATGGTTGAATCTGTTGTTAAAAGATAAGACATTTACAAGATAAAATCATACCCCCTCCGTTTCAATTTAAGTGTCTTAGTTCAATTGGACATGGAGTTCAAGAAACTTTAGAATCTTGTGGTCTTAAATTAAAGATGTGCGTAGTCCTTTAAATCTTGTGTCTTAAACTTGCCATGTAGAATGTTGAAATTGGAAAACTTGTATATATAGAAAGAGACACTCTTTTTGGGACAAACCAAAAAGGAAAGTAAGACACTTGAATTGGGATGGAGGGAGTACTGCATTCCAGCTTCACAGTAACCAATTACATAGATAAGCCATTATAAAGCTCAACAGAGAGAAACTATACAGCTTAGCAGCTGAATTCCAGGAGTTTATACTTTAGTACCAAATATATCATGGCAAAGATGGGATAGAATTAACTGCAAAGCTCAGGTCAAGTTAGTTTTAACATCAACGACCATGACTCAGGGCTCATCCAGACTCTATTAAACTTGCACTTTAACCATCCACTATAACTTTCATATGATTAAAATGAATTGTTTAAAAAACACAGACTTGTGATGATTGGAAAAAAACAGTTTACACAGAGTTAAAGTAATCAAAAGCAGATGCAAACCTTATACTGTGGAACGTACCGTTTGCATATGAAGATAGGAACTTGTTTTGACACATGAAGTTCTGCATTTCACATTCGCTTGCATCTCAAATGCGGGGACTGATCTTCACATAAGTTGGTTGTTTCCAACTTCACTAGACCTTTAGAAAAGGCAAACAAAAAGAATTTAGTTTGCTTATATCATAATGCTGAGCAAACCTTGTCACTACTGTCTAGTTAAGAATTCGAAAGAAACAGAACAACCAGATACTGAATGCCTTCTAGCACATGAAAATCATTACTTCACTACCCTTCGGGTGGCCAGTGGTTTGGACTTGGGACTTCCATGTTGGAGGTCTCAAGTTCAAAACCCTTTGCCAGCGAAAGCAAGGGATTTGCTTCTAGGTCGAGCTCGTCGCACCGGGTTTGCCTAGTGCGGGTTACCTCTCCTATGTGGTTTGCGAGCTATTGCTTAGGAGCGGGGTTTTACCCTGTGCGCACCCAAAGGGTAGCGGCTGTGGGTTTCCCTTGTCATAAAAAAAAAAAAAATCATTACTTCACTATCATATTAACATTAGCCAACACATTATCTAGCAAATGAAAAATCACTTCACTACAATATGATACTACCAAAAAGAACACATTTTTCAAACATTAACCTTGACAGTCCACAAAAGGGTGAATAATGCAAAGGATACACAGCTAAACAAATTGGGGTAGTGTTGTTTATTGGGAAAATCCCAACTTCACCCGTATATTCCCTTTTAACATGTCAAGATACTGAATCAGCAGCACTCACCAGGAAGATACCCAGTGAAACTGGGAGAAGCATATTCTTGAAATTCAGTGAAAAGGAGAAAAGAGATATCGCCCACCAACTGTTTGATAGTATGCGGCAGAGACAAACACGGAACCCAATAAAGTTTCTTTGTACCGTAACTTCGGTAGATCAAAAGGGTTGCAATAGAATACTTCTTCCCCTTATTTGTATGGTTTTCACGACAAGATAAAATTTGGATGGTTGTTACTATTATTTCGTAATATATCGTACTGGACTGCGTTGTAATGTGTTGTTGTCGTTATAGAATGTTACACATTCATAATTTGAATGATAAATCTACGAGAAAAGTAAGGTTTGCGTAGAGCTATTATGGAAATGTAAGGTAAAAAGATGAAATGTAATTATTAAATAATAAATAAAGACAAAATGAGAAGAAAATACTAAGGTAATCATGCGATTGCCAAATCGGTCGTTACATAAAATAGGTTTTTTCGTCGTTACCTAATGATGAACTTAAATGATATTGATACAATACAATAGAATTTAAGTAATAATTCAAACAAATATTGTACTTAAACTAACAATACAATACAACGAGTAACAACCATCCAAATAAGGTGTAAGGTAATAATGTGATCATATCAAATCGATCGTTATACAAAATGAGATTCTTCTTCGTTATCTAACAATAGATTTAAATGATACGATATGATTATAGAATTTAAGTAGCAATCAAAATAAACATTGTATTTAAATTAACAATACAAAAATATACATCAAGTAACAACCATCCAAATAAGGTATTAATGGCAAAATACTTATAAAACGCGTAAGTCAACGAAGTTCCCTGAAAAGTTACTCGTATGGGATGTTTACATCAAATAATTAATGGATGCAAGATATATATTTGAATGTATATAATTATTAATTATTCGTGATTAATTGATTGACGTACATAATTACTGTATCAAATCACTTAATCGTTATAAATTGTATTAATTTGATGTAAGCATTATATGTGAATAAGTATTTATGTTATTAAATTATCATCTTTATATATTTGATAAGAACCATGAGTGAAAGGCAAAACAACGGGGTTAATATCTTAAAAGGTCACTCAACTTTCACAATTTATCTGACAAAGTCATTAAACTTTATTTTATATCAATAAAATCACTTAACTAGATTTGTCATTAAAACAAATCTGGCCTAGCAAATGACAACTGCGACTACTACTGCCTTCTCCTTGTTGTTCTATTTCTTATTGATTCATTTTCATTGGCTTATAACAAGAACGGTGTTAATGGTTCAATACATGATGATTATAACATGATAATATAGAGAATAAGAACAGTTATTAATCCAACATCAAGAGTGGGCAAAGAGCAAAAGATAGCTACGGAAATGGCAGCATGATGACTTCTATATTAAATTAGAACTCAATCAATGAAATTTATTATGACAAACTGACTCCTCCAAAATTAATCACGGGAGATTTAGTCAGCAAAGATTATCATAATTAACATATAAAAGCATAATCAATTTAGATGGTCATTTAAATAAATAAAAAATAAGAGAGCTTCAACGAACCATTAAATTAGAAAATGAGAAGATTAAGTTAATGATTGAACCTTAATGAGTTTTAACAGAAACGTTTTAGTTCTAATTACTTGAAACGAGAGCAGAGCTAAGATCAGAGACCTCAAATAGATGACGTCAGTAACTCAGTGCTCTGTTTTGGCCATTATAACTTGAGCAAGAGCACAACATTTTCATTGACTTCTTAATGAGTTTTCTTTAATTTTATTTATTTTTTAGCTTCATATTACATGACATAAAAAAATTATTTTGTCTACTTCATTCATGTCATTGCTGCATCTTCTCTTTAGAAATTTCTTGAAGAGACATATTTTTATTGATAAATCTAGTTGGATGATTTTATGATATAAAGGCCTAAATTAAGTGATTTTATTGATACAAAATAAAATTTAATGACTTTATTAGATAAATTGTGAAAGTTGAGTGACATTTTAAGATATTAACTCGCAAAACAACCAGTAATTGAGAATTTGAGAGAAACAAAACAAATTTATTTCAAAAGGCTTTTTCTCCATTGTCCTAATTTGAGGGAAACAAAGTAATACATCTTAAAATTACGGGTCGTTTCAAGTTTAAACCGATCCTTGGTCACTCCTTAGCACGATCTTGCTTGATCTTATTAAAGGAGAAAGTAAGCAAATCAAGGTTTTATGTACTTCCGTCATGGAAGGTCCAGGCAAGGGGGGCAGCTGGGAGGCCGGATCCACATGACCCCAGTTGGTTGCCGAATATAACTTGGATATGAGGGTGACCTTTAATTGGACCTCGAGGATAGACTTAAACTTGAAACTGCCTAAGAATCAAAGAGGAGATCTTGGTTGTATCCTAACTCAAGGCAAACTATCTCTAGATGACAAAGTGAAAAGTCGAATCGATTTGCACATTCCTATATTCCTTCCTTCCTCTTAACTAATGTCTCGGGTTCAAGTTCTTGCTATAGAGTTGTTTTTTACTGAAGTTGACGATCCAAAATAGGCGAATAATGCAAAGGATAAACAACTCGACAAGTTGGACAAGTGTTTTTCTTCGATAGCCATGGCAATAGACACTTTATATGGTCATTTAAATAAAAAAAATAAATAAGAGAGCTTCAACGAAACATTAAATTAGAAAATGAGAAGATTAAGTTAATGATTGAACCTTAATGAGTTTTAACAGAAACGTTTTAGTTCTAATTACTTGAAACGAGAGCAGAGCTAAGATCAGAGACCTCAAATAGATGACGTCAGTACTAGTGACGGATTCAGGATTTGATGGTTGTGGATGCTCAAGCTAAAATATTTTTTTTTCTTTGTAGAAGCTTACTAATATTTTTAGTTTAGTTAGTAAATGAAATATAAAAGATAAAAAAAAAAGTTGGAAAACAATTTAAACTAATATGAGCAAAAAGTCAACAAAAGAAATTGCTACTCGATACTTCACTTTTTGTTCTTATATTATGGCAAAAAGATTTTTCTCCCTCTAAAAACCATCGCACTAATTTGTTTCTCTCTAAAAACTTTCTCTTATTCTCTGTCCAATCTCTAGCTATGGCTGTTGTAAAACCTCTTGTCGGTTGTTTGTCCATAACACGTACCATCATTGTTCAAGTTGTTCATTTTCTTAGAGCTCATTACTTTCTTGTTGGTATCGTTGTAAGTTTGCTGACATTCTTAGGATCTTTGGGAGGTGGTTTTGTTATGATAATTCTCGGTTATTTGAAACTAAAAGGCAGATCTATTGACATATTTGTTACTATAATCTATTTCGTTGTTGTTGTTTGTGGGATCACACTATCAGCGCGTTCACTTTGGCAATATAAAATAGAGCTCATGAGCAGTGCGCATCTGCGAGAAGTGAATCAAGAACCTGCAAATCTAGTTATTTGAAACTAAAAGGTATTACCTATATATTGAGCTCATGAACTGTAAGGGGTCGTTTGGTTTGAAAATGAGTTATGATGGAATAAGTTATGTTGGGATAAGTTATGTTGGGATTAGTTATGATGGGATAAGTTGTGTTGGGATTATTTTTTATTGAGTGTTTGGTTTGTTGTATTTAAAATAATAAATTTTAAGAACAATTTATTTGTTTACAAAAATGCCCTTCATTAATGTAAAAAGTGATATAACAAAAGGGTTGAAAGAGACATTTTTGTCATTTACCTATTTTATCCCGGGATAAGTTATCCCGAAATTACTATACCACCCATGGAGAGGGATAACTTATCCCGGTACTAATTATTAATCCCGGGATAAGTTATCCCGAACTTGCCAACCAAACAACAAAATAAGCGGTACTATAATTTAATCCCGGGGCTATTTGGTATTATCCCTCACACCAAACGACCCCTAAGCATCTTAGAGTTTCCTTCTTTCTTCCTCGTCTGGTCTTAGGTTTTCGTGACATTAGTTGCTGTTGCTTCTCTGGGCTTTAGGTTTGATGGCATTAACATTTGTTATAACTCTATGTTATTGTTGAGCAGCTGGTGCTGTTGCTGGGATAATACTAACAGCTGTGCAATTTGGAGATATGAAGTTTCTGTTTGCCTTTTTTCAACAAAAAGATAGAGATGTTGTCGCAGGGGCTCGAACCCTCGGTGGAGGGCACCAGCACTCCTACAAACCGACTTTAGAACCACGAGCCCATGGAACATTTTGTTTATTGGGTGATGAATAAAACCTTATATAAATTTTTCAGTATTTTCTTTATACATATATAAAGTTTCCATCGAGTCAATACACGTGGGTCCGCCTCTGGTCAGTGCTCTGTTTTGACCATTATAACTTGAGCAAGAGCACAACATTTTCATTGACTTCTTAATGAGTTTTCTTTAATTTTATTTATTTTTGAGCTTCATATTACATGACATAAAAAAAATTATTTTGTCTACTTCATTCATGTCATTGCTGCATCTTCTCTTTAGAAATTTCTTGAAGAGACATATTTTTATTGATAAATCTAGTTGGATGATTTTATGATATAAAGGCCTAAATTAAGTGATTTTATTGATACAAAATAAAATTTAATGACTTTATTAGATAAATTGTGAAAGTTGAGTGACATTTTAAGATATTAACTCGCAAAACAACCAGTAATTGAGAATTTGAGAGAAACAAAACAAATTTATTTCAAAAGGCTTTTTCTCCATTGTCCTAATTTGAGGGAAACAAAGTAATACATCTTAAAATTACGGGTCGTTTCAAGTTTAAACCGATCCTTGGTCACTCCTTAGCACGATCTTGCTTGATCTTATTAAAGGAGAAAGTAAGCAAATCAAGGTTTTATGTACTTCCGTCATGGAAGGTCCAGGCAAGGGGGGCAGCTGGGAGGCCGGATCCACATGACCCCAGTTGGTTGCCGAATATAACTTGGATATGAGGGTGACCTTTAATTGGACCTCGAGGATAGACTTAAACTTGAAACTGCCTAAGAATCAAAGAGGAGATCTTGGTTGTATCCTAACTCAAGGCAAACTATCTCTAGATGACAAAGTGAAAAGTCGAATCGATTTGCACATTCCTATATTCCTTCCTTCCTCTTAACTAATGTCTCGGGTTCAAGTTCTTGCTATAGAGTTGTTTTTTACTGAAGTTGACGATCCAAAATAGGCGAATAATGCAAAGGATAAACAACTCGACAAGTTGGACAAGTGTTTTTCTTCGATAGCCATGGCAATAGACACTTTATATGAAAAACATGCGAACAATAAGTTGCAATCACTTCATTCTCATCCCTAAACTCATCACAACAAACAGGGCAACTCTCATCTACTAATTCCTCAATGCAATAAGCTGAACCTGGACACCACGATCGATAACATACCTCAACTTCAACAAATCCTCTAGCTACATCCACTGCAATAGGTGGTTTCGTTGGACAAATCCCACCTTCACCAGTATAATCCCTTAACTTCCTCAGATACACAACAACATCCCCGCGATATCGATTATACGGATCGTTAACAAATTCAACATTACTCACACAAACTGCCACATCGTTCCAATTCTTTTCAAATCGACGATGAGACGGAGCAAGAGGAGGTAGGAAATTGGGCGGTAAGGCTAAATCAAATGGAGGACGAAAATCGCAACAACGAATATGTGAGATTTCGAGAACTATTACGTACGTAGGTCGTGGCGATGGATTAAGAAAAGCTTGAGTAAATTGAAATCGTGTGAATAGGGAGAAAGAGATATCGTCCCCTAACTGTTTGATAGTTTGCGGCAGAAACTGAAGAGTAGAAGAAACAAGCAATGTACCTAATGATGCGTCTTTGTTCAGTAACTTTGATAAATCAAACGGGATGACGGTAGAACGCTTCCAATCTGTGAGTTTTTTATAAATATGATCGAATATACGAGGCTGAATCGTGGTGTATGTACTTCGAATACAACAGATGCATAAGCCTTCGGAAGGTGAAATCTGATTCTTTGTGAGATTCTCGTTCCATAAAAAAAGGCGTGTAGCATTGCAGATAGCGTGCTCTTGAATTCTCTTCTCCATTGATTTATCAGAATATAGAGGTAAGCTCTAATGGCGGAATATTTATAAAAGCTTTTAACTCTTATTCGTAATTTACACGCACAGTTGAGGTAGTCCTAATTCTGTTCGAATTCAAATTCAAATTCAAATTTAAAAATTAGTAATAAGTTAAACAAATTTGGAAGATTATAAATCCTAAATTGTTTAGGATTTGGTAATTGTTGTTCTAATTCTAGTCAAATTAGGTTATATATACGGAGTATTATTATAAATATGGGTATTATTATGAGATTATGAAATCAAAATCTGACATTTATACTCCCAGTAGTTCGTGTGTTTACTTCTCAGCTTTTGAACCTCCTTATTAAAAATTCTGGTTCCGCCACTGATAGTATATAGGCATAATGGAGAGAGGTTGGAGAAATTACAGGGTTATTAGTGGTCATTCGGGTTGGGTGCGATCAGTTGCAGTAGATCCTACTAATACTTGGTTTTGTACAGGTTCAGCGGATCGTACTATCAAGATATGGGATTTAGCAAGTGGTAGGCTAAAGCTTACGTTAACGGGTCATGTTGGGCAAATAAGAGGTCTTGGTGTTCGTAACAAAAACATGTTCTCAGCTGGCGAGGATAAACAAGTTAAATGTTGGGACCTCGAACAAAATAAGGTAATTCATTCCTTTCATGGTCATCTACATGGTGTATATTGCTTGGCTCTTCATCCTACAATCGACGTTTTGTACACAGGGTCTAGGGATTGTGTATGCAAGGTTTGGGATATCCGGACTAAAACACACATTCATGTTTTTTCCGGGCATGAAAACACTGTTTCCTCTGTTTTGACTCTCCCCGCGCATCCTCAAGTAGTTGTAACAGGTTCTCATGACTCAACCATAAAGTTGTGGGATATAAGATGTGGTAAGACAATGGAAACACTCACTCATCACAAGAAAACTATACGCGCGATGGCTCATCATCCTAAGGGACATTGTTCATCTTTTGCTTCAGCATCGACTGATGGCAACATAAAAAAGTTCAACCTTCCGAATGGACAACTTTTACATAACATGCTTCCACAACAGATGAATATAATCAATGCAATGGCGGTGAATGATGAAGGTGTAATGGCTACCGGAGGTGACAATGGAAGTTTGTGGTTTTGGGATTGGACAAGCGGTCACAATTTTCAGCAAGCTCGAACGAAGGTTCAACCTGGATCATCTATGGATACTGACGCTGCTATCTATGCTCTCACATATGATGTTACTGGTACAATACTTATTACTTGTGAGGGTGACAAGACCATAAAAATGTGGAAACAAAGATGAAATATGGTGTTAAAATAGGGAAATTTTGGTTCCTGCAATTATTTTCTTTATTGTTTAGTTGGTATGGACTATTTTTATGTTATATTGTTTATTGTCTCTATTCTAACTTGTGACGTTTTAGCTTAAAACTAAGCGCTTATAAACATTGTTTCAAGTTATTATCCAAACATTTCAAAAGCGTTTAAAAATTATTTTGACTTAAAAACACTTAAAATAAGTCAATCCAAACGAACTCTTATTCTATTATGTGTTAGCAACAACTCTATCTCAATCTTGATCAATTGAAAGTTACCTTAACAAGGTTTGATTCATGATCAAAATCAACTGCACCTTTTCTTTGTTGATAATCTGACCCTCTTTGCTAAAGCTAATTAAAAAACTACAACACCATCTTAGAGACCTTTAACTAGTTCAATAATGCCTTTGACCAAAAAAGGATGTTAAGAAATGGAATAATAAGAAGTTTTGCTTGATTTTCACATGAGTACAATTCATTGAATTTGGTATTTCGTAGATTATGAATCAAATCAAAATAAAATAAGATCAAACTTGTAGAATCATCGATGAAGTTTAAAATTTCTATGAACCATAAATTCTTTTGTAAGCTCTAGATCTTATTATTATCATATATATTATACTCGTACGATCTTTGTCGTTATCGCGATTTTACACTAAACATATATGTGAGTCTTGATATTACTGAATGCTTTAAAAATTTGTCACCATTTTATAACATATGCACTATAAATAAGTGAGAAATATAGATGTTATTAAAAAAGGAAAGATAAATGGTAATAACTAATAAAGAATAAAACATATCAATTAATCCATTTACCCTCGATTTGGAGGGTTGTTACGTATTGTTTTACAATGTATCGTATTGTATTTCATGTTGTATTGTATTGTACTATATAGTTTTAATGAATACAATGTTTGGATAGATTATATTGTTCTCTATCGTTACATAATGTCACACATCCATAATTTGAACGATAAATCTACAAGAAAAGTAGGGTACGGAGTAGAGCTACTATTAAAATGAAGGATAAAAGATGAAATATAATTAATAAATAATAAATAAAGACAAAACAAGAAGAAAATATTAATCTAACGACGCAATCACACCAAAACAGTATTTACATAAAAGAGAGTTTTGCATATAGCCACTCAAAATTACTCAATTAGGCTCTATAGCTATAGTTTTCCAATTACGATTCGTAGCTACATGTTAGAGGGGAGGGAGAGGCGAGCGAGAGGGAGGAAAGAGGTAAGCGAGAGAAGGTAAAGAGTGGAGAAAGGTTAATTGTATTTGTATATTGGTTAGATAAATGATTGTATTTGTATATCTGCATACAATTTGTATCTGTATGTATAAATGATTGTATTTGTATTCGTATGTAACTAGTATGTATATGTATCAATGATTGTATTTGTATAGCTGCATACAATTTGTATCCGTATACAATTGAATTGAGTTCAAACATTTGTATTTGTATATCCAGTCTCTCTCTCGCTTTATAATTTGTGTTTGTATAAAAGCGAGAGAGACATATGCAAAAGAGAATTGGGCAGGGAAAGATTTGTATTTATATATTTATAAGTGTATATGACGGAGAGATATGTATTTGTATTTGTATAATTAGTCTCTCTCACTTTATACAAACACAAATTATACATTTGTATTTCTATAATTTGTGTTTGTATAAAGTGAGGGAGTGACTTGTAGAAGTGAATCAAGAGAGAGATTGGGCAGGGAGATAAGAGATGATTGAAAAAGTGAAGATAGAGAGACAAACGAGATTCCAGAGAGAGGGGAGAGAGAGGCGAGAGGCGAGAGGCGAGATGCGAGAGAGGAGTGTAATTATAGCTAGAAGTAAGTTCTGAATTGCAAATTGTAGCTATGTTAGCTTAACCGCGTAATTTTTCCTACATAAAATGCGTCTTTTCGTCGTTGTCTAACGATGGATTTAAACAAAATGATACGATATAATAAAATTTAAGTAACAATCAAAACAAATATCATATTTTAACTAACAATACAATGAAATATTTCATTTCGTAACATATATATATTTTTTTTATTATGTTATAAATGTAATAAAATTTGTTTTTTTTTTTTGAAGAATTTGAATAGTTATGTGATGCTATTTATATTATGTCAAAAAAATAAAAAATACTATAAAACATAAAATAGCCAAACTATTTTGGCCAAGTGGGAAGCAACAAAAACTAGTCAAATCTGGCTAGCGGGACTAAGTTAAACGAATCACAGACCGTTAAAGCATCATATCAGAGATCAAACGGCTATAAACGCATTCTCAGTCTTAGGGTTTTGGAACATTCTAGAATTCTACTCCTTATAAAGTCTCGTTTTTCTCTTAACATTCTTCCTCCTTACAAACCCTAGTTCCTCAAAGCTCTTTTGCTGCCTCTCCTTTCAAAAACTCGCCGACACTAAGCGAAGGAGAGAATAGCAGAGATTTACAGTAGTAGATATGGCTGGAAAGGGTGAAGGTCCAGCAATCGGTATTGATCTTGGTACCACATACTCTTGCGTCGGTGTTTGGCAGCATGATCGTGTTGAGATCATCGCTAATGATCAAGGTAACAGGACTACACCGTCTTATGTTGGATTCACTGACTCTGAGCGTCTCATTGGTGATGCTGCTAAGAATCAGGTCGCTATGAACCCTATCAACACTGTATTCGGTAAGATCTCGATCTACTCTTTGTACAAGTTTTTTCATTCATGATCTATGATGATTTATCAATCTCTGTATGTTCATACTGCTGCTGTCGTTCTAATCTTTTTAGCAAACGTTGTGTGATCTATGATTCTGTATCAATCTCTGTTTTTCATACTGTTGCTGTCGTTCTAATTTGTTGGATGTTCATTGCTTATTGATAATCAGTTTAGCTTACTTATCGTGCTAGATCTGACTAGATTTACTGTGAAGCTTTAGTTTTTTATGCTCTGAGGCTAGACAAACACTATTTACTTAAATATTCATGCGTACTTGTGCAGTTATTAATTATTTGGATATAGTTCTCCTAGATCTAGATCTTAAGCAAGTAGAAACATATTAGTCGTATCTTACAAGTTTCATGACTAGTATGATAGTTACTAGTTTGTGATCTTGTTTCCACTTTCTAGGTGCTGTGTTATGGGTCTGCCTTGCATGTGATATGTTGATTGGGAAGTTTGGAAGTTGTGCTACTTTGGTTAGGCCAGTGATTGCTATTGATTCGTGTCTTTGTCGATAATTGAAATTAAGTTTAAGATCTTGTCCTTGTAAGTTTACCTAGTGTAGATCCACTGGCTTTTTATGAAGATAATAAGCGATTTTACTTTTTATGTTCTAGTATTTGCTTGTGCTTATATAGAGTTGAATTGACCTTGCAACTTTTGATCTTATTTGTACTTGGATCAATTTGCTTTTCATATTGAAAGCTTAGCTCTTACATAAAACTATACTTAAATATCTGAAGTTTTGACATTGTTTGAAGTTCTTTTTCTGTGGCATATCTTGTTTGACATGTCCATATGGAGTTTGAAACTGGTTTTGTAGCCCGTCTTATTTTTGACATGTACGTTTGAAGATTAGAAAAGGTTACAGTGCTAGATATTCTGCTTAATTTATTGTTTTATCTAGGTTCTTGCTGAAGTCCAATGCTTGTCCTTGTATTTTAGCTAGCTTATTTCTTTTATGTTGATATGTATCTATGCCTATTATAGTGGGAAGTTGTCAGGAGATCTGACTTGGAGAGGTCTGATGTAGTTTGTTTGTATTTTTCTGATTGCTGGATTACTTGCATAGTATGATAGTCATTTTATTGGTCAAGTAGGCTATGGTTGGAAATCTTAATTTTAAGTAATAAATAATATATTGGAATTTGTATTTGGTAGAGAAGATTTTTGGTTAATTTGTAGGTTTTAAGATTTATATGCTGAACAAATTTATTTATAATGCAGATGCAAAAAGGTTGATTGGTAGGAGATTCAGTGATGCCACAGTGCAAAGTGACATCAAGCATTGGCCATTTAAGGTCATTCCTGGACCTGGTGATAAGCCAATGATTGTTGTTAACTACAAGGGTGAGGAAAAGCAGTTTGCTGCTGAGGAAATCTCTTCTATGGTGCTCATTAAGATGAGGGAGATTGCTGAAGCTTTCCTTGGTTCCACTGTCAAGAATGCTGTGGTTACCGTGCCAGCCTACTTTAACGACTCTCAGCGTCAGGCCACAAAGGATGCTGGTGTTATTGCTGGTCTGAATGTTATGCGTATTATCAACGAGCCTACAGCAGCTGCCATTGCTTATGGTTTGGATAAGAAGGCAACTAGTGTTGGTGAGAAGAATGTGTTGATCTTTGATCTTGGTGGTGGTACCTTTGATGTATCTCTCCTCACCATTGAGGAAGGTATCTTTGAGGTGAAGGCTACTGCTGGAGACACTCATCTTGGAGGTGAGGACTTTGACAACAGGATGGTCAACCATTTTGTTCAAGAATTCAAGAGGAAGAACAAGAAGGATATCAGCGGTAACCCAAGGGCACTTAGAAGGTTGAGAACTGCTTGCGAGAGGGCGAAGAGGACCCTTTCATCCACTGCTCAGACCACAATTGAGATTGATTCTCTCTATGAGGGTATTGATTTCTATTCCACCATCACCCGTGCTAGATTTGAGGAGCTTAACATGGATCTGTTCAGGAAGTGTATGGAACCAGTTGAAAAGTGTTTGAGAGATGCTAAGATGGACAAGAACTCTATCCATGATGTTGTACTTGTTGGTGGCTCCACCAGGATTCCCAAGGTTCAGCAGCTATTGCAAGACTTTTTCAACGGGAAGGAGCTCTGCAAGAGCATCAACCCTGATGAAGCTGTTGCTTACGGTGCTGCTGTACAAGCTGCAATTTTGAGTGGTGAAGGTAACGAGAAGGTGCAAGACCTGTTGTTGTTGGATGTTACCCCTCTTTCCCTTGGACTGGAAACTGCTGGAGGTGTCATGACTGTGTTGATCCCTAGAAACACCACTATCCCAACCAAGAAAGAACAGGTCTTCTCAACCTACTCAGACAATCAGCCAGGTGTGTTGATCCAGGTCTATGAAGGTGAGAGAACTAGAACCAGGGACAACAACTTGCTTGGCAAATTTGAGCTCTCTGGTATTCCTCCTGCTCCCAGGGGAGTTCCTCAGATCACAGTGTGCTTTGACATTGATGCCAATGGTATCTTGAATGTTTCTGCTGAGGACAAGACTACTGGACAAAAGAACAAGATCACCATCACCAACGACAAGGGCAGACTCTCCAAGGAGGAGATTGAGAAGATGGTTCAAGAAGCAGAGAAGTACAAGTCTGAGGATGAAGACCACAAGAAGAAGGTAGAGGCAAAGAATGCTTTGGAGAACTATGCATACAACATGAGGAACACCATCAAGGATGAGAAGATTGCATCCAAGCTGCCAGAGGCAGACAGGAAGAAGATTGAGGAAGCCATTGAGCAGGCCATCCAGTGGCTCGATGCCAACCAGCTTGCTGAGTCTGATGAATTTGAGGACAAGATGAAGGAGTTGGAGAGCATCTGCAATCCAATTATTGCCAAGATGTACCAAGGTGCTGGTGGTGACATGGGTGCTGACATGGGTGATGATGGTCCTGCTCCTAGTGGTGGCAGCGGTGCCGGTCCTAAGATCGAGGAGGTCGACTAAGCTGTTTCTGCGCCTCATGTTTTTGGTTTCGTCAGTTAGTTTTTATCCTTAAGAACTCCATTTTATTATTTCTGCATCGTAGTTTTAGTTAATGGTGATACTTTTTGCGTATTTTGGCTTGAACTTGTTTATCAAGTATACTATCATTTTTCGGATTTATAATTTCAGATTTTGCTAGAAAGCTTTGCTGTCCCGTTTAATCTATATCTATGCCTTAATATTCACTGTGTTATTCGTTCTGTGACCACTCTTATGATATTGATGCTTGTGGCTACTAGTTCTGGCTCTCTCTCTTTGTTTATTGAAGATAAACACAGGATATACAGGACTAAAAGTTGTTCATTCGATCATTTGTCTAATGAATTCATGTTTTGTTTATTGTTGAAGCCCTACGAAATGGTTGTTAGTGGATAAAATATTGTTTACTCCTAAGTTTGTGATTAAGGAAATGTCAAGTATGATAATTGGACGATTGCTGATCTGAAAGGTCGATTATCCATTGATAGCTCTTGTATCGTTTGAAAGTTATTTCAGTTATCCCACTATCTCAATACAAGTGGAATATGAAATTAGCACGTAGTTCTTTTGACTATTCCTACATAAAATATTAAAGGGGAAAAGTAGTTTGCTGAAGAGGGGACCAATAAAACCAGTGGGTAGCAGTTGCCACCATTGACCACACCGTTTGCAAGTTGATGATGACATGCACTATTCCAGAAAAACAGAAAGAAAGCAAAATTTGACTCAGCTTTCTTCATTTTAATTGTCACATGCTGACCAGTGACCACAATTACTCCATTGCCTGGTGTTTGTGGTCCTTATCATAGGCTCTCCAGTGTCATCACTGATTGAGGTTCATACAGGATTGTGATACTTTTTTTCAATACCAACAGAACATCATCTACGTAGACTGAAAATAT
The DNA here is from genome assembly GCF_900185275.1 of Solanum verrucosum. Classification (NCBI taxonomy): domain Eukaryota; kingdom Viridiplantae; phylum Streptophyta; class Magnoliopsida; order Solanales; family Solanaceae; genus Solanum; species Solanum verrucosum. The sequence continues at coordinate 3,751,753 of NW_026019923.1, forward strand.
CAATTCTCCCTACTACTATATACTTAAAAAAGGGTATCAAATATCATAGCAAATAGTGTTGCAACAGAAGCTACAGCTAGTCTGGGAAAACCTACCAACAACATCTAGTGTGTGCAAATGGAATATATATATATCATACAATTGCATAAAACCACATCATATATGAAAACTAAGTTGGTGCATACTGAAGCACCCTTTCCCCTAACAGGCATCAGTACATCTCCACTTAGGTCAACATGAGGTCGTTTCCTCCAAGGTGAGGACGGAGGCAGACACGAACTTCATGTTCTTCAGGTCCTTCGCAAAGTTTTGGAACCAACATCTCTAGCACAGTTCCTGATTCGTCGTAGTACGCTTCAATTTTGGCATCTTCTGGGATTCTTGTTGACAGAGGAATTTCTCTGACAAATTCACCTGGAGGGCAGTGTTCTGAGGATGATTCGTCAAGCTTGAAAGTTCTGTTTTGTCGGTTGATGAATGGCATACGAGATGTGCTTAAACAAGACACCTTTATTATACCATGTGTGAGCGTGTTTCGCCAGGAAACTTTCACCCTTTGAAGATCTACAAATGGCAAACTGAGTACGATTAAGTAACCTTGTTCATCTTCATATATGCTTTTTGCAGCTGTTACTGGCCCGTAGACATCCCTCATCACCCCACTAAAGTCATGTAACCAATGTGGTTCAGTTGGGTGAATTTCAAGATCTGGAGTTTGATAGGAAGGAGGATTTACTTGCAGGAAACACTCATCTTCATTTCCGTGAGGGAAGAAATCCTTTTTCCTTTTGCCATTCGCAGGTAGTAGATCCATTGCATCCCCGTTGCTGTGATTGGATGGCTGAGTTAACAAATTAAGCCCTGATCCATTAGCCAATTTCTTTGGATTGGAATGCAGATTACTCTTAATTGGTGGGAGTGGTCTCTCAAGCTCAAATTCAGTGTTGGGGAGGTTCCTCCATGAACTGTAATCGCTAGCTTCGTGTGGGATACTGAAGTTGAGTTCCCTACCTGTGAGTTCCATCCATCTTTTGCGCTCCTCTTCATCAAGAACCAAAAGACTGGGGGATGAAACAACCTCAATACCATGAATACACTGAGGATTCGATAGCCCCCTGTAGTGCTTCCTCTGCATTCTATGAGATCGAACAAAACCCTTGTCAGCACTAAAGGGAAACGGACGCTCCCCTTGACGAGAATGCCCATTCATGTAACTCCGAAGCTGCATCTTACCGAGTGCATTCTCAGGCCTTTCCTTGAAAATCCACATATACAGGTTCTCCATGTCATGCTGAACCATGAACAAATCAAGCTGGAGATCAGATTTATCAAACCCGGAATATCCATTACTATCCCTTACCATCTTTGCCTTCGATTTCTCATTTAACACAGGCCTAAAATAAAAGCTAAAGAAAACCCAAGCACCCCAAATACTATCCAAACGTTTCGCACATTTCCTTCCAACTTTAGATGCACTAATAGAACTTTCAGTCTCATATACCTGTGTCCCAAGCCCGACATCAAGAATATCACAATGTTCTGAGTTCCATGGCTGCGGAGGAGGGCTACGCTCAGCTGATAAAGGCAAATTAATATCAGGTGGACAAGTTATGACTACTTGTCTACTCATCTCGAGGTCTAATTCATCATGTGAAGAAGATGCACTCGAATCCATGGACAAACGAGTCGAAGGATGATGATTCTCCATCGACAGCCAATACAACACCAAACAGTATCTCCTATTTCACAATTCCTTTTCTTTGGGAGACAAACAATTGCTAATGACAAACTTCAAAACTAACAAACCAGAACAACTACTTGAACAAAAAGACTAAATCTTTACAAACACAACAACTATACTAAAGTTCTCTAACAACAACAAACCTATATCAAAACTTATTCCACCACTGAAACAAACAAAAACCCCAGATTGGAAAATCAGCAAAATACCAAAAAAAGGGAAATCCCACACAACCCCAAATTCTTATGCAACAAAAGAATGAACTTTTAGGAACAAAAAATCCCTATTTATACATAGATGACAAAATCCCAAATCCAAGAAAATCAACTCTGTAAAAGCGCATAGGCTTTTTTTTTCCAACACAAACAATATAAAAATTGAATCTTTATCACTATATAGTATACTTTTTTTTTTAATAACAAAAGGTGTAAATATAGTGGATGTATAGTATATTACCAATCAATGAAGCCAAAACCCAAGAAAAGTACCAAATCTGAAGTGATTTTGGAAGAATACCTTAAAACTGCAGGAGCAACAAAGAAGAGAGAAGAAGGGAAATCAATGGTCCAAATTAACACCCCCATCTTCTTCTTCTCTTACCCCTTTATCTCTTTTTTTTGTTTTTTGTTTTTGTATCTGACTGAGTCTTTGTTGTCTTTCTCTTAAGAATTCGTCATACATACACACACAATACAAAAGGGGCTAAAGGGGCGGAGATAGAGATATATAGAGAGAGAAAAGTGAATATAGAGAGAGAAAGACAGAGACACAAATGGAGGAGGAGGCTGGAAAATGGGGTCTGTGAGGTTTAGGGGACAGATATGTTGGTTTCTGGTGAGATTGACACAGAAAAATCAAGAATCATCACCGTTTCCCAACCGTGTTTCCTTAATTGCGTTTGCTCCTTTATTTGACTAACTGAATTTAAAATATAGTATTTTTAATCTATCACGTGGCATAACAAGTGATTTCAAACTTTTATAAAAGTCTGAGACTCTTAATCAAATGTCGAGATAAGTACTAAAAACACCTTTTAAATTTGGCGCGAATCATTTCATCCTGAAACTATTGACAACTTTTAAAATACTTATCCATTTGACTAACTGAACTTAATTACATTCACGATCTGCCACATGTAGGGAGTGTTCGAAACCGAACTGTAACCGATAAATCAACCGCAAAATTGACTTATTGGGATTGAGTAAATGGATAAACAGTAGGGGAACATATTGAAATATTATAAAATTAACTGCTTATTGGTGTGAGGGTGGATTATTCAATTTTCTTATCAGGTAAACCATTAACCCGTTAAGGGTTACCATACTTACATTTTTATTTTAGATAATAGCCTCATTTAATATTTTACCATAATATATAAGAGTGATTATATATTTTTCTTTTGTTAGTCCTAACTCCTAAAGACTAAAGTTGTAAATCATTAAAACTAGAAAAGCACCGAAGATATGTACATGAAAAGTATGCCGCAATTTATCGAGTCATTGACAAAGTGCTTCCACTGAACAATGAAAATGGGACAACTAATTGAAAGTCTGGATCAATTTATCCATTTGATCTTGTTATTGCTAAAATGTCGTTTTTTCTATAAGGTGCATTCATCGAAAAAAAAAGTACCATAGACATTAGAAGTTAACTGATACACCGCTCGATAATTATTAATCTGTTACTGAACCAACTGATGTCTTATATGTTGGCTAGAGGATTAGTAAATCTAAAAACATGTATCCGATAAGCTAAACCGTTAAGCAAAATTATCCGCCTAATTCGTTCGATAAGCAGCCCCAGCCACATGGCATAACAAGTGATCTCAAACTCTTTTAGGAGCGTAAGACTCTTAAGAAAATGCAGAGAGAGTAGTATTGAAAATACCTCTAAATTTGGTACGAATAATTTCATCGCAAAACTATTGACAACTTTGAAAATACTCATCTATTTGATTAACTATACTTAAATATGTCTCTGGTCTGCCACATGACATAACAAGTAGCATCAAACTCTTGTAAGAGCGTGAAACTCTTAACAAAATGCCGAGAGAAGTATTAAAAACATTCCTAGACTTGAATTTAGGAGAATATATCACCCATGTGGCAAGATCAATGATGCATTTAAGTTCAATTAGTCAAGTAGGAAGTGTTCTTAAGATCAGTGGCGGACTCAGGATTTTCGTTCAGGGGGTTCGAAAAATAAAAGTATAAGCGTGTATATATAAGCCAACAAAACAAAATTTCAAGAAAGTAGCTGTATTTAGTTTTAGTGGCGGACCCTTGAATTTTTTTGGATTTAAAACCACACTTTTAGCATGTTTTATAAAATAAAAAACTAAAAAAAACGTGAAAACATAACTGAAACCTTAAAAAAAAAAGACTGAAACTGAAAAATAAAAAATAAAACGCTAATGCAGGGATTCGAACCCTCAACATGAGACTTAATTTTCAAGGAACCTGTCACTGGGCTATCTCTTTCTCCTTGTCATTGAGGGGGTTCAAAATATATATATCCACATAAATACAGAAATTACCTTATATATACAGTGTAATTTTTTGCCTAGGGGGTTCGGGTGAACCCCCTGGAACCAACGTGGGTTCGCCTCTGCTTAAGACTGTCAATAAATCAGAAACGAAACTAATAATTCGCACCAAATTTAGTGGTATTTTCAATATTTCTCTCTCTCTCTATATATATATATATGTTGTAAAACTTAAGGACAAAAGAACAATATAAAGAGGAAGAGAAGAAGACTATAAGACAAGAGGAACAATATAAACTAGCATTCTTTCTTTCAAGTGTATTCAACATTATTCTCAACACCACTATTTATAGGATTACATTGAGGAATACCAAAAGGTGTCATAAACATTACATTAAACCTTGAGAATTACTACCCATAAAGGAGGGAAATAAACCTAGGAGTTATGGTCATCCAATTAACCATATTATCAACAACATTACTACCAATAAAGGATGAAATTAACCTAGGAGTTATGGTCATCCATTTGACCACATTATCAACAACATTACTACTCATAAAGGAGGGAAATTAACCAAGGAGTTATGGTCATCCATTTAACCACCAAAATGATTTACAACACTCCCCCTTGGATGACCATTGATAGATAATATGTCTCGTTAAAACCTTACTAAGAAAAAAAACCCTGTGGCAAAAAAAATCTTAGTGAAGGACAAAAGAGTACATATATCTTGTAATACGCTTTGTTTGCTGCCTCGTTAAAAACCTTGCCAGGAAAACCCATTGCGATAAAACCTAGGTCAAGGGAAAAAGAGTGCAGCGCGTAGTTTACTCCCCCTATTGCGAACATCATTTAATTTCTTGGAGACGACGCATTCCAATCTTGAATACCAACTTTTCAAATGTTGAGGTTGGTAATGCTTTAGTGAAAAGATCCGCTAAATTATCAACTGAGTGAATTTGTTGAACATTTATTTCACCTTTTTTCTCAAGATCATGAGTGAAAAAGAATTTTGGTGAAATGTGTTTTGTTCTATCTCCTTTAATATATCCTCCCTTCAGTTGAGCTATACATGCAGCATTGTCTTCGTATAATGTAGTTGGAATATCTTTTTCCATAGAAAAACCACACATTTCTTGAATATGTTGAGTCATTGATCTCAACCAAACACATTCCCGACTCGCTTCATGGATGGCTATTATTTCGGCATGATTTGAAGAAGTAGCAGCTAATGTTTGCTTCATTGAACGCCAAGATATAGTTGTGCCTCCATATGTAAATAAATAGCCTGTCTGAGATCGAGCTTTATGTGGATCAGACAAATATCCAACATCTGCATAACCAATCATTTCTGACTTGGATTTATTAGAATAAAATAATCCCATATCAATGGTTCCCTGAAGATATCTTAATATATGTTTGACTCCATTCCAATGTCTCTTTGTTGGAGACGAGCTGAATCTTGCCAATAAACTTACTGATAACAGCAAGGTTAAGGGAGATCACAAATAGAGAATTAAATATTAGAATACGGAAGCACAAAGAAAAAAAACAAAAAAACAAAATAAAGATATGGGAAATTCGAAGGAAAGATCCACGAATTTCCAAAGATTAGATGTTCTAAGGCCTTGAAAAGATCCAAGTAACAACGTATAGATTTATGGAAGAAATCTAACGCCTTTACTTGAGAAAACGAATCAAAACGATAGATTCGGATCTTGACCGCTTTATGAGTAACTAAAGACAATAATTAGTATGTAGAAACTAATCACCTTCTAAAGAATACCAAAAAGAAACCAAAGATATCACAAGAAGAAGTTACTTTATACCTTAAACTATGAAACTAGTAAAGGTTTAAAGATAAATTCTCAAAGAACAAGTCACAAAGGTTCAAAGAACTCTCCCAAATATTATTAATATCAATCTAAATTGTCTTTAATGAATGAAAAGGACTCCTATATATAGGAGAAGGGAAAAACGTCCAAGAAGCCAAACCCTAAAAAAACAATTACAAGGAATCCTACTCTAGAAAGGAAATAAAGTAACCTAACTAGGAACAAATTTAGTACTTCTAGGAAAGCATTAAATGGTACTTAGGAGACCATAAATAGACTAAGGAAAATATTAATAACCTATATATAAATAAATAAATAAGGTAAATCCCAACTAGGAAAAGAATCTTGACAATCTTGGAAAGTTTGACTAGTCTTCTCTCAAAACTTGGGCAGAAAGCAACTCTTGTTGTGGCTGATTCTTGGACTCTTCTTGACCTTTTTTTGCACGAAATTGGACCTTAAAATTCCTCATCTTGGGCTTGAATTTGGGCCACCAAATAATTGTAGCATTTGGACAATTCCTCTCCCTTGGGCTTGAGCTCTTCTTCCCCAATAAGAAACCTTTGGATCAGCGATTGAAGCCCATTGAGCTTATCATTGAACTCCTTGGTTTGAGATCTTGTTATGGGCCTCCTTGGAGTTTCTAAAGCGTCATCCTTGTCCTTCAATGGAGTAGAGCTTCCTTGGATGCTATCATTTCCCTCTTCTTGAAGAGAATTCGTCCTCGAATTCAAATCTGCATCAAAATGGGAAAGATCAGAAACATTAAAAGTAGCACTAACTTGGAACTCACCAGGAAGATCAAGTTTATAAGCATTGTCTCCAATCCTTTCAAGGACTTTGTATGGCCCACTTCCTCTAGGATCTAGTTTGGTCTTTCTTTTGGAAGGAAATCTTTCCTTTCGCATATGCACCCAAACCAAGTCACCAGGTTTAAAAACAACATATTTTCTGCCCTTATTCCTTCGCAATGCAACTTCCTTGTTCTTCTTTTCAATTGCAAGCCTTGTTTGTTCATGAATTTTCTTCATCATATCAGCCTTCTTCTTACCATCAAGATTAGCAAAATCATTAGTAGGCAAAGGCAATAAATCAAGGGGGGTAAGGGGGTTGAATCCATATACAACTTCAAAAGGAGTCTTGCCAGTAGAAGAATGGAAGGTCCTATTATAAGCAAATTCTACAATAGGTAAGTAATCTTCCCAAGAAGTCAACTTACCTTTCAAAATAGCCCTCAACATGTTCCCTAAAGTTCTATTAACCACTTCCGTTTGCCCGTCCGTTTGTGGGTGACAAGATGTAGAAAATAGCAATTTAGTTCCCAACTTTCCCCAAAGAATTCTCCAAAAGTGACTTAAGAACTTGGCATCCCTATCGCTAACAATAGTTCTAGGTATTCCATGCAATTTAACCACTTCCTTTACAAACAAGTCAGCCACATGAGATGCATCATTAGTCTTTTTACATGGGATAAAACGAGCCATTTTAGAAAATCTATCTACTACCACAAATATACTATCCTTACCATACTTAGTCCTTGGCAGCCCCAATATGAAATCCATAGAAATATCAATCCAAGGGGAATTAGAAACAGGTAAAGGAGTATAAAGACCATGCGGCAATGTTCTAGACTTAGCCTGTTTACATTCAAGACAATAAGAACACACTTTTTCAACATCCTTTCTCATGCTAGGCCAATAAAAATGTTCAGAAAGTATTTCCAGTGTTTTGGGTACACCAAAATGTCCCATTAGCCCTCCACAATGTGCTTCCCTAACAAATAGTTCACGCAACGAGCAGTTAGGAACACATAATTTATTTTCCTTGAATAGAAATTCATCTTGAAGATTAAATTTCTCAAAAGGACCTAACTTACATTCAGCAAAAATCTCACCAAAATCAGAATCATTAGCATAGAGGAACTTGATTTGGTCAAAACCCAATAACTTTGAAGTAAGAGTAGAGATCAAAACATACCTTCTTGAGAGTGCATCAGCAACCACATTCTCCTTTCCTTGTTTGTAAGCAATTACATAAGGAAAAGTTTCAATAAACTCTACCCATTTAGCATGCCTACGACTAAGTTTACCTTGGCTCTTCAAGTATTTTAATGACTCATGATCAGTCTTGACCACAAATTCTCGAGGCCACAAGTAGTGCTGCCATGTAGCTAACGCCCTCACCAAGGCATATAGCTCCTTATCATAAGTTGAGTAGTTCAATGTTGCTCCACTTAGCTTTTCACTAAAGTAGGCAATTGGCTTGGAGTCTTGCATCAAAACTGCACCTATGCCCTTACCAGAGGCATCACACTCAACTTCAAAAGACTTAGAAAAATCAGGCAATTGCAAAAGAGGCGCAGAACACAATTTATCCTTCAGCAAGTTAAATGCATCATCTTGTTCCTTTCCCCATGTAAAAACCTTATCTTTTTTAATAACTTCAGTTAAAGGAGCAACAATGGTGCTAAAGTCTCGCACAAACCTCCTATAAAAACTAGCAAGTCCATGAAAACTCCTAACTTCAGTTACACGATTAGGTTTAGGCCATTCTTTTATTGCCTTGATTTTCTCATCATCTACTTCAACTCCCTTAGAACTGACCACAAAACCTAAGAAAACCACACGATCCACACAGAAAGTACACTTTTTGAGATTAGCAAATAAGCGCTGATTTCTAAGAACTTCAAAAACTTGTTTTAAGTGCTCTAGGTGTTCATCCAGATTTTGAGAAAAGATCAAGATGTCATCAAAATACACCACAATAAATTTTCCATGGAAATCTTTAAAAACATGATTCATTAGTCTCATAAAAGTGCTTGGTGCATTAGTCAAGCCAAAGGGCATAACTAACCACTCATAAAGTCCATATTTGGTCTTAAAAGCAGTTTTCCATTCATCTCCAGGATTCATACGAATCTGATGGTAACCACTCTTTAGATCAATTTTAGAAAAGATTTTGGAACCATACAGTTGGTCCAACATGTCATCAAGACGAGGGATAGGATGGCGATACTTTACCGTTATCTTGTTGATGGCTCGACAATCTACACACATCCTCCATGTTCCATCCTTTTTGGGGACCAATAGGACTGGAACAGAGCATGGGCTCATACTCTCTCGAACAAATCCCTTTACAAGCAATTCTTCAACTTGCCGTTGTAATTCTTTGGTCTCTTCAGGATTGCTCCTATAGGCAGGCCTATTAGGAAGTTGAGACCCAGGCACAAAGTCTATTTGGTGCTCAATCCCTCTCAAAGGTGGCAATCCCTTTGGAGTGTCATCAGGAAAAACATCTTCAAAATTCTGCAAAAGAGAAGAAACACTATTTGGCAAAGAAGGAGTTAGTTGCTCAAAATTAATCAATACTTCTTTGTAAGTAAGTAGTATTATGGGCAGTCCCTCTCTCCTAGCATTCAAACACTCTTTGGCTTTTATATAAAGGCTCTCATTTTTCTTTTCCTTAGCCTCTTTCCTCTCACCAAAACATTTTATTTTTTTACTCACACCCTCTTTTACCTCTTTACTTAGATCGCTGCCCTCTCTCTCTTTCTCTCGGCCATCTCTCTTTTTTTCTATCTCTTGGCCTTTTTCTTTTCCCTCAAGCTCACTTTTTACCTCTCCCTTTTGTTTTCCCATTGTTTCCCTTAATCGTTTTTGATCTTCAAACACTTGAGAAGGAGATAATGGTGCAAGAGTATACTTCTTACCATTATGCAGAAGACTATACCTATTCTTTCTCCCATGATGAGTAGTATCCCTATCATACTGCCAAGGTCGGCCAAGTAAAACATGACATGCTTGCATTGGAACTACATCACAAAGAATCTCATCTTCATACCTACCAACATTGAATGAAATCATGCATTGTTTGTTTACTTTTACTTCTCCACAATCATTCAACCATTGGAGCCTATATGGGGTAGAGCGCTTCATGCATGCAATTCCTAGTTTATCCACCAAGTATGAACTCACCACATTTGCACAACTTCCCCCATCAATAATCATAGAATAAGTCTTCCCTTTTATCCCACACCTAGTATAAAACAAATTCTCTCTCTGCCCTTCATCAACACTACCCAAATTGATAGTTATAATTCTCCTAACCACCCCAATTATACCATCATTAGGCAGTTCCAAATCATCTTCCTCACTTACACCTTCTCCCTCTTCTTCTTCCCCCTCACTTTTTTCACTCTCATATTCTCCATTCTCTCTAAGTAGGATGTTTCTTCTACTTGGACATTCATGCATCATATGCCCCCTTCCATGACATTTGTGACATTGAATAGAACTTGAAGGTTTAGAAGATTTAGGATTAAAGGTTTTACCTCCCTCCTCAACCTTACCTTTACCTCTATCATCTTGAGGTTTGGAAGGAGCTTTCCCCTCTTGAGTTGACCATGGCTTCTTAGAGATAGTGTTTGATCGACTTCTCCATGAGTTATTTTGCTGCTTTTTCTCAATTTGATTTTCAACTTTTACAGACAAATCAACTAACTCATCTAAAGTTACATATTGTTGTATCTCTACTACATTAGCTATTTCTATATTTAAACCATTTAAAAATCTAGCTATTGTAGCCTCTTCTTCCTCCATGCAGTTAGCTTGGATCATAGCCATATCCATGCTTTTGAAGTACTCATCCACCGACATGGAGCCTTGCTGCAAGCGTTGAAGGCGAGATTGTAGATCTCTTTGGAAGTATGATGGAATAAATCGCTTCCTCATTACCCTCTTCATCTCTGCCCACGTAGCAATAGGTGGTAACTCCTCTTGCAATCTGTCCCTAGCAAGCTTTTTCCACCAAGAAGCAGCATAATCAGAAAACTCAACAATAGCAAGTTTAACTTTCTTACCCTCAGAGTAGTTATGGCAATCAAAGATGGCTTCAACTCGTCTCTCCCAATCAAGGTACAAGTCTGGATCCCTTGTCCCCTTGAAAGATGGCATCTTCATCTTTATACTATTTATATTATCATCTTCTACTCTACCTCTTTGTCCCCTCCTATCTCTTCTTTCTAGATTAAATTCAACATCAAAATCATCATTATCATATTCAGGATTTACAAAAGGGATATGGGGTACATTCCTTCTAACTTGGGGTCTAACATTATTTGGGGGTATAACATTATTCTCCCTCCTAATTGCAGCTATGGTGTCATTCTGCTCGATAATCATATCCCTCATCTCTTGAAATTGAAGGGTCCATCTCTCAAATTGTTGGTGCGTAGCTTGAAGGGTGAAGTCGTTCCTTCCTTTGACCTCGGCTTCTAAACGAGCCCTTTCCTCATCACCACCTGAATTAGACATCTAAAAAAAAAGAATAAATGATCAAGTATCACACTTTTAATATGGCTTTTACCCTCTTTTAAACTCACCCACACTTGCCTTTTTCCACTCAAAATCACCTTTGAACGAGAATACTTTGTAGATTTATAATTAAACCAAAACGTGTATCAAGTTCGTAGTAATAAAGTATGGAATCTTGGGGTACAAAAGAAAGTAAAGAACTAGTCCTAGAACAAGTAGGATTTAGTTGAAACAAAACGCGTATAAAAAGGAACTTATTTTAGAATTATAAGAACAAGAAAAAAAAAAATCCTCTTATTCTTAAAGGTCTAGAATCCCCTCTTCTTGCTACCTTCTTGCTTGGAAACAAATTAATGCAAAACTTGGAGAGCAAGTAATAAGTTTACTTGGAGAGCAAGTAATAAGATTTCTTGAATAGCAAGTAATAAGCTTTCTTGGGTATCAAGTAATCAAATTTCTTGGAGGACAAGTAATCAGATTTCTTTGAGAGCAAGTTATACTTCTTCTTTTTTTCTGTTCACGCAACTGTAATAATTTTTTTTTTTTTTTTTTTTCACGACGCTACTGTTCACGCTATTTTATTTATTTATTTTTTTTTTTGCTCTAAGAAGAAATCCCAAGATTTATCAAGAACGGAATCTTGATAGAACCGCTCTGATACCACTTGATAACAGCAAGGTTAAGGGAGATCACAAATAGAGAATTAAATATTAGAATGCGGAAGCACAAAGAAAAAAAACAAAAAAAACTAAATAAAGATATGGGAAATTCGAAGGAAAGATCCACGAATTTCCAAAGATTAGATGTTCTAAGGCCTTGAAAAGATCCAAGTAACAACGTATAGATTTATGGAAGAAATCTAACGCCTTTACTTGAGAAAACGAATCAAAACGATAGATTCGGATCTTGACCGCTTTATGAGTAACTAAAGACAATAATTAGTATGTAGAAACTAATCACCTTCTAAAGAATACCAAAAAGAAACCAAAGATATCACAAGAAGAAGTTACTTTATACCTTAAACTATGAAACTAGTAAAGGTTTAAAGATAAATTCTCAAAGAACAAGTCACAAAGGTTCAAAGAACTCTCCCAAATATTATTAATATCAATCTAAATTGTCTTTAATGAATGAAAAGGACTCCTATATATAGGAGAAGGGAAAAACGTCCAAGAAGCCAAACCCTAAAAAAACAATTACAAGGAATCCTACTCTAGAAAGGAAATAAAGTAACCTAACTAGGAACAAATTTAGTACTTCTAGGAAAGCATTAAATGGTACTTAGGAGACCATAAATAGACTAAGGAAAATATTAATAACCTATATATAAATAAATAAATAAGGTAAATCCCAACTAGGAAAAGAATCTTGACAATCTTGGAAAGTTTGACTAGTCTTCTCTCAAAACTTGGGCAGAAAGCAACTCTTGTTGTGGCTGATTCTTGGACTCTTCTTGACCTTTTTTTTGCACGAAATTGGACCTTAAAATTCCTCATCTTGGGCTTGAATTTGGGCCACCAAATAATTGTAGCATTTGGACAATTCCTCTCCCTTGGGCTTGAGCTCTTCTTCCCCAATAAGAAACCTTTGGATCAGCGATTGAAGCCCATTGAGCTTATCATTGAACTCCTTGGTTTGAGATCTTGTTATGGGCCTCCTTGGAGTTTCTAAAGCGTCATCCTTGTCCTTCAATGGAGTAGAGCTTCCTTGGATGCTATCACTTACTGCAAAACAGATATCTGGTCGAGTATTATTAGCAAGATACATAAGCGCCCCAATGGCACTAAGATATGGAGTTTCATTTCCAAGAAGCTCTTCATCATTTTCTTGAGGTCGAAATGGATCTTTATGTATGTCAAGCGATCTCACAACCATCGGGGTACTCAATGGATGTGATTTATCCATGTAGAATCGCTTTAAAACCTTTTCTGTGTATGTTGATTGATGAACAAATATTCCATTTTTCAAATGCTCAATCTGTAGGCCAAGACAAAATTTTGTCTTACCAAGATCTTTCATTTCAAATTCTTTTGTTAAACACTCAACGGCTTTTGAAAGCTCTTTAGGAGTGCCAATGATATTTAAATCATCAACATATACAACTATTATAACAAAATCAGATCCAGACCTTTTTATAAAAACACAAGGACAAATAGGGTCATTTATGTACCCTTCCTTTAGCAAAAATTGGCTAAGACGATTGTACCACATTCGCCCTGATTGTTTCAATCCATATAAGGATTTTTGAAGCCTTATCGAACAATTTTCTTGCGAATTTTTATATGCGTCAGGCACATTGTATGCTTCAGGAACTTTCATGAAAATATCGTGGTCCAATGAGCCATATAAATAGGCTGTGACAACATCCATTAGACGCATTTCAAGCTTTTCATAAACTGCCAGATTTATTAGATACCTGAAGGTAATTGCATCCACCACTGGAGAATATGTCTCCACATAATCAATGTCAGGCCTTTGCGAAAAATCTTGTGCCACAAGTCGTGCTTTATATCTGACGACTTCACCTTTTTCATTTCGTTTTCGCACAAAAATCCATTTGTACCCCACTGGCTTGACACCTTCAGTGTTTGGACTATTGGTCCAAAAACTTCACGTTTTTCAAGTGAAGTCAATTCCGCTTGAATTGCTTCCTTCCATTTTGGCCAATCATTTCTCTATCTACATTCATTGATAGATTTTGGTTCAAAATCCTCACCATGTTGCATTATTTCAACAACAACATTATAAGCACAAATATTGTCCACCACAATACTATTTCGATTCCATATTTTTCTCATCGAGACATAACTTATTGAGATTTCTTCATTCTCATTATTTTCAGTTATTTAGACCTTCTTTGTGGTCTTATCATTTGTTATGTCTCGGGGCTCTTCTTGAGCAATTTCCTCTATGGTATGATCTTCATGATCATTTGTTCCTTTTCTTTTTCGAGGATTTTTTTCTTTTGAACCAATTGGCCTACCACGTTTTAAACGTGATTTAGACTCATTTGCTTTAACAATTTGTCCTATCGGGACATCAACTCGAACTGGAGCATTTGCAGCTAGAATATAAGATTTAGTAACCCTTGGAAGGTTAGTAAATGTATCTGGCAATTGATTTGCAACATTTTGCAAATAAATCATCTTTTTAACTTCTTGCTCACATTGATTTGTTCGAGGATCCAAATGAGATAGAGATAATGAATTCCAATCTATCTCTTTTTCCAACTGTTTATGTTCTCCCCCTAATGTTGGGTATACTGATTCATCAAAATGACAATCAACAAACCTTGCCGTAAATATATCTCCTGTCATAGGTTCCAAATATTTGATAATAGAAGGAGATTCATACCCAACATACACTCCCAACCTTCTTTGGGGACCCATCTTTGTGCGTAGCGGTGGGGCAATTAGAACGTACACCGCGCACCCAAAAATTCTAAAATGGGAAATATTTGGCTCATGACCAAAAACCAACTGTAATGGAGAGAATTCATGATAACTAGTTGGTCTTATGCGCACCAATGTTGCTGCATGCAAAATAGCATGTCCCCATATTGAAACAGACAACTTTGTTCTCATTAACAATGGTCTAACTATTAATTGGAGACGCTTAATCAAAGATTCCGCTAGACCATTTTGAGTGTGAACATGAGCAACTGGATGTTCAATTGTTATTCCAGTGGACAAACAATAATCATTAAAGGCCTGCGATGTAAACTCACCAGCATTATCAAGACAAATTGTCTTTATTGCATAATCTGGAAATTGTGCTCTTAATCTTATTATTTGAGCCAACAACCTCGCAAAAGCCATATTACGAGTTGATAATAAACACACATATGACCATCTTGTAGATGCATCTATCAAGACCATATAATATTTAAATGGTCCACATGGAGGGTGAATTGGCCCACATATATCACCATGTATACGTTCCAAAAATGCAGGGGTTTCAATCCCAACCTTAGCTGCTGATGGTTTAATAACCAATTTTCCTTGAGAACAAGCAACACGAGAGAATTTCTTTGAATGAAGAATTTTCTGATTCTTCAAAGTATGCCCATGTGAATTCTCAATAATTTTGCGCATCATATTATAACCGGGATGGCCCAAACGGTCATGCCAAATGATAAAATCATTAGAATTAGAAATTCCTTTGTTTACTATGGCATGTCATTCAACCATACTAATACTTGTATGGTACAATCCAGAAGAAAATGCGGGTAATTTTTCATGCACATATTTTTGGCCCAATTTTATTGTAGTAATATAAAGGTATTCAACCTTTCCTTCATTGGCAGTCTCAACATGATATCCATTTTGGCGAATAACCTTGAAACTTAATAAGTTTCTTTGAGACTTACTACAGTACAATGCAATTTCAATAGTTAATATCGTTCCCCCAGGTAGTAGTAAGGCCGCTCTTCCAGAGCCCTCAATTAATTTTGCACTACCAGATATTGTATTAACATAAGCCTTTTTCACAATCAAAGTAGAGAAATATTTCTTTTCTCTTAAAATAGTGTGAGTTGTAGCACTATCAAGAAGACACATATCTCCATTACTCATCTTGAACCAATTGAAGATTGGGAATTTTATTTATCAGAAGCTTAACTTGGAAAAATCGAAATGATATTAGAGTTTCGTGTTGATAACGTGTTGTAAAACTTAAGGACAAAAGAACAATATAAAGAGGAAGAGAAGAAGACTATAAGACAAGAGGAACAATATAAACTAACATTCTTTCTTTCAAGTGTATTCAACATTATTCTCAACACCACTATTTATAGGATTACATTGAGGAATACCAAAAGGTGTCATAAACATTACATTAAACCTTGAGAATTACTACCCATAAAGGAGGGAAATAAACCTAGGAGTTATGGTCGTCCAATTAACCATATTATCAACAACATTACTACCAATAAATGATGAAATTAACCTAGGAGTTATGGTCATCCATTTGACCACATTATCAACAACATTACTACTCATAAAGGAGGGAAATTAACCAAGGAGTTATGGTCATCCATTTAACCACCAAAATGATTTACAACAATATATATAATTTTAAAATTTTAATTGTTGAAATTAATTTATTTAATTGGATTTGAATATTGAGTGTGGGTAAATTTTTATTATTTATATTAGGAATCATAATTTAACTAGCATACAATTAAAATAACAAAAATATATATTCATTATAATTTCACGAAATCGAAATTGATATAATGTACATGCACATTTTAATCATATATTTTAGAGATAGAAATAACATACATCATAATAAATCAAAAAATAATAATGTATAGGAACGAGATTCGATCAAATCTTGTCCTAAGAGCAAAAACAAAAAAAAGTTTTGTACACAATAGTTATAGATGGAGATTTATTGATCAAATATAATAAGTGAGCATTGGATTTTGCAATAATTGAGCCTTTAATCTAAGCGCATTATCAATTTTTTATATAGTGTGTATATCAACCCAAGTAACATTAGATCAGTTTTAGAAAATATGTATATAAAATATCTAGTTATATAGAATAATTATACGTTCAGGTGTTCCATAAACTATATATAAATTTTTTCTTGAATAAATTAACTTTTAGGATTGAGTTAGGTTCAAGATTTATTTCTTTACACGATTTCAGAGCAGAACCTATTGTAATCAATGTTTATTGATGAACGAACCTTTAGATTAAATTACTCATGCACTGGATATCCAATCTTGAATGTGAAACAGAGTACTGAAGAGTATCACGTTGAATAAAAAATAATAATAATAATATATTTTCTTATATGAATTTGAACAATTCTTGAGTTGAGATTCATTTCTTTTTTACCTACCCAATATGAAAATAAATTATTTTAAAAGAGAAAATCTAAAACGTCAGAAAGCACTGAGGTTTTTTTTATTTCTGACTCTTAAAATGAAACATCTTAGAAAAACTTTTTTTGTTTTTTTATAGAAAATAAATGTTATAAGATGTGCATCCTTATTAGGACTATCACCTTCTAGGGAGCTAAATGACAATTTTTTTTAATGATTAAATAACATTATAATCAAAGACAAATTAAAGACAGGCAAAGTATGATAATGCATGATTCACTTAATTAAATTAATTAGAATGAAAAAGGGAACAAAATTAAGATAAGTGATATGACTGATTGTCCTTGTGCTTTTAATTGCAATAATTAAGGGAAATTGTACTGTGTTTGATTATCATTTTACAATCTTTCATAAATAAAATATGTATAAGTTATGAATCAATTTATATATTATTTTATGCAATATAAAAAATAAAATAATTAATATAATGAATAATTAAACTTTATAATTTTTTTCCCTACATAACTAATCTCTACATTAATACTACATGCATAATTCTATCCAGCAACCAAATTGGAGTTCAATAAAAGCTACTTATTCACTTTAGCAAATTATGAATTGCTCCCTTTTTAATTAGATAATCATTGTCCATTAACTGAATTAGTAATAATCAAATTTGGATTTTCAAAGTATTATTAACTTTTTTTTTAGTAAAATAATATATTAATTAATATTGTTTGTAAGCTGAAATGTAAACTAGACAAGTAAAAGGAAATAGAGTAAATATCAATTTTAATTAAAAACAAAGAAGGAACAAGTGGAGAGAAATGTCAAAATGTCAATTCATTTCATATCAATTATTGATTATAATTCTCATCACTACTTATATGTCAAAATATTTATCTTATAAATTCAATTATTTTCCACT
This sequence comes from Solanum verrucosum, assembly GCF_900185275.1. Classification (NCBI taxonomy): domain Eukaryota; kingdom Viridiplantae; phylum Streptophyta; class Magnoliopsida; order Solanales; family Solanaceae; genus Solanum; species Solanum verrucosum. Next base: position 3,769,891 of record NW_026019923.1, read on the forward strand.
TAAACTTTTGGTACAAATACTCATCTAATAATGAGTTCATATTTTTAAAGAAAGAAGTAATAATATATATTAATTATTAAGATCAAATAAATGTTGTTTGGAATGCAAGCAAAATGAATTTGTGGAAACATGAATCATTACTTTTTTTTGTTGGGGAGGGTGGTTCCTTTATTTTGATTTTAAAAATATTTAATATAGCAAATTGGTTATCTGTATTAATTTGATTTAAATTAGGACCTAAGTTGCTTTAATACATTTTAAAACAATTGACTCAAGATTTGTTTGCGGATGTGATATTACTTGTGAACAATGTAAAGATAAGTATTAAGTAACTAGTATGACTATTGTATTAAAAGGATCGCTCGGGAGAGTGTATAAGAATAATAAAAAAAATATAGAGAAAATATTAGAAATAACAAACATAATAAATATAATAAGACTCTATAGCTATAATTTCAATAATTGTACTCCATAGCTATAGTTGCATTTGCTATGGAGGTTGCAGTTGTATATTTTTTAAATGTTTGCATGACTGCTCATTTAATAAAAAAATTGTACGCTAAAGTACTCTTACTATGACTTAATTTCGCAAGTCATAAATTTAGAAAACTTCTATCTTGTCCGATATAAATTATATAGTATCTAATTCACAACTTATGCCTTGCAATTTACTTTCAAAATAGAACAAGGCAAAAGCAAACGACTTTAGTAGTAAGCGATTTACTTTCAAATTAGAACTTCTCAAATCTCCACACGAATACCAATTAGTCAAATTCCAAATCAGATGTCTAATGGGAAACAAAAAAACAAAAGACAATTGTACTAAGTAATGCAAATTCAAATGATCATTTTGCTCCAAAATAATAGTCCTTTTGAGTCCAAGTTATATACTATTATATGGTAACTAGAACGTGCCTCTAACGCTATACATAATATATACTAACAAATATAACAAATTAAAATTCCAAGTAAGAACTTGTATATATATTAACAAATATAATAAGTACTCAAAATCTCAAGCCTTACTTGACTTACAAATTAAACATTCCAACTATGGTTATCATAATAAAATCAAAATTTTATTGATCAAATTAATCATCCTTCAACTATGGGAGAAGAACAACATCATCATATAGGACTTGAAATCAACCCTGTTATAGTTGGCCTTCTTGGTATCATAGCTGGTGCTATAATCGTCGTTATTATACATTTTATAATAGTATCATGGTGTAAAAATACTTCATCTGATCCTCCAGAGCAAAACACGACTATCCCAGTAAGTCAAAGTCAAAATCGTTCTCGTACTAGAGCTCAGCAAGAGACGTCTAGTAGCACGAGCACGAGTAATTCAATGGTGCAATTGATTGTTTTATCGAGATACAACAAAGATACTAAAGAAGATATGTGTTCTATATGTTTAGGTGAATTTTTGGAAGGCGATGAAGTTAGGGTATTATCTCAATGTATGCATATCTTTCATGTACCATGCATAAATGTGTGGTTACATTCTCATCGAAATTGCCCGCTTTGTCGTGCGGATACTACGTTATTGGCTCCTCCGCATCAACGTTTAATAGGTTTGTTGTCGGAGTCCCATAGACAAATTCATAATTTAGAGTCTGTGAATTCAGAATGAGCATGTATATACGCATGTTTACGTGCGTTTTGGTTTGTATACATCTTTGTATTTCCTATATGGGACTAATAGAAAAGATCCAAATGACCATTTATATGGTCCACAAACTCCAAGCCCAATACCTTTTATGAGATTACTCAGATTGATGGATCTTCTGAACGAATTGTAATTTGATAAATTATAGTAGTTAGTAATTATGTTATTAACCGTTTTTTTTTAAAATATCATGTTATGATTTTTGGATACTGTATTATCTAAGTTTATTATTTAAAAAAATGATAATTTTAGGTCAAATTTATGGATATGAATCATGCTTTGTGTTTTTTTTATTAAAAAAGTGAACTATATTTTCAAAAACTAAAGTCAAACACACGTTGAAACTTCAATCCAAACTTTACTCAAATATTATTTTGTAAAAAATATTTAAAAAATTATTAGCAAATGCTTAGTTAAATATAGGAAATTAAGTGAGTTAGTGGAGTACTTATAAAATTTTATGCACTAACATGTAAAAATATATTTATAAAACTGCAACAAAATCGCTTATAAGGTATATATATATATATATATAGTAACTTTATAAAAATAATAAAAAAGTAATTATCACATATTAAATTTCACTGATATTGTAAAGATTTTTGTATCATCAAGGCATATATAATTTAAAAAATTATTTCAACATTTCATCTCCATGTATAAACCAAAGCATCATCAAACACAATTGTTTTAAGAAATCATAATTAAAATAATGCCATAAAATCAGTAAGTATATCGAACTCCCAACCGAATTGTGATTTTTTTTTAACATTTCAGTGTCTCAATAATTGATAACTTATCCGTCTTAATTTACATGATACTTTTCAAACTCCGATAATTAAATAAATTTTCATATTCAAACTATGGTCAAAACTAAAAAGTTTTAATTCTTGAAATTCAAACGTTATCATATAAATTGAAACTTTGGAAGTAATCTTAAAAAATATTTGTCACGTCTTTATTTTATTTGTTTATCCTACTTCTTTTTTTAGTATGTTTTAAAAAGATATTTATTTTCTTTTCTAACCATTCTTTAGTTTTAACTTTCTAGACAATGGCGGATGCACATGCAAAGTTGTAGGTGTGCTGCACTCGTTAAATTCAGAAAAAAATCATATGTAAATATGTATATCAATCTTGAAAAACTAGCAGAAACTGAAATATAATTAATAGTGCAATCATGAGGAGTAAAGTAGTAGAGCCTTGTGTCTCTACTCGCTGGTATATTAAGCCGAAGGTACCACCCTGAAACCAAGGTTCAAACTCAGCTAAAGCCATATTCTGTTGTTTTTGTTTCAAGTTTAGATTGGTGCACTCAAAGTCTTCAAATTCCGATTCTTGACATATTTAAAAATTACAAGATGAATATTATTTTTTTGATACATCCCACATATTATTAATTTTAAAATCATAAAATTAAATCTATCTTTATTTATTCTTAACTTTCATGTCAAGTTAAAGTCAGATAAATACATTGAAACAATATTATATATATTTAAGAAAATGTTCATCTTATCTCAAGTATGATGTTTACTCTATTTTGTCGTTTATTTTTACCCTTTTAATAATCCTCATTAATATCTCAATAATTCCAAAAAAACAACAACTATTTTTAAAATATAATATTCTTATAATGCATTGTACACTTGTCTTAAATTCCCAAAATCAAACAAAATTATTATTTTTTTAAATGGCAACTATACTTAATAATACATAATCAATTAATATCTTTGCCCAATTCCTCTACCACTAAAATTTCAAAAACCTCTCCCTTCACCGGCGCCGGCGTATTCACCGGAGCTCCGACATGTCCCCTTTATTTGCAATTGTCTCTCTGATCATACTTATAATCATACCTACTATTGTATACGCTTTCATCTACGCTATGAAACACCCGGATAACGTTTTCCGGCGAAGCTCCGGCGAAAATTCCGGTGAGTCGACCACCGGAATTATTACACATCATACGGATATGTTATCGACTGTAAAGTATGAAAAAAAAACTTCGCCGGAGAAGGAGGAAGATTCCGGTAATGAGTGTCCGGTGTGTTTGACGGCGTTTGTTGACGGAGAAGAAGTTAGACAATTGATGACGTGTAAACATATTTTTCATTTTTCTTGTATTGATAAATGGCTTTGTTCTAAATCAAGTTGTCCTGTTTGCCGTGCTGCCGTTACCGTTAAACGGCCTAAACGGCAGGCGGTTAACTTCGATGATGATTTCCGGCACGGTTTGCCGGATGCTGCTGCGTTAGTTTGATTGTTGTAATGCATTTTTACATTTTGTTCGGATGTTCAACTGAATTTATTATTTTCGATTTCGATTCATGTATATATATATATGTGAAGAATTAGATTATTTACATATTTATTTTGAATTGAGTGTTATTTACATGTGCATACCTAAATTGAAGGACATAAATATATGTTAAAGACACATTTATATATTATGCCTTTTAAAAAAAATTATATTTGTATTTGGATTCAATTAACTTTAAAGTGAAATATTTTTTTTGATTTTCATAGCCTTAGAAGGAAGCACTCTCTCATGATTTTATATGAATTGTTAGAACTTGAGACTTCTTATTAAAGAAAATAAATATATATTCCTAGAAATTTAAATTGTTCAACCAAATAATATCAGAATAAAGTGAATTACTTTTAAGGAGAAAGTGCACTTATCACTTCAAACAAAAAAAAATTCATGTAATAAGCTATCACTAGTTCAATTTCCATTTATCGATATTATACAAGACAAATTTTAATTAATTAGATAAGTAAATTTTAAATACTAATTAAAGAAGGATAAGTAATTACTAACATACTTTGTTGCAATTTGAGTTAATGCATCAAATAACCAAATTTTATCAACTTAACAAATCGATTATTTAGCTATTAATCTTAGAATTCATGTCTAGTAAAAAAAAATTAAAAATTGTGAAATCGAAATAAATTAGTACTTGTATAATTGTCAAATTAATAAAGTGGGGTATTCAATTATAGTCCAAATAAATCAAAGAGAAATAATAATAATTAAAAAAAATAAAAGAGGTGAGGTCCATCACGGTGAAGTGACAATGTGCCAAATCCAAATTCATTTTGAAGTTTGCTTCTTTCCATAGTCCAACGAACTTCAAACTATTATTCCGTTCGTTTCATAATAAGTGATATTTTTAATTTGAATTTGAATGTATTTCGTAAGAAAATTATTGACTCCTAAAAAAGTAAATAAAATTTTAGTAAGTTATTATTAATCAATATCTTTAAAAAAGAAATAGCTCTTTAATCATTTTTATTATATAAAAATCTATTTATTAATGTAAGAATAATATTGGAAGAGAAAAAAAATATTCAATACCTTCTTAATTTTGTGAGAGATCACTTATATTGAATAAAAAACAAAAAAAATACTAAGAACACAATTTATTATGAAAGGGAAGGAGCAAACAAGATGCATTCAAAAGTAATATTTTTCACGTTTGAGTGATAAATTTATTTTGACAACATTTTTATAGGTAAACAAGTATTTTAAAAAATCACAAAAAATGACACTTCCCCGTTAAAAATAAAGATTATAAGTTCATAAGTAGAGGTGGGCATGGTATGATATGATACAGTACGATACAATATTTGATTGGGTGAATGACTCATACATGTGGTAAAAGTAAAAGTAGGGGTGGACATGGTATGGTATCGTATGGTACAATACTTGAAAGTTTTGATATCGTAATTTTGGTATTCGGGTTTTAAAATATTATATCATTATCATATCAATTTAATTCGGTGTATTGGAGTTTGGTTTTGGTATTCTACGGTATGGTAAATCGGTAACCATAGTTTGTTCAACTTCGACTGTTATATACTCGCATAATAGAGTATTACGACTTCAACAATTAAAAAAAGGTCTCAATTATATCATACTAACACATTACACATATGGAAATATATATTCAAAATAAAATAAAAACAACTATTTTGTTAATCAATTACATTTCAAATACATTTCAATCAAAACAGAGTATTCAAGTTTAAACCTCTAAACATTTAGTTTATACTAATAATAGGTTGCATATTTATTAGTATTTTAAGAATATATATATGTTATTTATGTAACTATATATTTCGATATGATATTCAATATTTCGGTATATTATTTCTAAATACCAAATATCGTATCAAATACAAAAAAAAATAATGTATACCGTATACCACACCAAATACCATAATATCAAAATCACAATATTAAGATCTTTGATATAATATGATAATTCGATATATACCATATCATATCTATTCAGGTAAAAATAATAAGTTAGGTATGAAGTTGTTTTAGAAAAGTCAATCGAGTTTGGTATGGAATCTCTAAGCTGCTAAACTATCAAGTTCATAAATACACAATTGTATATTTTAATTCATATCGTTTGATTATCTAATTTACTGCTTGTTTTTCACAAGCTCGTGTATTATTTCATTTGTCTCATATTAGTTGATTATTTTTATTTTGTATTGTACTTAAAAAATTATAAATAAAAGATAATTTTACTAATTTATCCATTTAAAAATTTCTTGAAAATTATATAAACAAATGTGATTCAAAAAAATTTAATTACAAAGGTAATAGATGAAAATTTTAATTAATGCTTTCTTGATTTAGTAAGGTGGAGAACAAATATGAGACCACTATTTTTTACTATAATGATCAACTAATATGAAACGAAGGAAGTATAATCTAATCATTTAACTCACACGTCCTTAAATTATGTGTACAATTTCAACAATATCATTTTATCCCTATTATTGATAGGATCACAACTATATTTACTCATTACATTTTTTAAAGGCATTAACTCAATGTTAATAAATTGAGTATAATAGAAAAAAATAAATTATCCTTTCTTGATTTATAAAAAATAACAAGTAAAATAGGACATCAAATTAGAAAATATTTGATAAGTAAACAGGGACGAAGGACGTAATATTTTTACATAGAAAAATTAGAAAACTTTAGTGAGAATTTGTTTTCCACCATCTGTTTTCGTAATAAGTTAGTTCAATGAGAAATTGGTAGAAAATTCACACTTTATACTTTCTCTGTCCAATAATAGTTATCCACTATTAACCAACACATGAATTAAGAAGCAGTAAATGATATTGATAATTTTAGCAAACCACCATTATTCTAAGTCATCTAAACATTGAAAAATGAATAGTATTAATAACAAGGATAAAATAGATACAAAATGATAAATTATTCATTGAATTTTAAAATTGAATAAGAATTGTTGAATATCTCAAAATAGTATACTAACAAATAAAGTTGGAACAATAGTTGTCCACTATACTATTTTAGATGTCTAATTATATTTGTCTACTTATGAAATCAAGTATTATTGGACAAAGAAAATATTAAAATGATAAATTTACTATACCAATTATTATTCTATATCAAGTCAAAATTTAACAAGTAAATCGGAACGAGATTTTTTTCCTTTACTAATAAAAACCTGGAAGATATTGGTGACAGACAACATGTCAATTTCTTCCCCTCTTGAGCAAAATCCCAGTCACTATCCAACCTCCATCTTTAGCCTGCATTTCCCCCTTCAAATTCTTCAAATCTAAGCTTAACACAAATCCTCAACAGTAACACAGAATCAAGAACCCAAAAATTAACTTTTTTTCATCCAAAGAATCAATGAAAAGAGCTCACATTAGATTCATTCATCAGAAAAAATGGTCAACACCCATTATTGTATTCACAATCTTTGCTGTTATACTCCTTCTTGCACTAATTTTAACCAACCCCACTTCCTCATTTAAGCCTAAATCATCAACCCCACATTCAAAATCAGTTCTTTTTGATGAAATCTTGCCTGAGTTGCCTCGATTAGCTTACTTGATTTCGGGTACTAAAAATGATGGAGTAAAGATGAAAAGGCTGCTTCAGGCAGTGTATCATCCGAGGAATTATTATCTGTTGCATCTTGATTTGGAGAGTTTGGATAGTGAGAGATTGGAGTTGGCTAAGTATGTTAAGTCGGAATTTGTGTTTAGGGATTTTGGGAATGTTAAGGTTGTGGGAAAATCAGATCTGGTTACTTATAAAGGGCCTACTATGTTGGCTTCTATGTTACATTCCATTGCTATTCTGTTGAAGCTGCCTAAGAGTTGGGATTGGTTTATTAATCTTAGTGCCTCTGATTATCCCCTTATGACTCAAGATGGTTAGTACTCTGATTCTTCCTGTTGTTTACTTTGAAAGGATGTAACTTGTTTGAAAAACTATATTTGGTGCAGCTTCTGCTTTTCGAGGACATGACCTTAGATAAGTGGTTATGAAGGTCGCGGATTAGGATAAAAGGTTATTAGGTAGTTGAACTTTGTCTAAGGTTAGTAGGTAGTTGAATGTTGTCTCATTTCCTAGGGCGATAGGATTGGTGGTAGTTTGGTGCATTGTACCTATTTCCTTGCTTATAGCAGTAGACAGTACTAGTAGCATTTTTCTTGTAGTTGCCTGTGTTATGACTTTTGTTACTCCTTGTTATTTACTATGCTTCAATTATCATATTAGTTGGTTATTGTCATTGCTCCTGTTTTGAATGCTATGTTATATTTTTCCTATTATTTGCTATGTCTGATTTATATATGTATTTTTCTTTTAGCTGCTCTAATGTTTGTTACTTAAGCCGAGTGTCTTCTAAAAAAGCCTCTCTACCTCCGAGGTAGGGGTAAGGTCTTGCGTACACTCTACGTCCGCAGACCCTGCTTATTGGTCTACACTGGGTTTGTTTTTGTTGTTGTTGGTTTGAAATGTGTATATTTGTACTAAGTCTGCACTAATTGTCACGAAGGAGCAGTTAATGGAGTGATACTTTGTTCCTACTGACTGAAAATATTGAATCTATCCTAATGATACTGATTTGATTCAAATGCTGTTCCTCAGAAGGGTGCGCGCACAAAATTTTAAATTGATTGGCTCACCCTACTTTGTTGTTTGGACTTGATAGGAAGTGTAGTTTCTATAAATGGTGGATGTTAGGAGTAAGGAGAAGTTAAGTGGCTGGAAAATAGATTGCTTAAGTTTGATTGAGTTCATACTCTATTCCCTTTGTTTTCTTTATAAGAATAATAATCGGAGGGTGTAATTTGTTTTGAAGTGCACCAACTGTTCTTGGCTAAAATTGTATATATTGGTGAAAGTGTTTGAAGTATGTACATTTATGCTAAGTCCTTATTGACATGACAGAGTAGTGGATGTAGTTATATCTGAGTTCGCCCTGATGATAATGAATTTTGATCCAAATACTGCTCCTCAGCAGGACTCTCAAAATTTTAATTTGATTGGCTCAGCCTAGTTATGTTATTTGGAGTTGATATGAAGTTGCTAGGCTATATTGGGTGAATGCAGGACTAAGGAGAAATTAAGTGGCTGGGAAATATCACGCTTAAGTTTGATTGAATTAAGACTCTATTTTTAGCTAGAAGTTGTTTTATGGTACATAGGAAAGGCGGGTAATATTATTAATTTAGTTAATTTCTTGAATGTTTGCACTTTTTAATTGGAAGGTTTTAAAGAATCTATATCACATGCTTATATAGTTTTCTTCAGTTGATTATACCTAATATGTTACAGTTAAGGAGAATCCTATTGTCACCACAGTGAAGTCATTGAAAGAAATTTAGTTTATTTGCTAATACAGGTGATTGTATTTTCTGCTAAAGCTTTGTAATCTTGAAGTTCTTGTCCAAGTATGGTGTATGTAAGGAACATTATACAGTCGACAAGATTAAATGAGTTCAGTAGTTATTATATGTGTATGTTCTCTGTAACCTTAGAAATACATTGTTTTTATCAAATAAACGCAAAAGCATCATGTGTTACTTCTACTTATATGGTTAAATGCTAGGTCTTATCATTTTCAATGAATTTAAATCTGTTCTATTTCGCCTCGAGTATTTAGTAAAGAAAACAAAAGACCACTAGCATTCTATCAGTTTTTCATCTGGTCATTCTATTTCTTTCCCAGGTTTATTATTGCTATCATTTTCCAGCTTCTTTGTTAGTCTTAGCCAAAGATGATCACTGCTTATTGTTTTCTTTTGATATGGTCAATTTTTTTAGCAATTTCCAGCTTCCAGTTATCGACATTTGTTACAATTATCTGTATGCATCTAATCTCTTTTCTTTTTCTTTCAGATATACTCCACATTTTCTCATACTTGCCTAGGGATCTGAATTTTCTTGAGCACTCAAGTAATATTGGTTATAAAGAGTGAGCATACTATCACTTGACTCTGATTTCATAGGATCTCTCTTTCTGAGACAAACAGATCTTGTCTTTGATGACTGCTGTTGAGTAACTTTCCGTTACCTATTCTGTTTTCTAGGTTTTCAAGGGTGAGACCTATTATAATAGACCCTGGTTTATATCATCTGAAGAAATCTGGCGTGTTCTGGGCTAAGGAGAAAAGATCTGTGCCTGCTTCTTTCAAGGTGTTTATGGGTACTGCTCGAGATTTGCTTCCTTTTCTGGATACACGCATATTATATGCATGCATAAGTGTGTTCTACATTGTAGTGATTCATTTTATTTTTTTACTCCACCGATAGATAATTGATTTGTTTTTGGGAAGGAAACTGGGAATAAAATAGAGATCAGTAATCATTTATTCATAAGTTCTCTTAAGGTAGATAGCAGAATAAAAGTGTCCTAGCGAGAAGTTTCTAATGAAAGATTGCAAGGGCAAATGAGAAAAACGCAGAGCTCTTAGGGCATGCTGCACGCAGAATAACATGCTTCCTACTGGTATTTAGTGTTAAATTAACAGATGTTGGACAATGATTACTTTGACGTAACTTGGATAACAAACTTCTTCACCTTTTTACGGCAGTGAGGAGGGGGGGAAGAAGGGATGTAGCAGCCTGAGTAGGGGGTCGTGGGACTAGAGTTCCATCATCTTATTTGAGTAGCCTTTTTAATTAGCCATTTTTCATCTTCTGTTGTGATCCCATTACTTGTTACCTTCTAATGCAAAACCCATGTAGATGTCAGGATACACAAATTTGGACTCGGAGAGTATATAGCTTTCAAGATGATTTTCCAACAGTTTTCTCATAAATGCTGTATATAATCAAACTAGGAGTGAGTTTGCTGGATCAGGAATCTGCTTTCCTCTTGATGATTTTGTATCAAATTGAGATTCTTGATGCCTTCCAGATTCTGAGCAAAATAATGTGGCAAAAAAAAAGTTGTGTAACATAGATGAGTTACGGCCGTTCTTTTGATGATTAATTGACACTTGTTTATGCTTTCCAACAATATATATATATATATATATATTAAGGAGCATATTCTAAGGTAGAATATGTGTTGAGTCCCACATCGGTGGGATGAGGAGAAATTGGTCTCTTGACAGGGTCTTGAGCAATCCTCACCTCTTGAACTAGCTTTCGGGCTTGAGTTAGGTCTAAGGTCCATAGCATGGTACTCGAGCCAGACCCCAAGATGTCCAGTACTAGGTGTGAGGAGGTGTTGAGTCCCACGTCGGTGGGATGAGGAGAAATTGGTCTTTTTATATTGTCTTGGGAAATCCTCACCTCTTGAGCTTGCTTTTGGGTGTGCTAAGAGATACTACTACTACTCAAATAGTCGTATAGCTCAATGCTAAAACTGTTAGCTCCTTTTTTCGTAAAAAAATGTTTCCCTAATAGTCATTTGCTGTTTTGTTTTCACTTCCAGGGTCTGAATGGGTGATGCTCTCAAGGCCATTCCTTGAGTTTTGTATTTGGGGTTGGGACAATCTACCGCGCACTCTTCTGATGTACTACACAAATTTCTTGTATTCTCTCGAGGGCTACTTCCACACCATTGTCTGCAATCACAAAGACTACCAGAACACGACAGTGAACCACGACTTACATTACATCAAATGGGACAATCCCCCAAGGCAGTATCCTATCAATTTAACACTCAAGCACTTTGAGGACATGATCCAGAGCGGTGTCCCCTTTGCTCGTACTTTTGCTACTGATGATCCAGTTCTTGATAAAATTGACAAGGAAATCTTAAGAAGGTCTCATGGCGTGTTTTCGCCAGGGGCTTGGTGTGTGGGAACTTCTTCTTTAGGTAAAGATCCTTGTATAGTTTATGGCAGTATAGATGCTGTCAAACCATCCGCAGGCTCAAGAAACCTAGAGAAACTTGTACTTAAGCTCCTTGATACTGAAAATTTCAGGTCAAGACAATGTAAATAAATTATACACACTTTTTTATTCCTATTGAAAATATTTCTTCTCTTTTTCATATTCTTTTTGCCTCTTTGCTTTGTATAATTATTTGGCATGATGAGAGTCCTTTTGTTTGTTATTTAGTTATATAACAACATATATACCTAATGTGTTCCATGAGTGGTTTGCGAAGGGCGGTGTATACGCAGATATTATCCCTATCTTGTAAAAGCTAAGAGATTGTTTTCAATAGACTGTTCAAGAGGTCCACCAAATGTTCGTATCAATAGGCTCACAATTACTCCATCTGCCACAACTCACAAGTTAAAAAATCTTAAAATTTATGTTACAATAACAACTTATTCAATGTAATCTCATAAATAGGGTTTGAAGAGGGTGATTGTATGCAACGTCACTGTTTGCGACCGACCTTCAGCTTATGTTTAGCATATCAAATTCATATAGAAAAAAAAACATATAAATAATAAATAAGTCACATCGAAATTAATAAAGAAAACACAGTAGCAATAACAACTAATATGATAATCGAAACAAAAGAAACAACATATTACAATAAATAAAAAAATAAGATAGTAAGAGAGTCATATTAATTATACTCCCTCCGTCCACAATTGTTTGACAGATATACTAAAAATAGATGTCCAAGATTAATTGTCAATTTAAACAATCAAGAAATAATTAGTCACTTTTTTCCAATTTTGCCCTTAATGATAGTGTAGTTCAATTGAAAAGTTATGTGAACTTTTGGTATTCTTGGTATTGTAGGGTTATATTAGTCAAATTACACCTTGTATTAAATTTTTCTTGAGGGATGTGCATGACCTTACCCTGACAAACAATTGTGGACGGAGGGAGTAGTAATTAGTAAGTGATAAGAAAAACTAGACAACACTAAAATAGCTGCTAACGTGTATATATATTCCGTAGAGTATATGTGAATCTCCTCTTCACATATTCAAACCATCTCAATATCAAACCGATCAACCGAGGGTCAAAACCGTAAAAGGCAGTAGAGAATGAAATAGCGGGAACACAAGCCTTTGACTTTAAGGTCGTGTTTAGTCAAACTGTCTGCTTTTTTTTTTCTGGTACTAATAATAATTGTCTTTTTTCGACCATTTTAGTGTTGTTACTGATTCTTGTCTTCAAGGACACTCAACTTTCAGGTTCTTCACTTTTTCTCCATTTTTATTTTTTTGGATAAATTATTCTAGGGTTTTTTTTGTTGTTTGAGATTGAAATTCAATTGTGAAATTTGGTACTTTTATATCTCAATTGCTTTGTTTTGTAAATTTTGTTAACAAAAAAGGGGAACTTTACTAAATTCAATTGCTTGTTGTTTAATTTGTAATTTCTGATTCTGTTACACAAATCGAGGTTGCATTTTGGATTTGTGAGTAGTAATGTAGAATTTTATGATGTAGTAACTGTTTCATAAGTTTTTCCAATCCTACTGTTTGATTAAATGGTAAAAAAACACACTTTTTTGCGAGTTTCACATCTAACTATCAGTTGTTTCCCTTTTTTTTTTTTTTTCTACTTGAACTATCACCGTAAAATACACCTTAAAACTATTTAGGCAAACTACTAGTTGTTCGTTTTTTTTACCTGAACTATCACCGTCTAGTCAACTAGGTGTGTTTTAATACGTAGATGTGTATAGTTCTGGTAGAAAAAGGGAAAAACTGATAGTTGGGGTGTGAAACTCATGGAAAAAATATGATAGTTCAGGTGTGTTTTTTACCATTGTCTTTTTTTTTTTAATTAAGCTTAAACGTTTACGAGTTGAAAGTCTCGTATACGGTTCTTAGAGGGGGGAGTTTTATGATTGGTATGAAGAACGTCTCGAGATTCAAGCAATTGCGGATGATATAAGTAGTAAATACATGTTCCTCCCCATGTCAATAGTTAAGCTTACTTGTTCTTTTAGTACAAGTAGCTACTGAGTTTGCTATGAATCTTTACTGTTGTCCAACCGTTATTGAGGCTTTTGTTTCGTATCTTCTTGCTTACAATTGCAAAGAATTGTACTACTGAGTTGTTCTGGTTGACCTATGAAAGCATCAGTCAATCAAACTGTACTGCATCAATCCCAAACAAGTTGGGATCAATTATATTTATCCTTTGTATCCTTGTAAAGGAGTATGTGAATTAAATTGGTGTACTAACTCGTGGACGCCATATTTTTTTTTCCTTTTTTTTGCCACAAGGAAATTTGCTTGTATGATGGATGGCAAAATCTCTGCAAGCACTATTCAAGGATTCAATCGGAGATGTTCCGAGGGCAAAAGTTCATTCCGAGCTACAACAGATTATGATAACAAAACTTTGCATGTTAACCAGCATGCTCAGACTAGGTGATTTAATTAACTGATGCTTTTCTTTCTCTTTTATTTTTCTATATGGTTATGAAGACCTATAAAAGGTTCTAATTCCTATATATTTTTCTGAAATTTTGTAAAGTGACACGGCAAAGCTGAAGAAAGGCTCAAAAATTGTCGGAGGAGGTCTAAGACAATACAGTATAATGGGTCGGTGATAATCTAAGGAATGCTTAATGTTCTATACATTATGGCCTTTTTTGGGTAATTCCTTTCGTTCTGGATAACGATTTCGATTTTTTCATTTTTAACTTGTCAATTTGCAGTTTGTAAGAAGGTGGAAGATAAGGGACGAATCACATACAGTGAGGTAAGTTTGACCCTTATTCTGCTAGACTAAATGACCTATACACTCGAAAAAGAGTCTCGCGAAGGTAGACCTAGTAGATATCTATCCTATACATCATAAGTACTCACACCTTCTCGGTCTTCACAACATTTCTATCTTCACTTAGTTTACTAAGAATTACCTCCTAGTATCTCTATTCTGCTGCATATTTGCTATAGCCTTTAAAGGATAAAATGACTGCTTGGATTATTGAACTTCAATTTATTGCTCGTTCAATGAAATGTTGCAATATTGAACATTATTCGTCATGCTTAAGAGAAAGCCCATATGAAAGATTACTTTTTTGGTAGAGAAATGGTGGTATTGAATCTTAAACTAGAAGAAAAACACTGTATCGCCATAGATATTTTAGGCGCTTACACAATTCATCCTTGCTAATGTGAAAACTTTCCTTTCTCCTCTTGCTTAAATATTTCTTGACTGATGATTGGCAAAGCTTATAGTTTATTCTGCATTGACATGCAGTTGAAAGTAAATTAGTGACACCGGTCTTGATTCTTGTTCTTCTTTCTTGATTTTCCTAGTATATGCATATGACATATAGATTATAATTCTTGTTATATAGGTTGCAGACGAAATCATAGCCGAGTTAATGACAATGGAAAACAGTTCCTCTGTTCCCCTTAATGAGGTTAAGTACAGATCTCAAGACGTCTATTCTTTCTTTCTCCGTCAACTATGATTTGAATAGAATGCTTTATAACCTTTCCAGTCAGATGAGAAGAATATACGTAGACGAGTATATGATTCGCTCAATGTCCTTATGGCCCTCGACGTTATCGAAAGAGATAGAAAGGAGATCCGCTGGAAGGGCCTTCCTAATTCAGATGCAAGGGACATGGATGAAACTAAGGTTAGCAGGTAGCTTAAGATTTAAAAATTTATCGTCATTTCTCACTATCTTTTGTATGTATGCATAAGGCTTAGCTTAAGATTTAAAGTTTTATGATCGTATGCTGATGGAAATCTTGGACTGTTTGAAAGCGGTTGCTTTAGTTGCTAAGGGTGAAACAGTAATTGTGTCAGATGCCTAAACTGCATTGATGAGCACAATGGCAGTTTAAAAGTATATATATAACTGATCCTAGATGTATAAGAATGCTTAATTCCTTGGCCTCATTGAGAAGCGGGCCTGCATTACAACTGATTCCCACATTTCTGTATAGACTCGCCGTGTCTTTAGATGATATTATATAACAATTCTGTACTTTTCCAGAAGGGGCATGCAGAGTTACTGGCGAAGATTGGGAAGAAAGCTGCATATCTGAAAGACTTGGAAGAGCAAGTATGTTCGTCTACTCCTTTTGTACTAATGTCATAATTTCTTCAAATCAACATTGAAGAAGCACTTCATACACCTAACTGAGTTGTTGCAATGATCTTTAACTTTCTGCAAATATTGGGAAAGCTTGCAAGTTTGCAAAATCTTAAGCTGCGGAATGAACAGTCGTGTAAATCTACAAATGGCCCTTCACAAGGATTCTCTTTGCCATTTATACTTGTTCAGGTATATAAGGCTTTAGTTTTTCCTCCGAAATTACTGCATCTACTTATTTACATGGTAGACTCTTTGATTATGCGATGATTAAAGTTAATGGTACTTAATTATATCTTTCACCCTCTAATTTACTACTTGTGTTATTCATATTGTACGAGTCCATTTTTTTTTGTCAAGTGGTGTAGGTTTATAATCAATTTTGACTCGTATCTTTTCATTTACTCGTTTGTATTAGTAGTGTTGTACGTTAATTCCCTTTAAGCCTTTGACAAACATTTTAGACTTGCAAGCAATTTTATAATGTTATTGATTTTTGTTTTTCATACTGTTCATGAGAATGATTTTGTTCCCTATCTTTCCAGTGATGTGTTATTATTTCCAGCTCTTTGGCTGAGCCACAAAGTTCACATAGAAATATGAAATAAATAATATTCTTATTAACTTCCAAAACACCTTCACAAGGTACGGGGACAAGGCTACACATACATCACCCTTCCCAGACCCCACTCGTGGGATTATACCCAACTGGGTATGTTGTTGTTGTTGTTGTATTTACTTCCCAAATAGTTTTGCGTAAAATGCATGTTGGTGTGGAATTTGCTACAAGCATGTAGAGTTATCACAGAAAGCATGAGTTAGAGTCCTGATTGGTGAGTGTTCGGAGTTGGAACCACCATTCGAACTTAAGATTTCCAAGACTGGAAGCACCCTACTTGTTTGACACATCACTTGCAGTTCACTCAGCTAGTTGTTTACTCCCTTCGTCCTAATTTATGTGTCACTGTTTGACTAAGCACGAAGTTTGAAAAAGAAGGGAAGACTTCTGAATTTTGAAATTTGTGGTCTAAATCAGTCCTTTAGGCATTGTGTGGCTATAAATCATTCCGGGGTAAACAAGGAATTAAGGTTAAGTTATATCTAATTATAGAAAAGTAATATTCTTTTCGGGACAAACTAAAAAGGAATGCGACTATGTTCATGGACTTTGGTATGGGCATGGGGGGTATGTATCGACGATCAGGTACAGGGCTTGTAAGTATCGTTATGGACATTTCCAGTGTGTAGCAAGCTGTTTTAGTATAACTTTTAAGGTTCTGTCCAAAATATTCACACCCACCTCATACTAATTTAACAAGGTTACCTCAAGACAAATGGATACTCCACGTTCACCATAATTATTGGAAATATATGCAACTTTCTGTTAACTACTCTTGAACTTCTGAGATGTTTATGACTACATGCCTATAATTTGCAGAGTTTCCCTTTAACTTACCAAAGAATTTTGATACGGATAGTAACCTTTCTGACTTTTTTCTTATTTGCCAAAATACTGATATAGACTGCTCCCCATGCTACGGTTGAAGTTGAGATCTCGGAGGATATGCAGTTGGTTCACTTTGACTTCAACAGGTACGTGAACATCTGCAAAGGCCAACTGATATTATATCATTTGGCATGTGATTAAAATTTTGTATACAGTAAGAATTTGTTGTCATCCTCATAGGGCCGATAATAGATTCTCCCCACAAAAGAAAGCATCTCTTTATCATGCAACCTGATTTTTGCATTGTTGTGCTAATTGGGTTAGAGTTGCAGAAAGGCGATTGATAGCAGAAGATTAAGATACTTCGTAGGTTGCGTAGGGTAGATCTCGTGGGAGGGGTGGTAGATAGTAGTGAATCTTCACCTTCAATTTTAGTTTGAACTTTTCAATAGTAAAAAAAAAGGGCAGCCTGGTGCATAAAGCATCATGCTTAAGCAAGGTCTAGGGAAGGGTCGTACCCCAATGGATGTGATGTAGACAACCTACTCTAGTGCAAGCATTAGTGACTACTTCCACGACCCAAACCCATGACCTATAGGTCACACGGAAACAGCTTTTTCCCGTTGCTCCAAGGCTTCCCAGCAGATTTTAACTTTTCAATATTTAGTCGATCCCTGCTGGTTGTGGAGGTCTATATTGGAACCTCAAAATCTTATGTCACATGGAAACCTATTGAAGATCATGTCCATGATCTTTGACGTTAAGTATAAATAGCAAGTTGGAATTTCAAAAACCTACCGAAGGAGGAGTTCAAATCTGGAGAAAGATGATAATGAGAGGAGAAAGGGGATGAATCACATATGTTTCTCGGACTCTTCAAAAGTGTCAACGAGTGCGTCTCGGAATCTCCAAAAGTATTGTATTTTTGGAGAATCTGACACGGATGCTGCATCAAAAGTGAAGAGTTTGAGTAACTTAGTGAATCATTACAGCTTGACTATTTATGCAAAAAACCATGTATCCTCTTCCGTCCCAATTTAGGTAATCCCATTTGGTTTGAATTCGATTAACAATGTAAGAGTTATATTTTATGATTTTAAATGAAAGTGTATCTAAAAATGAAGGTAATGTTGACTTCTTTTTGAAGAATTTAAACATTGTTTAGGAACTATTAGAACCATGAAATGTATGGAGAAGTGTTAATAGAGAGAATTACGGGACAATCCAAGACGAAAATAGTACCATTACATTCTTTTTCCTCAAGTCAAATCTTAGTTTCCCGACCATAAGTAGTTAGGATTTGCATATCGTTATCATCATCATCATCATCATCGTGAAGAATAAAAATATTTCTGTTCAATATTTCTGCATTATCTGTTGTAGAAATGCAGATTCAATTTATTAGCGTTTTCTTTTTCGAGTTCTTTCTAAACATGACTTCTCTTGTTGATACTTTGGCAGCGTCCCTTTCTCTTTGCACGATGATGCTTATGTCCTAAAACTGATGCGCAACTATGAGCTCTTAGAGAGTGAAAGTGTATCTCGAACATCCTATACACACTCATCGTGTCATCGTGTAGCTAGTCCTGATGTCGCTTCAGGAGGCAGCTGATCATTTTACTGGAACTCTGGAACTGACATATCTCGAATGATACTTTGTCAATCGACGTAGAGACTCCAGAACTCGTCACGGAGTATTTGTACCTAACAGGATACATAGTCATACATGGCATTTACACAACTTATGTAGAAGTTAAAGAGCTGGTATTCATCTTTGTTGTATTTTGCAAACATCTAAATAGGCTGACACCATGCCTTTGTTAGTTTTCTGGAAAATGGTGGTATAAGATTTTGGTGAATAGAAATGTTCTTATTGTATCATATGTTTTCTTTTGGGTACATCGAATGCTATTTAAATTTGTCAGTAAATTTTATTTAGACATTTGGATTATGGCTTGTTCCAATTGAGTAGCCTAAATACACTATAAGTGTTCTTATTAAACACTTTCAGCTCTTATCACTGGTCTTTAACGGCGATTAATTAACGACAATAGCTTAATTATCACTAAATATGTACTTTTTAAGGCAATTAACACTCTTGTACATGTCTCTAAATCCTATAGCGACATTAGATCCAATGATAATTAACTAATATCGGTAAAAGTTTTAGTTCTCTTTATTAAAATACATATTTATTGTTACTAAAAACTGTTCTCTCAAGAAAATAAAAAAGTAAATACAAAATTCATAAGACAAGAACTGAATTTCTTTTTCTTTTTCTTTTTTTTTTCTTAAAAGAAGTTTCTGAATTAATAGTGTTTTTTGTTTACCACACTGCTAAGTTGCTTAGCCCAAGAGACCTTTGAAAATTATAAAATGTGTTGTAACACTTAACTTATCACACTGTCTGATTCTTTTTCACCTTTTTAGAATGTGAAAGTGGGCTCCTTCTCTCTATTATATTCATTTTTTATTATCTAATATTGGTAGGTAAAGCCTATAATTTTAATTATTTATTAATTAAAAATACTGCCATGCACAGCAGTAAGAGGGGGGGGGGGGAGGGGTAGGGGTGGGGGTGGGCGTAGAGGAAAGCACATTTGAGAATGTTTCCCTATAATAAGGACCTTTTCTTTAATTAATTAATTCTTAATTTGGCTTTATTACTTTTATTAGTATTATTTTATATATCTTAAAAACTTACACTATGTTACTCATCTTATATGTAATATAGTCTATGCATGTAAATGATTGAATTGTACATTTATTGTCATCTTAGGTTACTGGTTCGAGCAGTACGCTCCTCGGTTTTATTTAGTGGCAGAGCTCATGTTATGAACGAAGATTAATGAATTACGTTTGTTAAAAAATTATACAGTATATATTATATTGTTGAATTTCTCGATAGAATTTTGTTAGAATGCTGACTTTGTCACTATCCTAAACCCTACTTTTTCAAAGAGCACTTTGATGTTAATATTGTATTTGATGTCCTTAATTTGGATTAGAAATTAGTCAATTGACTAATACAGTAAAGTTATATAGCACTAGTATTATATAAGTACCTAATTTATAGCTAGTTATTAATTGAGTACAAATTCATGCAAAAATAAATTGTAGTATTAATATCATGAATATAAGTTAATAAAAACTAGAAATTAAAAGTGCATGTTATTTAACAAAAAATTATAAAGTGTTACGGACACATTTAACTAAATCTCTCTACATATATATCTTGTTCCAAACATGTATCCCATAATAACACTACTTTACCCTGCATGCAACATGATAGAATATGACAGCCACCACATTATATATAGGAGCGGAATCAGTCTTAAAGTTATGAGTTTTTAACATAATATAATAATTTTAATTCAAATTTTATATTTATATTCAATTTTTTATTTAATATATATAAATAATTCATCCAAATATCTTGTAAGCCAACAATTTTTTTTTTGACTCAATACACATAAACTAAAAAAATCCAAGCCCCCTCCCCCCTTTCCTTACCCCCTCTTTGTCTTAAAGGTACAAGTTCAACATAATATAATAATTTTAATTCAAACTCTAAAACTATATTATAATTTTTATTTTATATATATAAATAATTCATCCAAATATCTCGTAAGCAAAACTAGAAAATCCAACCCCCACCCCTTCCCTCTCTATATATAACAAAGTTGTCTCTGTATGATCTATAGGTCACGGTTATCGTGAAAATAATTATTCATATTTGCATAAACATAGTCTGTCTACATGACACCTCTTGGAATAATATAACCCTAATTTCCTAAACTCTGTTTACATAAAATATTTTGTGTATCAGATTGCATCACTAACCAAAGTGGGGTGGGTGGGTGGGTGGGGGGTTGCAACTCAACAAGTTTAATTTAATATAATAAGAAGCTTAAAGGTTAAGAAAGTAAAGATATTACTAGTACTACTACTACCACCCCTCTCTCGAACTACTAAAAAGTAACAAAAATACAAAAAATGGGACATAATAGTAAGAACAAACCATAGGTTATAATGTGTAGTAGTATATATATGCTACTAAAGCCTTTCACTTTATTTTGAGCTCCATTATTATTCTCATCAAAAATATTCCTCTCTACTTTCCTTTTATCTTTCTTCCTTTCCCTTTGCCAAAATTGAATACTACTACTACTGCACCTTCAAATTTTTTTTATGTGATTCTCCACTAACAAAAAACTTTATAAAAGAGAATTTTTATAGATCATATTCAAGAATTTGCTATGAATTTTTCTTCAATTCCAGCTTATCTTGATCCAGCCAACTGGCAACAAGTATGTATTTAATTTTTTTTTTTATGCTTTTATCAAGTGTTTCTTTGGCAAAAAAGCATTAAAGATAATATTCCTCACTCTTTTTTGTAATTATTTTTAAAAATTCTTCCTTTTTTTCTCATCTTTAAATTTCTTGCATATACTTAGATATATAATTATTCTCATTTTTTTTTTGTTTTCAGCAAAGTGGAAGTACTATCCAAAATCATCATCAACAACTTACATCTGCACCACCGCCGCCAGTACTACCACCTCCTCCAGTAGTAGTACCACTGCAGCCTCATGGCGGCGGTGGTGCAGGTTCTATTAGACCGGGCTCGATGGCTGATCGAGCCCGGATGGCTAACATACCTATGCCTGAAACAGCCTTAAAATGCCCTAGATGTGATTCAGCAAACACTAAGTTTTGTTACTTCAACAACTATAGTCTCTCACAACCTAGACACTTTTGCAAGGCTTGTAAAAGGTAATTTATTATTATTTATTATGAAGAAAAATACATGTATTAGCTAGACGAGCTAAAATATATTATTTTAGTTTTTATGAGAAAATGATTGATTGAGAGTACTTCTCCTCGATATTTTCCAAAATATTTCTAACAGGTACTGGACTAGAGGTGGCGCTTTGAGAAGTGTACCCGTGGGTGGAGGATGCAGGAGGAACAAAAGAAGCAATAACAACAACAAGAACAGTAACAACAACAATAACAATAATAATAGTTCTAAATCTCCGGCTTCTAGTACTAGTACTGATGGTCGTCAAGGTACTAACAACTCGGGTTCTTCAACTACAATTTCATCTCATAGTAACAGTTTTTCGGGTCCAGCATCAGCAACTAGTTTGTTAGGGCTTATGAGTCCTCAAATTCCGCCTCTTCGTTTCATGTCTCCTTTAGGTCAATTTAGTTCTGATCATCACCACCACCACCATTTTACTCCGAGTAACCATATGAACTTGAATTTTTCTACAAGTTCATGTGGTAACATATTAGGTGGGACCACTGAAGGCATGATGGTTAATAACAACAATATGCTTGGTTCTGGTGCTGGTGCTGGGGTTGGGGGTCATGTTGCTTCGCTTTTATCAAGTGGAAACCTTGAACATTGGAGGATGCAACAACAATTCCCTAATTTCTTAGGTGGATTTGATCCATCTAATACGCCTTCTTCTTACCCCTTTCAAGGGGGGGTGCACGAGGCAGTACAATACCTTGGTGGTGAGAGTACGAGTCAAATTAGTAGGCCAAAAATCTCAACCTCAATGCTAAATCAAATGGCTTCGGTGAAGATGGAAGACAACAACAACAATAACAACAATAATAATAATCAAGATCAATCAGCTTTATCAAGGCAATTGTTGGGGATTCAAGGAAATAATGAAAATTGGAACACTAGTGCTAATGCTTGGAGTGATCTTTCAGCTAGTTTTAGCTCTTCTTCCCCTAGTAATGCCTTATAGTTATTGAAATTCGAGCCAAATCTTATACTATCTTCTTTTATCACTCAGCGGTCATTCAGAGGTCTTAGCTAGTAATCTGAATTGTCTCACTAGTCAATATGTTTTATCAGCAAAAGCATCTAGTGAACATGAAATTAACCCGGACAATGGGAACAAAAGAATATCAATCGATCATCTGAAAACCCTAGATTTGGTAGTTCTTTTTTTTTTTTCAAGTGTTTTATTTAGATTTATTTGTAGTTTGTATTGTAATGTGTTAGAACATGTTTGGAGTGAACTTTTTTTTGAGTTTTTATTTTATTTTTGGTAGCTTTTGTGTAGACATGAAGGTCTAATTTTCAATGTAATTTGGTTCTAGGTGTTGGGCTGTAAAGATGATCATATGGCTAACATTTCTAATGGTATATCATCTTCATGTTTGAAATTTTATGGAGTTTTTGTATTTTCAATATTATGTGTATATTTCATATGGTGATATATTGTTTAATTTCTTCCTAATTCTCTCATTATTACTACAACATTTTCTTCTTGGATTTATTATTGCTTGGTTTAATCCAAGTTAATTTATCCTAATTATGAATATATTGATGAGGGTTTAGATATTCATAAATGTTTATTTTCTAGAAATGAATTAATTATCCATGATATGATAAAGCAATGTTGTTCAAATATTTACATGATTAAAAAAAATCTCACTTGGTAATTACATTTGGATTAAACTTAATTAAGAAATGGATGTCAAGATCAACCAATTTGGATGTTGTAATTTTCCCACTTTAATATTCAAGCTGCTGCAACTTAAAATATAGCTTTATAATGGTAATAGTATAAGGTTTAATTAATTACCTGCCTTGTTTTTAGGGATTATTAATTCCACAAATTACGGGGAGCTATATGTAATTATCATGATATAATTGAATAAACATTCTTTTATACATGTTAATCAGTGTATATTAAATCTCTTTATCGTGGTTGTGTTTGTCTGAAAGTTTAATGACTACTATGATGATACGTATATTGATATTTGATGTTTAGATTTTATTTAATCATTTTAAACAAAAATATGCAAAAATTTAGAAAGAATATGAATGTAAAAAAAAGCAAATATCATTAACCTTTCCTCGTGAAATTATGATCATAACTGATGTGCACCATTTGAATATAATTTTTTTTTCTTTAAAATATAATTATACTTGAAACTTAGTATGTACATAACAATACATTTTCAAGATGACTAATCATGAGATAATTTATTCTGTGGTTTTACCTCAACCAAACATAGAATAAACTCATCATAAAATTAATTTCGAAATTAGTTATCCCTTATTTATCGTGTCAAATGAGCCCTCAATATCAAATAACTATAAAGTTAATTTCATAAAAATATACCTCTAATTAAATATTTTAAAAGTAATTTTTTAAGTCAATGTATATATATAAACCAAATAATATAAAACGTAGAAAATATTAACTTAAAATTAATGTAAAAATCGACATAATTCAAATTCTGAATCCGCATCTATTAAATTAGTAGTATTACTATTGCCAACAACGTGTCGGTGTGTACGCTATTGGCACTTCATGATATGATTATGATTCTTAAATATTATTATTCTGTTTGATTGGTGCATGCTAGTCACTTCATTTTTATTCTGGTATTTATTTATTTATTATTATTATTATTATTATTATTATTATTATTATATACTATAGATTATATGTTTTATAATGGATGTAAGATATGAGCTGAAATGGAAAGGAAAAAAAAAAGAATTCTAAGAAGCAACTTTCTAGAGATTCAGTTGCTTCCAGCTATATATACTAGATAATTTATACTTTCTTTGTCGTAATTTATATGATATTGTTTTACTTGATGTAATGTTTAAAAAATAAATATTTTTGATATTTGTGATTTAAAATAAGTGGGATTAAAATCATTTTGTAAAAGATAAAATGAATATTTCAAAAATAAATTATTACTAAAAAAGAAAATATATTACGTAAATTGAGACAAAATATATCACATAAATTGAGACTGAGAATATATGTTTTGTAGTTCTCGATCATTCTACTTAAATTGCTCCAGATCTAATCCACGTGCTTAATATCTAAATATTTCATGAGTGTTGTGATAAGAGAAAATAAAATCTGGAATATTCAATCTATTAAGCAAAAATATCAAGAATGTGCTGGATTTGTTTAAAGAATATATTATTTATTTAGGGAGAGCAAGAAATATGAAATTGTAAAGAAAACTAAAAGGTTCGAGTCTTCAATATGGACAAAATCTTGTTGAAAGCGTTATTCTGAATGGATTTTATAATGCACAATTCAAATTTAATCGAAGCTTCAATATAAACTCTGAACCCCAAATGAAAAAAAAATCTATTCTACTAAAACCTTGAGAAAGAAATCAACCACCAAGAATAATATAAGAGACCTGTTATAACAAATAATTAATATTCTTTTTTTTTGTTTATTGCAAACTAATTGTTACCTTATTGTAATACATTTTCAATTTAATGTGGTTAACTTAACTATCTAATAGACGAATGAAAAATACACATAAAAGTATTAGCCGAAATACTTTAATAGGACTTAAAATGTTCAGTTACAACTTATTTTTGTTCGAGCGTCTAAATAAAATACTAACACATTTAACTAACTATATCTATATGTTAAAGCTTATATATATATTAAATTACATTTTCACTTCTATTTGGCAACACATAAAGCTAGTTTAGGCCATCACTTTATATAGGAAAATCTACCTAGAACATGGTAATTATAATTTATATGATCATTGTCCCCCATAAATTTATATGCTTATATATTAAATTACATTTTCACTTCTATTTGGCAACACATAAAGCTAGTTTAGGCTATCACTTTATATAGGAAAATCTACCTAGAACATGGTAATTATAATTTATATGATCATTGTCCCCCATAAATTTATATGCAATAACTCAATCATTTGTTATATATAATTCCCATAATGATAACTGAAACATGAAGACAGTCAACCCAATGTAAAAAAAAAAAAGATTCTTGGGGATTGAGTAAATGATTCCATAATAATAAAAAAAAAATAATAGAGTAATACTTTTCCTCTGTTTAACAATATTGCTTCACTATCGACTTTATATCGACTTTACATACTTTGTAAGAAATTATAAATAGAAGAGTAATTATACAATATCATCATTTGAATATAATAAATACAATACCTTTAAAAATATAATAGAAAAATAATTATAATTAATGATAAAGATAACTTAAAAACTAAATACATTATTAGATATTTTAAAATAATATAATGAACAACTATTATTAAACGGAAAAAGAGAAAGTAATAATTGAGAGAATTTATGGTAAAAAAGCAATGATGAGAGATAGTCAAAGAAGGTAAGACAAATAGTGGGACAACAACATTTTTATTAAAAGACTCGAAATCCAAAAATTTGCCCACAACACTAAAATCCTTCTATTCCCAAACTCCGAGGTTCTGTTATGTTATAACGTAATTCGATCAAATTTAATAATTTTGATATTTTATTAAAAGAAACGTATTGAAACACTTTTGAACTTGACGTAAATTATTTAATATCGTTTACAAATTATTGGCAGTCTTAAAAATACCTATCTACTTGACTAACTAAACTTAAATACATCATTTATTTGTCACTTGACATAACAAGTTGTCTCAAACTCTTGTAGGAGAATACGACTCTTAATAAAAACCTGAGAGAAACGTTAAAAACGCCCCTAAATTTGGTGAGAATTTAGGGGTGTATTTCACTCATGCTACAAGATCAGGAGTGTATCTTAGTTCAGTTAGTTCAGTAAATGAGTGTTTTTAAGGTTGTCAATAGTTTAAAAATAAAATTAATAATTCACGTTATATTTTGAGGCGTTTTAATAATTTCCTCTTTATTAATACATTTACTAAATATACATTAGATAAATAAAAAGGATTAGAATTATCACATCTATCAAACTATATATCTTAAAGACTTTTGAATTCTATACCGAATTTGCCCCCAAGAATCAACCTAAAATTTGAAAATAAAGATGAGGGAAATCAGTCAAAGACAACAAAAGAACACTACTTTGAAAGATACACGATGTACGTAAATTCATGATCTTTCTGTTAATATTATTTATTGATATTTATGCTTTAAAAATTTAATTAATGCTTATTTTTTTAACGATACAACTCATGTTATAGAAATTCTAGATTAACGTCTGAGTATGCAAAATTTATATTGTTGCACGATATTCTAGGAAGAACATAATAGTACTACTATATATATGTTGTTCTAGTTCTTTCTAGTAATTAGATCTTCTCTTCTTGATTTTGACAAACTGGTCTAAAACTGTTATTGTTTTATCATGCTTCTGACAAAGAAAATATAATTCAGGGAGACCATATCTTAATAACCAAATAGAAAAAATTACAAAAAGAAATGACCTAAATACATGTAGATTATATTCCTTTAATTTTTTATACTAGATTTTTATCATAATTAATTGACACGGATTATTAGTTTCGTCCTCGAATTATTAACAGTTTTAAAAATACTCTTTTACTTGACTAACTGAATTTAAATACACCTTCGATATTGCAACATGTGAGTGAATATACCCCTAAATTCTCCTCAAATTTAGAGGTGTTTTCAGCACTTCTCTCCTTTTTTTTTTTACTAAGAGTCGATGCTCATACAAAAATTTGAGATCACTTGTTATGTCATGTTAAAGATTGAGGGTGTGTCAAAGATTAGTTAGTCAAGTAGAGAGATGTTTTTAAGCCTGACAATAATTTAAAAATGAAAGTAATAATTTATGTCAAATTTAAAAGTGTTTTCAATACTGGTCTCTTATTCGAGTGAAAAATAACAAGAAAAGACTAAAAACATGTCATGTTTGTGTGGCAGTATAATATTTTATATGTAAGCTAATTTTAGCATGTGAGCATATATTGCTTTCCAGTGTTTTTTGGTTGTTGCTAATTAATTAACTTCCCTAGCTAGAGCTCTTCTTTTCTTGGGAATGTTCTCTTACTTTCATGCTTTATACAGTTTCTTCCTTCTTTTGACTCAATTTGGGACATTGGTGGGCACTTGGTTTGCAACACTAACGATTGTTTGTTGTATTCAGTATAATTTCATAAGTAAGATTTAAGAAGAATGACCTGTATTTAGTCTTGCTATTATTTTATAAAAGCAGAGAAAGTTTTTTTATATTGACCCTTAACTCAAGTTATAAAGAAACATCGAAAATTTAAGTATAGTAGTCATGCCAAAAATAATGAAAAAAATAACAGTAGCAACAAAAAATAATACGCTACCTGAAGCACCAAAAATAACAATAATACAAAAAACGAAGAAACAAGATAAACGCTCAATTATCTACAAACAACAAATACTAATTAATAATAATACTAGAAGGGCACTAGCAGAATACTCGATTATACCTACAAACCTCTGTTATAATCCTCGACCTTCATAAAGAACACTTGTATTAAGGTGAAAATTTTCTCTCCTGAGGTCCAATCCATTCAATTATATATATGGATTTAACTTATATTCTAATTTCTCTATAACAATCTTTCTTTATAATTATATATTACTAATCTTAATAAAGTAACGAGATAACAAAGATCGATGACAATCTTTACTAATTAACAAGCATGATAAAATAAAAACTTGAGAAAAATGGATATAAAAGTCGAACACAAAGGTTAAATTATTAAACTCAGACTTCATTTTTATATGTGTTTAAACTACAAAAAATCGGATACAAAGTAATAAATTACAATTTACAATCACGAACTTTTGTTACTCATTGTTAACTATGTTAAAACAAAAATAAAGTAGTCAGGATCACATTAAAAACATTAAATAAATAAAAAGAGGTACATTAATGTGTTACAATAACAAATATAAATAAATAACTTTGTCGTATACCAAATTCTGCAAGCACTGTAATGTGTGTAGTGTTTTCTTAAAAAAGTGAAATCGTCAAAGAGAAGCTAGGAATCTTATTGGTACTTTTTGTGACAATGCTTGGTTTACGAGGTCCACGTTAGGGTAAAATGCTTCTTAATAATAATGATTTTGTATCCATTAAAATTGAAGTTCGAGATCTTTAGTTAAGAATGAATTAGGGGTGATATATTTATCAGATATATATCACTTCATCATAATTCTTATTTGTGGTGTGCTTTTATATATATATATTTATTATGAGTTTAATTATTTATGGTTAAGTCCAATATTTACGGATGAAATTATGGTGACTTTAACATGAAGCTCCAACATCGAAATATGAGAATTAAGATAAATTTTGCTTTGATACCATATAAAAGAAATAGACATTAAAGCTAATTCAAATCGAGAGATCACTTATTCCTTAACCTACGGATGTGAGACTGTTTCAATATAAACATATAATAATATGTGCATTTGGCAACAATTAAGCAGGAGTAATTTATAATAATTCGAAATTTCCAAGAAAATCGACTTATTTCTATTGAAACTATATGATTATTTCATTTCTCTAAGTTCAATTCAGTACATTGGTTTAATATATGGTTTTCTTTATATTTGTTTTGATAAATTTATCAATCAATTTTTATTTTTTTTAATATATAGAGATGTATATATAGATCATGTTCATAAATTAACGAAAATATGCAAAAACTCTATTTACTTCTGACATTTTGCTCCAATAAACATATATGGCATAAAACTAATTGCTAATTAATTTTGGTTCATTATAATGGTGCTTAATTAGAGAATGATTAATCTCACAATGTGATTTTGATAGATATAATCAAAGAGAAAGTATCAATGGAAAGACTAATCACTGCTTTAGGGAGTCAAATATAATGGCATATGGATTGGCTAAAGTAGGAGCAATTAATCACAACATATCTTTTAATATTTATAGTATGTTTAATCAAACTTTTAAAAATTAACTTATATAAAAAGTATTTTTTAAAATAAAAAATACTTTTGAAAAGTAATTTGTGGGATAATAGTTTGTATTTTGCTAATCAATTTAAATTATTTTTTTTACCTATTAGAGCACCACTTTGGACGTTTAATTTCAGATGAAAAATGACCTTTTAAAATAGTTTCTGCTATTACTCAAAGTCATCTTTTTCCTCTACAAACTTGACTAAACACCTCAATTTTATAAAATAAATATTTTTCAATTAAAAATACTCTTTTAACTCGAAAAATTTGATCAAACAAGCTATTATTATTATATAAACACTAATAAGCGCTCTCTCAACCTGTTAGAGGGGCATATATATTATATCAATAATGTATAAATTAATATGGTTTTGCAAATCCTAATTATATAATTAGGTGATTATTTTTTTAGAGTTTTAGCTTACAGGGTGACCACCCCTACTGTATTTTTTTTTTCTTTTCCTTTGTGTTCTATGATGTTTTATAATCTGTTAAAGCTAGGTTATATTTTACGTCCCCTTCTTTATACTATTTTGTTAATTAAATAATTTACGAGGTAGGGTCAATGTCAAATCATCCATCGCTATTTAGTATTTAAAGTAGAACAACTTTCATATATAGTAAACATAAAAATCATATTTGTATGTTATAGCTATAGTTTGCATAATTGTGCTCCAAAGCAAATTTTATGTTTGCTATGGAGCTTTTGATTTGTATAATTCGCTAGATACATCCAATTTTATACAAATTGTTTAGTTTTGTATAAATTCATTTATACATTGTAATTTATATAATAAGATCTGTATTTGTATAATTATAAGTGTATAGGACAAAAATATATGTATTTGTATATACACTTTTCTCTCGCTTTATACAAACACAAACACATTTTATACATTTTATACAATTGTATATCGAATGGGTAATTGTATACCGAAAATGACTAATTGTATACCGAACCAGATGGCAAAAAATGGGATGTTTGTTGCGAATTACAAATAAAATAAACTATGACTATAACATTTTTGAATTAATAATTTGCTATTTTATACAATTTTCCCTAGTACACCCGCTCAATAAATTCGTATTCATATTTTCATGTAGAAGATCTTTTTTTGTCTTTTTATTTTTTTCGCACTTACAATCAATCATAAAAGAAAAATTGAGCAGTAACGTGTGAAATAAGACAACATTTGATGAGAATTGAGAAGTTGTCCACTAACATGACTAATTTGCTATACATATTGAAGAGTTTACTATTTCTAGAGCAATAATTCAAAACTTATTATTAAAAAATAAAGGATTTGATCGAACCATTTCAACATGCTCGATAATTATAAATATTCTAACGATATATATGAAATTATACAAAAGATTCATATAACACTAGGGCCAATGATCTTCTCATCTTAAAATTAGATGACACTTATCTCTTTTTACTCTTGCGTGGGTTCGACCTCGGAGAAGGAGCCAAAGACCATGCAAGTTACTGATCCAATCGAACTCAAATTATATATTTATCTTAAAGAATTCTAAATTTATATATAAATTTAATTTTTGACTCCGTCTCTACTAGACCATTGAGAGGTTGTCTATCAAAGACACAATTTGAAAAGTAAGTAGGTAGCATCCTATGTAACATCTTTTTCATCTTCTAAAGAGAGCTAGCCTTGACCACAACAGCACTTTAAATATTTTCTACAACCCTAAAATAAAAAAAATACTTTTTCTGTCCACTTTAAATTGTTATTTTGCATTTTTCGAATATCAATTTGATTAATTTTCAAAGTTAAATTAGATTACATTAATTTAAAATTTTAAACAAAAAATTTAGATAATAAAAAAATTATATGAAAATTAAAGTACTATAAATTCCAATTTTTGCATATGAATATGATGAAAAAATACATCTTAAAATATTAATCAAAGTTATTATCGTTTGACTCTGAAAAAAGAAACTATGACAATTAAAAATAGACGACGATAGTATTCTTTATGGATTTTCTTTTGAGGTAAATTCTGGGGCTTTCCTAATATAGAACTACATACGTCTCAATTAGTGGCACTTTTTATTTTTCAAAATTAAAGTTATGTAAATTTTCATTAGTATTTTATAATATGTCTTTTTCATTGTATAGACATAAAGAAAATTGTAATTTATCAAAAATCAATCTACAGCTCAAAAAATAATTGTTATTTTCATATGGAAAGTCTTATAAAAAAAATACAATGCAAATAAATATATTGTAATAGGACAATTTCTGCCTCAGCAATGTCGAGTCCTAGCTATAGTGCATACTCCACAATATATATATTATTTCTCATAATTTTTATATTATGGTTATAAGTTATATGTTCAATGTTGAAACGTGGCCTTGTGTGCTAGTGATTTGTCGTTTTCTCAATAATAATAATAATAATAATTTGGAAAACTCGTATTATTTGCTATTGTTATTTTTCCTTTTTTACATTATATTCAGTTTTGTATATACGTCTGCTTTAAAAATACATTACTTGAGCCTAGAATTTTTCAGAAATAATCTTTTATCCTCATTACATCACCTTTTTAAAACTCCACTTGGAGAACACTCTTACTGAATATAAAGTTTGTGTAAGTCTGTTCGAGAAACTCGTATTATTTGTTGCTGTCACTATTCCTTTTTTACATTATTTTCGATTTTATATGTCTCGTTTGAAATTACGTTATCCGAACCTAGAATTTTTTTCAGAAATAATTTTTTTTATCTTTATTACATCAATTTTTTTAAAACTCGACTTGTGCAATATTTTTACTGAATATATTGTTGTCGTATATATAGTTATTGAACAAATTCAATTCAATATGTAAGTTGTTTATTTTATAAGTGGTCAAATCCAAGTAGCACAATATATATATAATAATTAGTGGTTACGTGCGTTTGACCTGTTAATATCAAAGTTGTAGTAGAGTTGAATGATACTGCATGATTTGCATGGATGCTTACGTAAAATAGCACTTTAGGTTTTTATTTTTTTAATTTTATCTTCAAGTTAATAATTATTTTGCAAAGTTGTTTGTCTTATTAAAGCCACTATGATTCCTTATCTGTTTTCCATGCACACGTTCTAAGATAATGTCTTTTTTTTTTTTTTTTTAATATAAAAACTTCTACGCATTATGAATATGACTTAAATGGTAATCTCAAAATTGGATATCGTGAACTACGGTCGTTAATGTCGTGATTTGCGAGTGAATAATGAGAAGGGAAAATTATGCAGAATAGCAATCATTTAGCATATATTAGGTATTTGTATACGATTTATGAAAAATTCATAATAAATTACCATGTTTGTATATTGACAAGCGAAATATACAAACATAGTTCTGTAAAAATCCTAAATGTATAAATACAGAATTATACATAATTATCCTATTCGTATATTCGCAAACAAAATATACAAACAAACAAAAATATACAAACCGCAATCTCCATAGCAAATGAAACTATAACGATGGAGCGCAATTATCAAAACTATAGGTATATAGAGCTTTATTATGTCTATTATGTTTGATATTTCTGAAATTTTCTACGACGAGAATTATCATAACAAAGATGGGCCGAAGACCTGAGGGAATGACTGATCCATTTAGGATGGATACTGCAACCTATTGGGCCAGAGGCCCAACAAAAGGTAAAAGTTTACCTTCTAATAATTTCCAAAGGCAAACGTTATATTTTTATCACAAGAAATAATCTTTTATAATAAGTTAAAAACGGAATTTAAAAAATTATCATCAAAAGTTTTCTCGTGTTTTATCTACCAATTTTCAAAAAAATTATCTTTTGTGGATATTTTGTCAAAAGGATCGTATATTGAAAAGTATTTGTAATATAATGGACCATAAATTAAAGTTGATCTGTCATATCGTCGATATTATTATACATATAATTGTTCCAAGAAATCAATTTTCAAGTTGATCATATACGTCATTACGTAGCCAAATGAAATGTTATCATCCAAGATATAAAGTTAGAAAATGATTTTGATCAAAAGCAATGAACTATATATATCAAGAGGACCATTATATTTTAGATTTTAAAATGTAAATTACCCCTACTTGCGCCTTGATTCTTTACAATATATGATATTTGTACATATATAATTTACAATAAAAAATAATCTTTTTTTAATAATAGTATGTATATTAATCATACACTTATTATATACTTTATATACACTAAGTATATATCGGGAACAATTAAGAACTATATAGAATTTGAAAGTTGGCTCTAGACAAAAGGAGTTGCTCGAATGGTAAACATCATTTACCTTCAGTCTTGAGATTATGGATTTGAGTCGCCGAGGGAGCAAAAAAGGGTGGAAGCTCCTGACTAGGGAGGGGTTAAAAAAATTGACTTTACAATATACGTTTGTACGTTGAGAAAAAATCATTCACCCTATCATAATTGTTTGTCAAGGTGAATACTAAGTGTATAAGTAATGTATATAGTGTATACATATTAATTAGGCATAATTTATATATACTAATTAAAATTTGTAAGAAAATAAATATTAGGAGTTATTTTACGTTATGAGCTTTGTTAGGCCATTGTATAAAGCGTAGAGATTCATATTCCTTTTATGATTTAATTGCCAAAAGAATCATATAATTATAAAAAGTACTTGTAATGGACCATATATTTAATCGTCCTATTGGGGTCATTTTCGCTTTTGCTCTTATTATGTGTCGGTCTTTAATTTTGACTCTCAAAATATATAATATTTTTATGATGACATAATTTCATATTTTCTCACAAAGTTATGTCTCCCCCCACCCCTCCTCCCTTTCCACTAGGCATAAATTTGTTTTCTAATGACAAAAATTAAAGATCAACTTATTTTAAAAGTAAAAATTAATATCAAATCATTTAAAAGATAAATCGTGCGAGTAAATGGTCCCTAGTACATATGATTGTTCCAAGAAGCCAATTTTCATGTTGATCTAATTATATGTCATTAGGAAGCCAAACCAATGATATCATCCTAGATATAAAGTTTAGCTAAAAAATAATTTTGACCAAAAGCAATGAATGAACTATATATATCAAGAGGACCACTAGATTTGGACTAAACATAATCCTTTTAATAAAAAAAAAGTACTACTTATATATTCCATGTGGCAGAAAGAATTCCACCTTACCCATAGAGGCAAAACTTTTTCCAAACATTGATAGTGATTAGCACAATGGTAGCTATATATATAGCTATTTCAAAATTAATATAACTTATAGTAATAATTTAATTCTTATCTTTTCTTTTCTTTAATTATAACATTTTGACTAAAAAAAAGAAAGAAAAAGAATCTCCTTTACCTATAATTTTGGCATTTTTTTGTCTATAAATTAGGGCTGGGGAAAAAGGAAAACAGGGAGCGAGCTGATTACAAGGTGAAGAATCGAATCATCACGAACAAGATAAAAGTTCAGATATTCAATTAATCGATCGAGCTACTAAGAGTTCTCTTTTAGCCATTGATTTAGGAGTTCCATTAAAACGTGTGAATCCACGTGCCAAGTATAAGGATTGGACAGGAATAACGAACGTCACTATCCATAATCAAATAATTAAATTCCAAATCTATATTCTAAAAGCATATCATTTGATTTAATTTCATCGTTATCGAGTATAACACACAAATAAAGAGCATAAAGAAAAGTGTATGGTCACAATTTAATGAATTGATTGATAACGTAGTTAAT
This sequence comes from Solanum verrucosum, assembly GCF_900185275.1. Taxonomy (NCBI): domain Eukaryota; kingdom Viridiplantae; phylum Streptophyta; class Magnoliopsida; order Solanales; family Solanaceae; genus Solanum; species Solanum verrucosum. The sequence goes on from NW_026019923.1 coordinate 3,805,796, forward strand.
TTGTCCTCGAAGTAAAGCAATATACTATAGTACAGTACGTATTGGAGAAAATATGACGACGTAATCTTTTTATCGTAAATTAAAATTTTTGAATTTAAACTTTAAAAATGAAGAAACTTATAGTACGAAATATATGTTTTCCTCATTTATGAGCCATGATGCGTGAATTAATTCGAATAAATCAAATAACAAAGAACTCAAGATACCGAATAGACAAAAATAAAATAATAATCATCTCAATTAGGGTATAAGAAGTGGAAGTAGTAATTGACTACACAAAATTATAATTAATTTCACACACAAATTAGGGTGACTGTTTGGTACGAATAAAAATGTTTTTCCGTGAAAAAGAAATTAGTTCCTAAACAATATTTTCTTGGAAAAGAAATGATTTTTTTTTACTTATTTTCTAAAATCTAATAAATAAGCAAATCATATTATATAAAAAACATTTACACTTCTTCATATTTTAACTATCCCTAGCGATAAAATAAATTTAAATTATAAATTCTTCTAAGGAGGGTGATCAAAATATGCCTATATATATAAATAATACATATACACGCTAATGAAGTGGATTATTTTATAAAAAGGTTTAAATTATGAAAAGAGTAAATACACTAAGAATTCTAAGAGGATTTAATATTTACTAAATATATATTAAAAATAATATATAAACAATAATTTTTATCTGTCGAATAGTGTTGATGAAACCCTTGGCTCTACTTAGCTTTGCTTCCGTATGAACAATAATAGAAATAAAGATTTTTTCCACCACAAATCAATACAAAATCTATGTTATGAAATATATTTTTTTATTAAACCAACTCACTCGAAAAACACATGATATAAAATAAATTCTCACAAAAATATAAGAAAACTTTCTAATTTTTTCACCTGAAAATACAATTATTATCTTTTCCACCAATTTAATAAAATATCTATAAAAATAGCCGCTATATTTTTTTCAATTTTTTTTTTTTAAGGTAGTGGACAAACTAGTGTATCTGGACTTTTGAGTAGTTGAGAATGATATGAGAAACACTTTGAATTAAAACAGGTTAAATGAACCGTACCTTTAACTAGAAGTAGACATGCATCATGCATGTACTTCTTTAGAAGGAAAAAAATCATAATTTATCTTGAAAAGTCAATTACACGTTTAAATTATTATGATGATTTATTACACATCTTTACTATTTAAGATTGAATTAATTCTCCAGAATATATCACCTAAATTATATATATATATATATATAGTATTTTCTGTTATATTTATGTTATAATAAAACTAAATAATATATTTGATTGAACGTTATCTTAAAGAATTTAAAAGAATCAATTCTGATTACTATATTTTTTTGCTTCTTTTTCTAGTAATATACATATTCTAGAAATCATAAATTCGCGAACGTTTATATGTGAATGAGCTACTTGCCCTCTACGAATACTTTCATGGTTGATATATGTATGGACCTATTTGTTTGCCCAAATTTGTACACTACCTATAACCTACTACCTTTTAACACTCATAACTCTATTATTGTTGAGTGTATGGTTTATTCTCTATTTCAAAGTTGTCTATTTTAACCAAAGTTAGTTTAATTTAGATATGATTTGGTTGAAACTTTTTAAAAAATATATATATAATAATTTAAAATTGGAGTTGAAAAATGTTAGTATTTGAAAATTGATAGTTATGTTTAAACATGAAATTTAAATTGAAATTATGTGAGGGAAAACTTGAAAATTTTGTAAAATATATTTTCCAAATAATCAATTAGTCACCTTTATTTGACTATACTAGATAGTAGATGTAAATTTAAAAACAAAGGAAGCTTGCTATTTGAAATAAGTCGTAAATATATATGGGGTGGGGGTGGGTGGGTGGAGGAACTAAAGAAGGAAACAAGATAAGGATTACTATACTTTGTTTTGGATGGTTGTTACGAATGAGAATAAAGTAACGATGCGATCACACCAAATCGGTCGTTATATAGGTCTTTTTGTTGTTACCAAACGATTAATTTAAACGATACGATACAATAAAATTTAAGTAACAATCAAAACAAACAAGGTGTGAGTCTCCTTTGGTATGAGTCGTCTTTGTTAGGAAGCGTTTTACTCCCCAATATGAAACTTTTCGATGTGAATTTAAATTTAATCGAACTCTAATATGAATACCGGAAAATCAAACAAGAGAAAAAATAATTGGAAAGGATAAACATAGTCATTTTGGGATTTGCTTCTCTTCTTCTTGAAAAGTAAAAAGCCTTCACCAGCACGTCACTGGTAAAAATATTATTTTGGAACTTTTCATATTTCTAAATGTTCCCAAATAGAAAATTATAATAATTTTATGTTCAAATACTTTTTCAAAATAATATTTTGAAAAAGTGAAAAATATATCCATGATCAAACGGACACCTAATATTTTTAATCAATTGGTAAAAAAAAATGTTGGCAGCAATGTGGTGTTTGACTATTATTTAAGTCATTCATAATAAGTAAAAAACTTATAAGTTATTCACTTTGAAATAATTTCATATATATGTCGTCTTTCTTTGAACTTCACGCAGTTTCTTTCTATTTTAGCGATATATAATTTTTCAGTCACTACATTTCGAAAGTTAAATAATAATGTTCAAATAATAGACCCTGTGAAATTTCTACAAATTCATTTTACCCCTTTAGACATAATAAATTATAATCAATATCGTTGATGTATATTCATCATCGTATTACAAATATATAATTGATGTGTATAATCGATTAAACATAATTTGATCATTTTTAACCTAAAAATTAACATTAATGATAATTGAGGTCCAACAATAATAGGAGGAAAATTATAAAATATTTTCAATATGCTAGATACACTTTTACTGTTATCAATTTTCAAGCCTAACGATTAAAAAAAATTAAAATTGTCTAAAATCATATAAAGAGATCTGCACGATTTCACACGTGAGAAACTCAACACATTCATTGGGATAATATAATATGTCGATAATTTGTCTCCCATAATGATATGATCGTGACTAATTAAATATCTGTTTTACTGCTTAAATTAATTGTCAAATATTAAGTACTGTTTAGATCTAAGAGGTGACCAACTTTCAACATAATTAAGTGTACTTTTCTTGATCCAATTAGCACATATCTTTAATTAATTAAAAATTTGTCAATGTTACTGCTAAACATCGTTTTCTTTAGCTTAAAATATCATTAAAAAGGTGTTATTCCTAATTTTTTTTTTGGAATAATATGGGATTAAATTGACTAATGTAAAGCAGCCCTTGTGCCAACTTTTTAGTTTTCAAGATTCTCTTTAATATGCCGTATAATTTTGACTAAAATAGAAAAACGTATGGGATTCTAATGATGGCTAATTGATCTTGTCATCTATTATTATAAAAAAAAAAAACTGGAAAAATTACGTAGAAAAATAAACATATGCTATTAATTAGCTAATATACCTATAGTTTGAATTAATTATGATTTACAACTTAATTTTAGCTTTAATTATGTCTCTTGTCCTCTTTTATACATATTCAAATACACATTATACACACACATATATATACACATATATACACTTATATGACATATATACAAATACAATTAGCATCTCTCCACTCTCTGACCTTTCTCGCTCACTCTCTCCTCTCTCTTCCAGTCTCACTCGCCACTCTCCTCCCTCTCCCAATCTCTCTCGCCAGATATACAGATACATATGTATATCAATTATTTATATACAATACATATACAGTTCGTCTCTCTCCACTCTCTGCCCTCTCTCGCTCGCCTCTCTTCTCCCTCTCCCAATCTTGCTGCCTCTCTCCTTCCTATAACATGTAGCTACGAATCATAATTAGCAAACTATAGTTATGAAGCATAATTAAGTTATTTTTAAGTGGCTATATGCGAAAGTTTCCAAAAAAAATTATGTCAAAATTCTAAGGAAATATTTAGTACTCCTTATATATACGTAAGATATCTGAAAACAAAATATAATTTTTTTTTAAATCTTCACTTCTATTTAAATGGTAAGGTAAAGAATTAATGGTCTTATTAGATCATTTCCTCACAAAGGGATCAGTGTATATGGCAATAAGGAATTCTCACTATGGTCTCCGATAATGGTTGAAATATTACGAAAAATATTTAATCATAAAAATTGAAAGAAAATTTAATAGCTTGAGGTGTGTTAAAATATTATTCGTAATGATATTTCATTCGATATAAATATATCACTCAAAATTCAATAAATTCTTCTAGTAAAAGCTAATTTAAGGACATAAACTGACAAACATTCAATATGAAAAAAACTCAGCCTAATACAATTTTGGAGAAAAAAAAAATATAAATCTATTCTTCCTCTTGTAAAGAAGAACACTAAAATTATATGAAGAAATCAAACCTAATAAAATTCAAAAAGTATAATTTAAATTATAGCAAAAATGAAATATCCCCCTTAAATTTAACAGGCATTTTTTGCTTGAATTTTAAATTAAATTATTCTGTATACATTGTCAAATAGTGCAGATTAATATTTACATTTAAAAAATCATGTTATAAAATCAATTTAATAATCAGAGCTCCTAAAAGAACTTGCTTAGCTCACCGTTAATTATTTCATTTCAACAAAAATAAATAGTTAAAATTAAAAAGAAAATCCATTTGTTTTTTAGTATAAAGTTGGACATGAAATGAGCATGGTTGTCCATACGTGAATAAAAAGTCTAATCGAATTTTTTATTTTTTATTTTGGAAATTATTTATACCTAAGTGAATGGTCATAGTCTCATAGAGTATTTAAGAAAATCAATTAATAACATTAACTATAAGTCTATAACTGACATATATATATTGGACTAAATTAGAAAGAGTGAATTAGAAAAAAATAATAATGCATGATTTATTAGAAAGAGTCAAACTATCACCAAGCTTCATCCTGAGTAAAACGAGATAATGCTTAGTTATCTATTAACCTTCTATGTTAGTTCGCAATCTCCAAATATTGTAAAATCATATCCTCAATGAGTTGAAGAATATCATATCTTATTTAATCAAAATCATAATGAGATAATGTTATTGTATTAAAAAAGAAGATAAAAAGATTATTTTACCATCCAAATTCTTTCAATATTATAACCTCCTTACTACAATACAATTACTTAACAAAATTTTCTAACTATTAAAATCTTTTTAAATGCAATAATGTTTTTCTTCTTTCCATATAATATAATACAACCACCCTTATACCATGTGGAGCCAAATAAGATTCATCTTCTCTCTTTCCCTCTCTTCTTTCACTATAAGAAAATACTAAAATTAACTATTAAATTTATCGATAATTTCTAATTAATTCGTCGCTAAAAAGCTCTTCACTAATTTTTTTTTTTTATAATCTATCATTAATAGTGGCAGAGCTAGAAATTTAGTCAATAATGTGCAAATTTTCTTCGCAATTATATTAAAGACATGCAAAAAATTTCAATAATTTTTTTTCACCAAAGGATGTGCACCCACAACCACCCTTCGCCTAATATGACTCCGCATATGACTAAATGATATTCGCACAAACTCTTTATTGACTAATAATGAAATTTTATCTGTCGTTAATTTGTTCCGTTATTTCAATAATTGAAACAGAATATTCTTGATACTATAGTATTCAGCTCCAGTAAAAGTGAAGTCCAAAAAGTAAAAAAATAAAAATAAAAAATAAAACAAAAGAACAAAAAAAAATAAAAAATCTGACAATTAATCCCCACCAAACAGCAACGGGCACCTGCCCCATACTCTTACCGGGCAGGAACAAACTCCGAGGTTACTTCTCACACTCCTTTTTATTACCATTTTACCTCTCTTTTTAACACTTTCCATTACTCAATTTCAACTCCCACCGTCCCCCTCCGCCGTGGTGGGTGGCGCGTGATATTCACTCTCCGGGGGGTTACTTCACTTTCAATGCTAATAGAGAGGTGGTGATGGGGCAGAAATTGAGCTGTGGACAACAATCCAATGAACATGGATTGTTTATTGCAGCCCAAAATGGTGAGGTTGAAAAAGTTGAAGCTATGGTTGATGAAAATCCAAATGTGATTAGACTTACAACTGTTCGTGGGAAGTTCTCTGCACTTCATGTAGCTGCTATTAATGGCCAGATCGAGGTTGGTTTTTCATTTTCTTGAATAAAAATGTAGTCTTTTTTGCTTTATTCGTGACTCGAATTCACAACCTTAGAATTGTTAGAATTGGAAGTAGCTTACTATCCAAGCAACCCCTTTTGTCAGACTAAAAATGTAGTCTTTTTGCTCTCTTGGTAACTCGAATGCATAACCTTATAAATTGGAAAGTGAAGGGTGCTAACCATTGAGCAACCCCTCTTGTTTATTTTTGATGCTTTTATTTAAAGGTAGATCAGTGATGTGGAGGTGCTTATCATTTTAGCTAACCCCTTTTGTCAGATAAAAATGTAGTCTTTACAATCTTGGTTTTTCCTGTTTTTTTTTAAAAGGTGGGGTGTTAATGGTTCTTGATCTTTGATGAGTGATGGTCACCTTAGAATAGGAGGTGAAGGTGCTTATCATTCGAGCAATCCCTTTTGTTAGAAAAAAATGTAGTCTTTACAATCTTGGTTTTTCCTGTTTTTTTTAAAGGTGGGGTGGGGTGTTAATGGTTCTTGATCTTTGATGAGTGATGTAACCTTAAAGTGGGAGGTGGACGTGGAGGGTGTTTATCGTTTGAGCAACCCTTTTGTCAGGAAAAAAATGTATTCTTTACAGTCTTGTTTTTCCCTTGTTTTTGTTTGTAATGATTGTTGATCTTTGATGAGTGATTTTGGATAGGTTCTGTGTATGCTTTTGGATCGTGGGGTTAATCCAGACATCTTGAATCGCCACAAACAGGTATTTAGTAGTAGTTGTGAATTGTGATTCATGTGTTCCTAGTGTATTTTGCCAATTGTGTATTCAAATTCTCAAGAAGTTTCACTTTGTGATGTTCATTTGATTGAAAAATTGTAAACTTTGTAGCATTTTGGAATGATAATCATTGAAATGTGTTTTTTTTTTTTTTTGCTGTTTTGATTTGTGTGACTGTGACTTGCTTCAGACTCCATTAATGTTAGCTGCTATGCATGGAAATGTGTCCTGCGTGGAGAGGCTAATTCAGCTAGGTGCTAATGTATGTGAATTTCGTTTGTGATAGTTTCTTTGACTGATTGAGATGGGTTGTTAATTGGTAATTCTTCGTATGTTATTAGATTTTAATGTTTGATTCACTACATGGAAGAACTTGTCTGCATTATGCTGCTTACCATGGCCACTCTGACTGCCTACAATCTATCCTTGCATCCGCTCATTCAGCTCCTGTTGCTCAATCTTGGTAAATTTCTAGTTCCTTCGACTCTGCTCTCCTTTGCTTTTCGTGTCAAGTGTACAACTATAGTTTAGTGAGATTTACTTTTAAAGCCAGGATTTTTTTTCAGTCTTACTTGTCAAAGTCCCCTATTTGAGCATCAGGTGCATTGCGCTATTTTATTAATGAATTGCAATATGTTAATTCGAGTGCAGGGGATTTGCGAGATTCGTGAACATAAGAGATGGAAGTGGTGCAGCCCCATTGCATTTAGCAGCCCGTCATGGTAGACCAGCATGTGTCCGGATTCTTCTAAGCAATGAGGCTCTTGTCTGTGCTTCTAGTGGTGGCTATGGGTATTAAAACTCTCCATGAGTTGCTTTTACTTAAATACTACTGTATGTTGAAGGTTAATTGACATTAAAGATTTTGCAGCCGTCCAGGAAGTACTCCACTGCATTTAGCAGCTCGAGAAGGTTCTTTGGACTGTGTACGTGAGTTACTTGCTTGGGGTGCAGATCGACTTTATAGAGATTCTTCTGGGTGAGCTCATAGCTTCTTTAACCCTTCCCTTAACTGTCATTTTCCATATCCTTCCAGTTCTTTTTGTGTATTATTCAGTTCTTTGCAAGTAATCCGTCTTTTGATGTGAAACTGATCGGCTGTAAATGGAATGTGTACAGGCGAATTCCATACATAGTTGCTTTGAAGAACAAGCATGAAGCATGTGCTGCTCTTTTGAATCCATCATCTCCGGAGCCTTTGACATGGCCATCGCCTTTGAAGTTCATTACTGAGCTTGACGCCGAGGCAAAAGCTTTACTAGAAAATGCTCTGATCGAGGCCAACAAAGATAGAGAGAAGTTGATATTGGAAAAAACAGCTGTCTCACAAATATCACTTTCGCATTGTGATTCTGGCCTTGAGAGTGATGACTTTGAGGTAACGAGTCTCATTCCCAATAATTTTTTTTAATAACTATTCTGCATCGGCGGCTGCAATTGTTTGTCTGGGCTTGTCAAATATTTTGATATGTTCAGCAGATTGTTGATATGAGTAGCATTTTTCCCAGGTACAATGAAAGAGCTTTCATTTGAGAATAAATAAATGGTTTTACGTATAGGGTTGTAAATTTGTTGCTTATATGCAATCCTGTTGTCCTTCATGGACTCCACATCCGCAACCAACTTGTCAGTAGGTACATATTCTGATTCTTAGTTCACAACATACTGATATTGTGAACCAAGAATCAGAAAATGAACATGCTGATGGGATGAACGAGTTAGGAGCTGATGTGGAGTCCACCAAGGAGGCTATGGAGGGTAATATTGGAAGGGGAAAACGAGCAAGACAAAGGCCGTCAAAAGTTGCGTGATTATGTAGTGGGAAGTGGGGTGATGTTGTTATAGGAGTTAGTTATATAAAAGGAAAGGCTAGGACAAATGTTCTTTCTTTCAGTGTTCTCCTGCAATTCTACGTCAGATTTGTCGCTGTAATTTCCCTTGAATATCAACACAAATCGTTTCTGGTGTGGTTGAGTGATACAAACAACATCAACATACATATCCAGTGTAATCCCACATGTGGGGTTGAGTGATATTAGTAGAAATTACTACAAATCCTTCCTATAGTGATATAACTTGCCTCTGGAGAACTTACAAAGCTGGTAGGGAGATATCTTATTAGAATGTGTAGGCACTCGGAAGGGGGAGCTTTGGAGCGATGGTAAAGTCCGTGTGACCTACAGGTCATGAGTTTAAGCCATGAAATCTATCACTTATGCTTAGAGTAAGCTGCCTACATCACACCCCTTGGCAGTATGACCCTAATCACGGAGTCATAAATTTGCTTCACATTTGAATCGGTGATAGTCATTTATCTTGCATCAAGAACTCATCTGGATTAATTATAGACGAACATAATGGAGCTTAAGTACTGCATTTGTATTTGACCTTTACTATGAATCTTCTTTTAACAACTCCATGTTTTTCATTTCCAAACAGGGCAGTGATCTTGAGCTATGTTGCATCTGCTTTGAGCAGGCATGCACGATTGAGATACAAAAGTGCGGTCATCAGATGTGTGCTCATTGCACTCTGGCCTTATGTTGCCACAATAAACCCAATCCAGCTAGCAATAGTGAGAAGGTTCCTTTATGCCCCTTTTGCCGGAGTGATATCACTCATTTAGTCGTTGTCCAGAATAAAATCGACACTTATGAAGAGGTATCGAGTCCCTCAAGGCCAAGAAAATCAAGAACGTCTTTCAGTCTTACTGAAGGCGGCAGCAGCAGCAGCAGTAGTAGCACCAGCTTGAAAGTTTTGTCACCCTTAACCTCATTTGGGAAGTTGGGTTGTCGCCATTCAGGCAAAATCAGTGCTGAGTGCATTGAAGCGTTTGCTAAGCCTTAAGATGATAGTAACTGTTCGTCTATTCTCTGTGAAATATATTAAATCTTGAACATCCTTTGCTCAATCATAGATTTAGACTAATCACAGTCTAAATCGAGCTAGCGAGGAGGCATGTTATACCTTATATATTGTATATCTATATATCTATTTGGGGGGGGGGGTTGGGGGGGGGGGGGTACTTTTAAGCTGTTCCAATAGTTGCTCAACTATACCCCTTTACAAATTGAAGGGGTATGATTATGATGCTGGCTGCCTATGGGCAGTTGATTGAAGAATTTTTGTAGTGATTCCATCTTTGAGACAATGTTATTGGACTTGTTGGATCTATGAAACAAATGCCTCTAGTTGTTTATGCCATCCCTTTTTGTTCAGCGGGGAAGCTTGAAATTTCACTTTTTAGTAAGGACGACAAATAAAATTGACAAAAAAGAGTACATATAATAATTTGACACTTTCTATAAAGATTTTGAAAACACTTTTAAACATGTTTTGAAGTGCTTTTACGTAGATAAATTAATCACAACACTTCTTTTAATGATATACATTAGCATTAATAAATCGTAAACTTTAGGCATGTTCCAATTAAGATTGATGTATATAGTTATATGATGTGAAATATTTTATGCGGTTGTACAAATTTTTTTTTCATAATTATATCTAATCAAGTTTTCTTTTTTACGGATTGCCCCTATCTCGGAGTGATATGTAATGTTTGCCATTAAATAGAATGTCCTTCCAATTTTCCTCATATTACTCATTCATGAAAATTTGTGGGACAAAATACCTTTAACTATGACAAGACATATGATTAGAGAACTTTTGCTTTGTCAGGCTACTTTGTATATACTCCCTCCGTCCCTATTTACTTGTCCATATTTCCTTTTTTAGTTGTCCCTATTTAGTTGTCCATTTTGACAAATCAAGAAAGGACAACAAATTTTTTCCTATTATACCCTTATTTACACTTCTTGAAAATTATAAAAGTGTATGTTGTTTCCCTCCAATTTATTTCACTTGAATTCAAATAAGTGGTTGTAATTTTGAAGTGAAAAGTTGTCATAAGGGTAAAATTGTAACTTCACTGTGCTAATCATTGTTGCCTTAATCTGTGTGCCATTTCTAAAGTGGACAACTAAAAAGGGACGGAGGGAGTAGTATCTAATTCTCAAGACATAAGTTTAGAGAACTTTTGATTTGTCGACAATTTTTTTTTGTAGGAATAAGTTATTTTTTTGAAGACATAACTTTATCGTTTTTGAAACTAAATTTATATCTCTATTCGCATAAATTGTGTAAGAATTAAGTTATACTTTGTAAGATATAACTTGTGGGTAATAAACTTGTAAAAGCATTATGCTCCGAAGTTGAACTTATGCCTTGTAAGGTATAACTTGTGGGTTATGAATTGAACTTATGTCTGTAAGGATCTAAGTTTTGTAGACATTAAGCGGCATACCTTGTGATATATCATGATATGAAAATATAAACTTTTACTTTTGTGATTTTTATCCCCTGATGTCAGGGTTATTTCCATTCACCTTTTTCATTATTTAAAGTGTTAAAAGAGCGAAAATTAAAGATCATAAATTTGAAGGGTAAAATTAAGAGATCACCCTTAAATAGGGGCATTCGTGCAAATGTCCTGTATCTAATAAAAATAATTCGAGTGTCTAAATAAAATTTAATGACAACGCTAAAATGTTTTGAATTTACTTGTCTTTTAGTAATTTTTTGAATTAAGTATATAGTATTGCCTTGATTAATTTGAAGTGGTCTGGAATCCAATAGGACTGAGTTTTTTCAGAATATTTTGAATTATGAGAAACTCCAAAAAAATTGTAACAAGCTTATAAACTTTTTCATAATAGATTGTTAAAATTTTCTTCTATTTTTACCTTTTAATTGAATTTCCTAATTAATAAGGATAACAATAAAAAATAATATCTAATTAATGTCTTGATATTCTTTTCTTAAAGAATATGCAATACCTCAATAATTCACTTATTTTGAAATAAAGAAAATATTAATTAGAAATTATTATAAAAATCATAAATTTAAAATTCTGAATTAGCTTGTATTAAAGCTAAAAACAAAGTAATGTAATTAAGAATCTAAGATGTTGAATGAAAATTGATTTACTACTATTCCAATGACAATAACAAATGCTCAAGAATCAAGATTCCAATCCACACAACCCCCACCTTAAATTAAACCAAATTTAATTTTCCATCCCAAGAAGACAACAAAAATATGATAATAATAAAATTACACAACAATTAAAAATCAATCAATGAACTAAATGTCCACATAAACATGAGAAAATTAAAGGACTTCCATGATTACCATTTTGATCATTTTGCTCAAATAGCCCTTTTTTTGACTCATCATCATTATCATGAGGAGGAGCAATTTGGCCACTAATGAACAATGAATTATTGTTCACATTTGAATGATCATGATCTAATAATTGATTAAAATCATCAACTCCATAATTATTATTATTATTAGCAGCTGCTTTTCTCTCTTCTTCAAGAAAATGGCCTAAAGATGGAGAAGGATTAATGTTGTTAATGTTAACTGCATCAGTAGTTAATTTTGAGCAAAGTGAAAATAACCAAGTTTTTGATTTGTTAATATTAATATTAATATTAATATTCTTCTTGTTGTTCTTGTCCCTTATTTTGGTTTCCACAATTGTTCTTCTTCTTGTTGATCTTCTTGAAAACTCTAGAATACTTGTAATTCCAATGAGGCTTCCTAAAGTTATGCTTTTGTCATGAAAGAATGTTGTAGTAGTAGACTGCAACAACCAACGAATAAGAAAATAACTTTTTCAGATCTCTTACGTATAAAAAAAATATACATCTCTAAAAGAAAAATCATAAAAGAGAAAAGTTGAATATATTGACCAACCTTTAAATTTATCAGTAAAGTTTATTTAGGTACTTGAATCATGGTATGTTTTTATTTTTATTCAAAATTTTGGAATTTTTTTTGCATGTGCTCTCAATCAGTCATTATATAAAAGAGTAAACCACTTAAAATATATCACTTAGCTTCTTGTAATTATTCATATTAGTCTCAATAATCTGTAGAATCTCAGGCCTATTCTAATTGATATGTATAACTAAAGAAAAATGCATATCTACGTTAGAGAACACATGCATAAACTTTTCTAAAATATAAATCCAAAGTGTTTAATAAAAATATTTCATTGAAATGGATTATTATTTGAATATTTAAGTAAAATTTACTGACTTATTTAACATATTGTCAACATATTATACTCTAATATATATAGAGAAAAAAGAAAGAGGATATTTTGTGTAAAATATTACTCTTTTTTCTCTCTGAAAGACTTGAGAAACATAATAATTGTAAGGCCATGTGTAAAGAGTAAAGTGCTATATCTCCCCTTCCACTTTTTGATAAGACATTGACCCCATTGTGAATATAACATGAAAAAAATAAAAAATCATGCATACTTTTATTAAAAAATAAATAACACCATAAATGGGTGTCATAAAATATAATTAGATTCCTTCACATTTAATTAAAAATGTTAAATTCGAGTAAAAAATAAAACCAAAATACTAATATAAAGTGTTTTAGCGTAATAAATTTCAGATATCAGATGATTAAATCTAAAAGGAAAGACAACTTTCACATATCACTTTGATTCCTTATTGATGTATTCTCAACCAATTAGAGTGTTTTTAAGGCCAATATTTGTTCATTTTTAGTTATTTCTAATTTTGGATATAAAGAATATTCTTTAAGAAAAAAAAAAGTGTACAAACCTCAGTATCAAGATCAGAAGAAGAATGAGAGGAAGAAGAGGGAGAAACAGTCATCAAAGTATTGAATGAAATTGATCCATTAAATCCATGATTTCTCACATTTAATGGTTGAAGCCCAAGTGGCCAACCTTCATCCTGCAATATCATATCATCCAAACTTAAAATCAATAAAAAAAATCTTCCAAAAGAAATATGTTAAAGAAATTTCATTTTGATGTTAGTGAGGGGAAAAAGAAGATCAACTTATAGTCTAGTAGTATCAGTAAAAGTCATTTATATACTAGGTGTTAGTTCGATTCTGATAATATCGGTTTACGTCTAGTAATATTCATGAGAATCATTATACAATAAATGTAAGTTCGATTCTCATTCCCTCTTTTCCCTCCTAATGTAATAGGAAAAGATCAAAGACAAAAGAGTGACTATTACGAACTTACAGTCTAGTAGTGTTAATGAGAATCATTGTATAGTAGATGCCAGTTCGATTCTCATTGCCCTCTTTCCCCTCCTAATGTAATAGGAAAAGATCAAGGACAAAAGAGGAGTGACTATTACGAACTTACAGTCTAGTAGTATCGATGAGAATCATTATATAATAGGTGTCAGTTCGATTCTCACAATATTGGTTTCCTTCTCATTCTCTCTTTTCCCCCTCATGTAATGGACAAAAATTGAAGAAAAAAAATTAAGGACAAAGGAGTATACCTGTTGAGCCATGGATTTCCTTGATTGTTGATTTGAAGAGAGATTGATTGATTGATGGATTTAAAGATTAACTAAAAATTAGGGGGGATAATGAGAGTGAAAAAGAATTAATTGTCAACTTCATAAGTTTAGTTTATATCCTTTCTTTCTCTGAACAACAAAAGATAGAAAAGAAAAGTATTTATACAAGAATGTGGTGGCACTGAGAACTAATAATAATAGCATCTTCCAAAGAAAAGTAAGTTTGGTTGGTGGGACTGCACACCCTCAATTAGAAATCCATAGTTCAAGTCCTGGATATGAAGAAAAATCTTGTGGGGAGCGTTATCGTTAAATGGGTGAGATTTGAATTTAGTTAGGACTTCAATGTAATTTTCGGACACCGGAAAGTAGGGGTGTACATGACCGGGTTGGTTTAGGTTTTTCAAATATCAAACCAAACCATTTGTGTCGGATTTTTAAATCTATAAACCAAACCAAATCAATAAAACTCGAGTTTTTCAACCTAGGGTTTTTTCCGGTAAAGTATTCATACAAACATATAATTTACTTGTACTTCAAATATTTCTTTAGTCCTACCAAAATACAACTATCTAAGGTGTTTCTTAAGAAAATAACACAAAATATGATATGAGTAATGACACTAAAATATCCAACAAAAAAATAATAATAATAATGAAATCGCGTAAAACAAATATTGCAAATTAACAAGTCATAATGAAAATGATCATAATTTAAAAGTACTAAATCATGCTAAAATAAGTTTAGTAAGTATTAATTACATGACTAAATATTAAAGGAAATTAAAATTAGATTATGTATTTGAATTGTCTAAACCAATATAAAACCAAAGAACAAATATTCAATATTATTATCATTCTTAGTGTTGAATTGATTTTCTTTTTGCATTAGTATTAATTTGATTTTTATTTAAGCTTTATTATAATTACCAATATCTGTTGACTATAATTTTTATTGAACCATTCAGAATTCTAAGTTTCAAACTTGAAATAATATATTAAAAGATAAAAACTATGAAAAAGTATAAGAAATATTTAAAAATTATATCAACGTAAATATTTTTATGTATAAAATAAAATTTTAAAATTATATATATGATCTCGGGTTGTTTTTTTTTAGTTAAAACCAAACCAACCCAAATATAGTCAATTTTTTTTCAATACCAAACCAAGTCAAATCAATCACTAATCGAATTTTTTTTCTCGATTTGCGTTTTGATTCGGTTTTGTACACCTCTACCGAAAAGAAAAAGAATAAAAGAAGAGATTGGTCTATGACTGTCTCTTGGGTACGAGGGCCATGGTTAGTACAATGTAGTTACCCCTTTATTTTTTTATTTTATTTTTGTAACGGATTACCTTATGTGTAACTTAATTTTTTTCCCTTCTAAATATCTATTATTTGTGATTTTTCGTACACCTCAATTATTTTATTAACATGGGTGGATGTAGGTTTTTATTTACGAGTTTGGATTCTCTCATCAAGTGCTTATTATCTCCTTCCTAGCATAATTGTCAATTAATTTTATTTGCTAAAACTTAAAATATATAGAAAAAATCATTTAATTTAAACTCTAATCTTCATTATTTGTGTCAATTTCGTTAATTATTAGGTCACATCTTGATTGCTTTTATTTATATGATAAACCATACATAGTTCACTTCCGGCCGAGGTTAGGGGTCTTTTAAGAATGAATAAACTTCACTTGCCTTCCTTCAGGAGAAGACCAAAAAAGGCCTCTTTCTGGCACTACGACCCTCCATAAGTCATTTCATCGCTTGTTTCTTCCGTGTGCTACATTCTAGGTGTTTTATTTGGGTGCATCACATGGGAGATTAATGACTTAAGATCCTTTTCTGATCATAATCTCTATTAGGATATTTTTTGTATTCTATGATGTAAAAGGAGGTAAGGCTCGATGTCCCCCTCCAACTCATGTATTTTTATATATATGTAGTGAAATGGATATGGTAGGGGTCTTGCCAAAGCCCCCCCATCACACAGGAGGTGAACACTTCTGTGCGAATGGTTTTTTGGTAAAAAAAAAAAAAAAACCATACATAGTTGCAAAGCTTTTTGGTTGAACCCCATCAATCGTTAGTAAAGGATATAGAGTCATCATAATTCATAGCTAAAAAGTCTTTACATTTGCTGTCAAGGTATTGTTATTTGTCCTTTTTATCCCAATTTAAGACTAATTATGATTTGCTAAACTCACATGGTCAAAGTTGACACAGTTACTAAAGTGAGAATTTAATAGAATTTTTACATAGTATTAGTTCAAAGTAAAGCGTCCAAAAAAATAATTGTCAATCATGAAAAGTTTTAAAAGAAACCAAAAAATAGCTTATCAAAAGTATTGTACATTAAAAGCTTAGCCCATATATTATAGAACAAAATAATTAATTAGAAAATGCAAAGGTTAAGAAGTAAAGAATTAACTCTTACAATGCCAAGATATAGGCAATCGATTGAAAAATTATCCACACCCGCTATTTATATCAAAATATTCTAATTTTTGTTTTTAACAAGATGACAATTTATCCACATATTCATATCAAGTATTATTGATTTGAGGTTAACATCTCGTGCAGAAAAATCTATGATCTGTACTTCTTCAATAGACATTTCAAGGGCATTTCACTATGAAAATAGTGAGTATTTGAAAAAAGTACTTTTGTTTTCAAAGTAAAAAATGATATTAGAACTATAAATACAAATAAGAGACGTTTTTGAATTTTTGTGAGTTTTGGAGTTCCCAAAATTCAACTTCAAGTTGAATTCCACTAATTTGTTTTCCGAAAGGAAGGAGAAAATAGGGAAGGAGTTTATAAGGTAGGAGAATCGAGCCCTCACCAACAAGGTGAAAGTTCACGTAGTCAACTAACTAAGATATTAAATTCTTATGTCGGAGTTCAACTCCGAGAAATAAGTAAAAAGAACTTCGTGACCAAACCCCCACAGTCATTTTTAAAATAAGTTACTATGGGGCAAATAGATCACAGTCTTCAAGTACGGCGATGTCAACGGAGATCATTAATAGGAGTGTCACCATCTCAATAATATAATATACACAATACTCGAAATATACGTCTAATTTAACAAGAGCAACTGTCGGTGTGTCAGATCTAAAAAACCATTCTACCAGACTACCCCAGTTGCCCATTTTCACATTGCCACTAAAAAGAAAAAATGTGACAATTTGGGTCAAAAGGTGAAGATAGGGTCTGATGAAGACAAGCTTACTGTCAATTTATGGTATATAATGCCAAATAAAAATGTCATTTTATATAAATCAAACATGGACAAGTATAGCTATAAAATTTGGAAGTCCATGCTGCTGCCTGGTGTATTATTGCACGATTGAAAGTAGGTATCATGCCAAGGAGACAATAAACAACAACATATCCAGTGCAAACCGACAAGCAAGGTATGAGGGAGTAGAAAATACGCAGACCTTATCCTATCTTAGTGGGGTAGAGAGTTGTTTCCAATAGATCCTCTGCTCAAAATTACTAGGTAAACTACTACAGATATTACAAGTACACTGGGAGTGTACTACAGTACATACTTCTTTCTATACTTGATTCCATGAGTTTTAATATAACCCAATCTCAATTTTGCCTGTGAATTCTCCTCTTGGTCAATAGAACTGCAAATGACTTAGATATAGAGTACCTTATGGAATACTTACTGTATCATTATTTTACCCATTAGTACTCTGGCCCATTCCAGGTCGATATTCTCCAATTCCAAGCAAGTCCTGTAAATTTTTAAACTAATTGAGTTGCTTAACAAACTAATTTACAAAAGTTGGAGAATTGATTCTTATTGGAAGGAACAAATTGTCCAAACAGCAGAGAGTGAATGGTACAAATAGAGATGACTGGCAAGAACAAAGATAAGGTTAGTATGCCACGGAGTACGGACCATGCACTTTCAATAAGCAAAATGCATGCATGATTTCTCGAAAAAGAACATTGATAGAAGACTACCATATTCTTCTTCTTAGTGGGATTTCACACTGTCAAACTCATATATAGATTTTGGGCTTAGCAAAATCCCAAAAACTAGCTCACATAAGGTGAGAATTACTCAAGTCCTTACAAGGAGACAACAACTCATAACCTCTACCAATATGGGTCACATAGTAACCCCTTCCTCCAGCACCCAAGGTTGGACATATGGTGCGTGGACAATATGATATGGGAACCAAGAATATGAATGGGTCAGTCTCTTATATCATATTTTAAAAGGATGAACCTCGAGCCTAATTCAACCCCAAAAACTAGTTCAAGGGGTAAAAATAAGGAGATAACAGCTCATTTCCTCCACTAATGTGGAACACAGTAACTTGATATTTGAATAATGCTTGTACAGAATAATAAAGGCGTTGCAGGAATTTCCCTTTTTGTTAGGATGAACTGCAGAGAAAATGAGCCAAGACAGTGGAGATAATCTGACTCTAGAAAAAGTGCTGGGGTTATCACATTAAAATCAAAGAAGTTTTATTACTCTAGCTGATCCATGCACCTAATATGGTAGAAACAACACACCCTACCCACAAAGAACAACAAATTCACGTAAAGTGCGATCTGCATTTGCAGGAAATCAACAACAATAAATTCTAAAACCATTAAAGAACTTGTTCCACAAACAAAATAAGCAGTGAGCAAGAGTGAGAACGAATAAATTGAATTAAACGAGGAAAAGTAACTTATCATTTACAGGGTTCCTATGGAAGGAAATCTATGTACCTGACATGCTTTATTTTTTGCTCTGGTTTCTGCTGTGCTGGGAATGTCATGATTTGGTTTTAGAAACTTCTTCTCTCGCCGCTCACATGATCCCCATCCATCTGAGAACCTACCACCCCTATGAATGAAACAAAGAAAGGGACAGATGGAAAAAAATCTAGCATAGCAACACATTTGAATAGGAATAGTTGGTGAACCAAAAGAACTTACTGCATATGCGCCCGGACTATAAATTCAGCACGCAGGACATTACGGTTGTCATCAAACTCAATGGTCTTGTCTTTAATTTCATATGATAGATTGAAGTAAAAAGATATCTTCCTCCAACCTGCACAAAAATTGATTTCGATCACATAGTTTTACTGAGAGTAGAAGAAACCAACAACCCAAGTCTAATAACATACCAGTTTTTTTTTATGAAGGGATGTCCCGAAATCATAGTGTAGTCACTTTTCTCCAGAATCTGTGAAATGTTTAATTGTTTAAGCCCTGATGAAATCACATTCATGTATACAAAAAACTTCATGACGAAACAACAGCTGTAATTGCTGATAATCATACACGTTAACAAAAACTGACAGGCAGTGTAGTTCTATTTATCTTGAAGGGGACTTGTAACAAGTTATTCTCGAAAAGGTGCAGACATTGCTCAGATTTTGAGAGATAGTCAAGTTATACCTAGACATTTAATGATTTTTCGCACAATGA
Source organism: Solanum verrucosum (assembly GCF_900185275.1). Lineage (NCBI taxonomy): Eukaryota > Viridiplantae > Streptophyta > Magnoliopsida > Solanales > Solanaceae > Solanum > Solanum verrucosum. Next base: position 3,825,566 of record NW_026019923.1, read on the forward strand.
TTTGCTGATTCAATTTAAGCATAAAATTCTGATTCCTCATCAATTCCTTGTAATTATCCATAGTTTCTCTTGATTCATCTTTCCTTCAGTTATTACCAAGTACCAAGTTTGTTTAAGAGGCTAAAGTACTTCCATTACCATTAAAAAATTGAGAGATACATTTCTTGTGATGGCAAAAGAAGCAAAATGTTCAATGAGGAAATTAGACAAGTGACATGATGTACTTGAGCTGAGGGTCCTCCGGAAACAGCCTCTCTACCTCCACGAGGTAGTGGTAAGGTCTGCGTACAATCTACCCTCCCCAGACCCCACGTAGTGGGATTTCACTGGGTATGTTGTTGTTGTTGTTTTGACAAGTCTGTCACCAAGAAAGCAATAGTGGGAAAATGGGAACGGACCCTTACAAATCTACGAATAGCATACATCTTACTCGCGCCCTTAATGCAAAATAGGTGAAGATGAGGATTACAAACGAGTAGACACAATAACTTGGAGAGCTTTCTCTTCAAGTGCACTAAAGTAGCTCAAAGATCAGAAAGCAAAGTTACAACTGACATCTACATTGAGCAAGAGGCTAATATGGACTGTCAATTTTTATGTGAATCAAAAAATTGAGCTCGCATAACAACAGGTAATATACCAAATTCATATTAAATTTCAGATCAAACAGAATCATTTATCATGCCAAAACACTCTATCTGTGCAGCTCTTAAGCAATTTGGATACACTTATATCTAAAAAATTGGCTAAACTTTTGATAAACGTACTATCTAATGCTGGAAATATGACATAGTACAGTGAAAATTGATCAATTTACCGCCATCGCTGCATTTTGATACTCCTTGAACAGAGAAACGGATGGAAATGGACCAGCCAAGCTATGCCTAACGACGCCATCTCTATCCTCACGCTGTCCATGACTCATTGTAGCCACCAGCGAACACTCCGAAACAATCGGACTGTTATACCTCTGATCATACTCCATCACCGGAGCCGGAGACCTCGTCACCGGCGACGAATAACTCGTCACAGCCGGATCTCTCTGCACGTGCTTAACTACCGCCATCGGATTCGGACTCGTCTTGCTCAGTCCCGAAACGCAGTTAGAATCTGACCTGGACATTTTCTGCGGCCGGTGATTTAGTACCTCTCCGTTATGGTGATGATTTTGGAAGTTTCTAGGGGTTTTGCCGAGCCTAGATTGTGGAGAAGGATTTGAGCTAGGAAAAGGCCTAATTGGAGAGTGATTGTTAGGTAGCGGTTTGCTGTACTTAGTGACGGCGGTGGTGGAGGAGGCGGCAGCGGCGGCGGAATCAATCACCGCCCATAATGCAGCGTCGTCTAGATCCTTGTCGTCGATTGCGTAATTGATCGGAGAATCCATTTTATTCTTCAGAGATGTAAAACTTTCTCCAGAAGTTTGTGCTCAACTTTGCGGATTTGGAAATGTGAGTCGGAACCTTACCGCCTAGTGCCAGAATTCAAATTTAAAATAGCTTATACGTGTCGGTTCGTCTTTAACAATTTACGTGACATTTATCAGATTTCGAGATTTAAATAAGTTTTTCTTTGACCTTATTTCAAGTCGTACTTGTGATTTTTCTCTAGTTTTGTCTTTCTTTGTTAAAACACTCACGTTATTTCCGCATTGACCTATGTGCTTAAAGCCACAACGGATCTTAGAGTTTGTTTGTGCTTTTCGCCTTTGATATCCCGTCATTGCTTTTGAACATCCCTAGTTATTGTTGTTTCAGGAAGGGAGCGACGGTAAAGTTATCTCTGTGTGATCTATAGGTCACGAGTTTGTGCCTGGAAAGCACCACTTGCATTAGGATAGACTGTCTACATCACACACCTTGAGATGTTCTAAAAGTAAACTGTGCCAATGAAATTTCTCATGTATTCGATATTTGTAACACTTGTAATGAAAACAAAGGTTTGCACAATGCTAGTTAAAATGCTGAATTTGTTGGAACATTGAACACTATGATCTCTACTTGGTCTTTTCTAATGTAAATGGTACTAAAAAGAAAAAAAAAAACTTACCTGTTTCTGCATTTACTTATCAACAGTTGGAAGCCGATGGCTTCAGCCTTGTTCAGTTTATCGTGAGCTCGTCTAAGTCTTAAACAACTAGGTATTACAGAAAAATGTGAAGGCGAGAACAGAATATTATCGATTTGATTCCTAACAAACAATTTATGTCAGGTCTCTAAAGAGATTCGTTTGACGTCCAGCTTTCAGTGGTAGCCCAAAATTTTGATAAATTCTGATTTCACCTCCCAAACTTGCTGTCACAATTACCATCCCCCATGCTGTTGCTTGTATAACATTGCTGCCGTGGCTATTACTACCATCATGAGACCAAGAGGAGGACCAAGATTGTGATCGGGAGCTGCTGGACGCAGATATAGAAGGTGAATCACCAAACCTATTTGATGAAGAACCTGATGCAAATGATTCTCCGTGACCATTACCAAAATCTGCACGAGAGATTTGAGCTAAGTCTTCCTCTTCCTGACTACTGTGAACTCTCTCCAATGTATTACTTTTGTTAGGTAGAGGTGGCGTATGCCTTTTACTATTTGCCACATCCGAGTTTTCTTTTGTTGGAGAACCTCCGTTAGGATACTGGGGTGGGAGGAAACGTTTCGAATGCCTTTTTGAATGCATCTCTACAAGTGGTGCCTCATTCTTTACACTACCTAGCCATGGTATGGCAACTGAAACATCTTTACACTGAAATCGCTCGTGAGCTTGAACTGAGATTGAAGTTCTAACTTTTCCCCTGGGGCTCTTAGGTTCTTCTCTCTTCCATATGTACACATGAGAATCTTCACTAGCACTTATGACATACTTTCCGTCTGAACTAAACGAAGCTGCAATTTGGCTACTTGTATTTCGGAAACCTGATGCCACCACAAAATAGAACATTTTGTTACATGGATGTTATTTTGAACTCTCGAAAAGAGTAAATAGTAGAGAAAATACCTCTAAACTTATAGATCATATCTGATCCGTCAAAAATTCTGATACGAGAATCAGCTGAAGTTATAAGCACTTCTGATGGATTCCATGGAGCAAACTGGATATAAATGTGTTCAGCTTTCAATTGATCTTGAAGAAAAGAAATCGTACATCGACACAGTAGCTCTAGAAGAGGGTAAATACCTGTAAACCAGTGACCTTCTTGAGTTGAGAATTCTTCTTAGGTTGAATTTCGATATTGTCTTTTTGTTCCAGTTTGCATTCTGAATAATAAACACACAGTGGAAATCAGCTACTGTTTTTCGCGGGTAATTATCAATTTAATAAAAGATGGTATGTAATGCATTACTTACCAGAAGTATTGTACATACGACAGCTTCCTTTATGTGAGCCTATTAAAGCACCCTTCAAGAACGGAAAAAAAAAAAACGAAGAATTCATTGATACTGTCAACCTTACTAGAACAGGATCTATTCTATAAGCTCGTACATCTGTATACTTGAATTCTAAGGAGTCGGGAAATTTCCTGTGGGACTACACTGAGTATGTTGTTGTGTATAGCAGGGAGGGTATGTAATAGCAGGAGTTAATGTAAAATTGGAGTATTATGGCGCGTGTTTGGCGTAAGCTTTAGTCTAGTGAATGTTCCAATATAATACAAGTAAAATAGACATATCTACCTGGCCATCAGGGGTAAAGCAAGTAGCAGTGACCATTTCATGAAGATCAGTCCAATCTACAACTTTCCGATCAGGTATATTCCAAATCCGAACCTTTGCATCCAGAGAACCGCTGATGAAGTAGTCATCGTCCATTGGATTGATCTGTATGCAAGTTACTGCCAGACCATAAGCTCATCAGAAGCAAATAACGCGAAGGAATCATTATATTTAAGTCTAAATTGACTAGCTGCATCTTACCATAGTCATTGTGCGCGAACATTTTTAAGCAACTCTGAGTTTCAACATCCCATAGCCTGACAGTCTTGTCTATCGACGATGACAGCAGTTGCTGCATCCAAGTTTCACATTCCATGTTATGTATGTTTAAAAGTTAAAACATGATAGTAGATATTATTCGGTTTGTTTGCAGTAAACAACGCGGTTTTGTGCTAGTTAACTGAAATGAAAGTGGAGGAAACTGACCTGAGATCTTGACCAAGACAAGTCCAAGACATCATCTTGATGACCTTTAAGAGTGCATATTGGTTTCTCCGAAAGAGCAAAAACAGTTTCTGGTACGTTGACATACTCCGGAACTGAGTTGTCCTTTTTCTTATGTGATACCTTCCCCTTCTTCCTTCTTTCTGATGTAATATGTCCAGTCTCCGGAAGAGGAGGCCGGTCTGAATTAGACCTAGCAATTGGATGAACAGGGGAGGCACTGAATGAGCCACTCGTTGGATGATTAGGCGAGGCACTTGCAGAACCTCCCATTGTACCACCAACAGAGTTTAGATCGTTGGTTACTTCACATTCTTGAACTTCCCATATATGAATCAATGTATCTTCTCCTGCTGTTGCTAGATAATGTGCATCCGAGCTGAATCTTATCGTCCATATTGAACCCTCGTGAGCATGGATTTCTTGGCTTAAATGCAAAGCTGTGAATTCCTTGCACGATTTCCCATGCTGACGGACTTTAATCCATTTGGAGGAGTTCTTATTCGGCTTCTGCTGTTCCTCAGGTACAGGTTGTTCGCGTTCTTTATCAATAATTTTTCCACTCATACTATGTGCTACTCCTTTTATGTTCTTCAAAAGAGCAACTCCCCTTCTCTTACTATTCCTAAAACTCTTACTAAGATATGAATTCGCGTTTAGCTTCCTCTCATCATCGTGACTTCTTGATCCATTTACTCGTCTCATCAGCTCCTTCACAACAGGTGAATATCCCACATGTTTTTCAAATTCATCCATCGTAAGTTGTTTCCCTGTCTGAATATCACTCAGCTTATTCCACATTCCGTTTTCATTACTCTCTTTGACGATAAACTCCTTTCCGGTGTCCAAATTCTTTATCAAGAAAAAAGAAGCAAATCCCACATCAGGATTCCCATTTGATAACAAATCACTCCCATTTTGCATCAACGATCTACTTCTGTTTTTTGTTGGCGACATTCTAACAGAACCTGTTAATTGACATGTACCTATACTCGGTGCTAAAACACCCGAAAATGTCCTTGTGAGACGTTGTTTAGAAATGTCACCAATTAAATCCTCTTTCCTTTTCTTTGTATTTACAGAAAAATATTGTATATCTCCATCTGATCTCGACCTTACCAACTTAATCGGTTGTATAGTTACAGGCTCACGTTCTTGATTTAATCCTTTTACACGAGAAGAATCATTCGTCTTAGATGTTTTCGTGTCCTTGATTTTCTCAACCTTTCTTGAAATAGCTCTTACAATCTTGGCACTTTTCAACTTGAGGAGGTCTTTATTGCTTGACAATCCCATACCTTGTAAGAGGCGTTTACGACGTTCCTTAATATCCCCTGGTTCAGCCATCCACATTCCATAGTCCGCGCTGCTAAATGAATCAGAAACTGTTTCAATTTCAATTCCCTGGAATTTCTTGACGGAGGCTGATGAAAGAGTCGAAACAAAGGAGAGACGACTGTCCTCGTATTCATTATCATCGTCTGATCCTGAGGATCCTAAGTCAAGGGGGATGGCTGTGGAGAGACGATCACGAGACTCAAAGAAGTTGTCATCGTCATCTTGATCGTCTCCAAGACCATCCCAGTTCATCGTTAACGTTCTCCGATGATCCATCGTAGCACATTGAAAGTAAAAAGATGAATATAATCAATGAAATATGATCAAAGAAACTTGTGTTTTTGTGTTTTTTTGTGTTGTTGTTTGTTTGATCTCTAAAGAGAGGAATGAGGGAAAAAAACAGAGAAGTGGAAGAGAGAAAAATAAGGTAAGAAAGACTCTTTGTGAAAGAGGGAAAATAAAACGGTTGATGAAATGCCCTTTTCCGTAACGATCTGTCTTTACTTTCCTTTTTAGTCTGTTTTAAAAAATAAAATAAAATTATATTACTGTTTTATTCCACCATCACTTGTTGTTGATTGTGTTTAGGTTATCGCATTTTTGTGGTTTGTTACTGTATTGTTATCACTACGGTCTGCGTACGCTCAACTGTCTCCAAACTCCACTAATGAGATTTCACTAGGTATCACGATGTTGTTTTTATAACTATTTAATGCAAATTTACCATGTGACATATTTAAAATCATCATATTAAAGAGCATTTGATATATTCTACGTATTTTTAATTTAAGATAACAAAATTTAAATTTTCTTTTTACTTTTTAAAATTTCGTGTCAAGTTAAAATCCAGATAATGAAAGGGAGGGAGGATTACATCTCCTCACGTTGGCATTTAGGTTATCATGTCTTTGCATTTGTTGATTTATTTGTGTTTAAATTTCTGACATTCTTTTTATTCCTACCCAATCATAAATCATTTATTATTATATTTTATGATGTGCCTAGGATATGAAGAATTGGAAGGTCGTGCATTAAAAAAGTTTTTTTTTTTTCTAAGCTTTTGGAATATTTTTTTTAGTACTATAATTCTGGCAACAAACTTGTTGGTAGTAATGTAGGCAATAATTAATTGTATTATTATCATAATATAGTTGTCCAAGTGTTTGAAGCCACAATTTGTACCACGAATTATTTGCATGTATTATAAAGTTTATGATTATAGCTAAACTATATGTGGCGATTTTCTATTCGTCAAATAATGTCAATTGATGAGTTTATTAATATAGTATTTAATTTGATTTGATTTTATTAAAAATAAATAGAAGATAAAATCAGATCAAATCAACCAACTTTGTACACAAATTTTTATAACTATATATATATAATACATCAATTAACTTTTGTGAAAAAACTTAAATACTTTGTATCATTTTTTTAATCAAAATTTTATTTATGTTTACTAGGCTATTGAACTTTACGCCTTATAATCATGCAAATCAAATCATGATCTACCTCTGAGAATAATTAAAAAGATTGTTTCCACCTGATTAATAAAAAAATGTAATGGAAAAGTTAATTACATAAATATACCATTTGATATATTCAATATAAACTTGCGAGTGAGATGTAAAAAGAATAAAATGTATGCAAATTTTATCTCTATCTCAAATATGAGGTACAAAGAATGTTTTCGACCAATCATCGAAATTCAAATATGATTAAAATATACACTATTGATATACTTTTGTTGTGTATGTCATATATATGTGTGTGATGGCGGAACCAGAAATTTGACGAAGGATGTGTAAATTTTTTCTCAATTATACGAAGAATGTACAAAATTAAATATATAACACTCATAATAGCTAATAAACATTTAACGTCTATAAACCATATAACTTTTCATCAAAATATGCACTTGACCACTCTTTTCCTAAAATGGCTCCGCCCATATTTCATTGTCATGTTGCAAAAATATTATTGGTTACATTCGTAGCTCCCAGCAGGTCCTAATTTATAACCTCATTGAATATCAGTGTGGCAAAATTATGGAAGTAGCAATTTCAAGCACATTAACAAATAAAACGCATTGTTTCGTATTATGAAACTGATGATTTAAATTAGATATTATTGAAGAAATTAGTGATAGCTTCTTCTTTTTTTTAAAAAAAAAGAAAGTGATCTCACACGTAGGTAAATAAATATTATTTATATTACCTGATTGATAAACACCCTCACCTTCGATCTTAAGATTACTTATTAGTCAGTGTAAGTTCCAATTCCCTTCCTTTTAAGATTAAGAAATGACCGGTAGTAAAGAACTTTTGATATATAGTAATAGCTATTTCTTAATTAATTCAATTTGATCGATTTAACTGATTTTAATTTATTTATTTTTTGACACCTCTACTAACTTCTATAGGAAAACCTTTTTGAGAAAAAATAAAAAGTGTAAAGGAGAAAGAGTCGTTATATTTTGGGAATCTTTACTTTTTATAAACTACATAACACCTTGATCACAAAAGAAGATAGGTGACAATATAATAAAGTTGTATGTTTATGCCTACCTCTTTGTAGTTTCTTGGTCTGTACTTCACTCCCTCCCCCCCCCCCCCCCCCCCCAATCTCTTTTACTAACTTTAATCTTAAGCAAAAAAAGTTAAAATCACAAGAAAAAACATGAAAACATACAAATTGAAAAACCAAAATAGAATCAAACTCTATTAATATTCACGTTATGATGCTCGAATTATCTAATTTTCAATCACATTAACAATTTAAAATATTTAAAAGTCATATAATTCTGTCATAGAAAAAGACACTCTCAAAATAATAATTTGAATCATATAAAATGGAACAGATGGAAAAATATGTTTAGGACATATTAATTAAAATGAAATAGCTTAACTAAAGATAAATTTTGTGCAAAATTCTATTTTGTAATTATAATTTTCACTTCTTGGTATGGTGTTGGTAATCAATTTCTTGATTTTCCGATCAAAATCTAGCGGTATCGCGGTGGCGATAATCGTTCCATATTCTTATATTTCTTTCCCCTCTTCTTGGTGGTGATGAAGCTTTTCGTTTAATACCACTATAGTTGCCTCTTGGTGCACCAGGACATGTTGTCAAAATTGGAATTTTCGATTCCAAAGAAGTTGGAGTCCTAAATCCATCATTGTCATCTTCTAATAGTGCTACTATTATATTGTTGTCAACATCATCTTCAACGTGTTGTATAACAACACTATCTTCTTGTACCAATTTGTCTTCAACGTGTTGTATAACTATTGTCTCATTAACAACATCACCATCTTCAACGGGTTGTAGTACTATTGTCTCGTTGACAACACCATCTTCTTGACGATGATCTTGATTAGGAACTTGATGCAATATTACTATGTTGTTGGTGTCCATTGTAATACCTTGACACCCTTTTGGATCTTCTTGCAATACCATTATTTTCTTGATGCCTTTTGTAATATCTTGAGACCCTTTTGGATTATTTTGGTGCAATATTTCTATTTTGTTGGCATCATCATCATCTTTTTGTTCATCCATTATAATATCTTGACACCCTTTTGGATCTTGATGCAATATTACAATTTTCTTGGTATCATCATCTTTTTGATGATTTGTTGTAATATCTAGACACCCTTTTGGATCTTTAAAAGTGGGTAGTTGTTGGTTTTCACTAGAATTGCTCTCATCAAAATTTGACATATCCATGATATACTCAAAAAGATGAAATCTTGAACAAGAAAGGGTCTTGGGGGTTAAATATAGGGTTTTTTTTTTGTTGATGTATTATAAAGAGGAGAATAGGAATAGGAATAGGTGTAGTAGTTACATTAGAATTAGGAGAAGAAGAAGAGTTTTTTATCAAAAAAAAGTTACCAAATATTTTTGGACCTAGCTAGCTAGCTCTTTTAGTTATAATTGATGGTAATTTATGTATAGTTTCACAAGTTTGAAGAGGAAAGGGAAAGAAAAAGAAGGGGGAATAAAGAAGGAAAATAATTATTTACGTTTTATATTAAGGTTTATATATGGTTAAAGTTTTGGGTGAAGGATCCAATGCATACAAACTCTCATAAAATTCTTCTTTTTTAAGTAGTTTTTGGGTGAAAATCATAATATTATTTGTTGTGTTTGGTCATGAATATGACTTTGTAATAATAGTAATTTCTTTTAACTCATTTTTATTTGTCACATCAAACTTTATAAATTTTGGTAAATGTATTTTCTTATTATATTAATATTTAAAAAGAATACAACTTAATTATAGTATTTTGTATGTATATATAGTTTTCAAACCTCTATATAACTTTTAAATATTAAATTAATTTAATTTAGCTTAAAAAATTAATTAAATTGACTCTTGTAAAGAGAATTGTGACAAGTAAAAGTGAAGAGAGTGGTAATTTCTTCTTTTCTTTCATTTTTCTTTTTATTACTTCCGTTCAATTTGTTTGTCCAGTTTAATTTGACAGGAAGTGTAATGAATTTACTTTTTTGAATCATGTGATCTTAAATTAAAGATATATCAAACATACTAAAATATATTTTAGTCTTGTTATCTTAAACATATCACGTAAAAAAGCTAAAATTTAAAAATTCACAAAAAGACATTCTTTCGAAACAAACTAAAATATTGTACAAATTTTAATTTTGTAGATAGAGAGAGGGTTGATGGGTAGCTTTTGTTTGGTTTTCTGATTTACTACGCACTTTGATGCAACGCAGGCACGTGATTTAGCTAGGGGACCAATAGCTATTATACCTCCTTTTTTTAAAAAAAAAAAAAGGAAAAATTATATTAAATAATAATTTAATTTTAATATTTTACGTGACATATCTAAAATCATAACTAAGTTTTGAACACACATGTTAATGGATTACATTCTCATTATAATTTCATAATTGGAATGTGGGAGGGTAGAATGTATGTAACGTTACAAGGTAGAGAAGTTGTTTCTACTTGAGCCGATTAAGTAAAACATAACAACTTAGGTATGAAAATAATGAGGAAAAGAGTAATAACAATAGCAAATAATATGATAACCAAAACAAAGAACACGATAAGTAATACTAAAATTGAAGAGTAAGATAGTTAGAAATTAAAGTATAAAAACAACAGGAGTACGTGTATATCTTATCCTAATTATCGACATCTATAATCTTCTATCTAGATTCATGTCTCTTCGGTATGTTACGATAGGAAGACGTATATATCTTATCGAATCATTTTTTCTTAATACTTTTTCGACCTACCTCTATTTCTCCTGATTAGGCCTTAGAAAATTGATGCATCAAGTAAGCCAAAATAAGAATGTTGCTCGAAAATATTCTCAAAACGATAAGATATTCATTCATTATATTATTAATAACTATAATGTATCTTTCAATTGTGTTTATGAGTCATTATTACGATTTAAATATTTTAGTAACGTACTTTGTAACTTTATCAGTGCATTAATTTGCTCACCATGAGTTACAATTACTAGTACAACCTCTCATTGTATAATTTTTTTCCTAAGAGACCGTTCAATAATTTGAAACACAAATATACTTCTCTCGTTTCAATTTATGTGGTAAAATTTGATTATGTATGAAATTTAAGAAAAAATAAGAACTATTAAATTATGGTCTTAAAACTTTTGATCGTAAAACTATAACATTTTGTATCATTATAACAACTTGTCATTAAGGAAAATGAAGAGTTTTAAGTTAAACGGATCTATCAAATAAAATTGTTTTTGTTTTTGTTTTTCATTTGATATTCGATATTCATATTGAGATACAATTAAATTTGAATTCACATATTGTGGGATTTATTTTTTTGGACGACACTCTCAATTAAAAGAATCGTTCTCAAAGTCTCCAACTTAATATCTCTGATTAAGAGTGAAGAGATCACAATCATTCCACCACAATCCATATTAATTTAATTTTTTTTTACCTTGTTTATAAAGCGTCCCCTCCTATCCCAAATAAGTGTCATTTAGATTTTGACCTAATTAATAAGAAACTACATGAATGCATTAATTATGAGGTTCATTTGACTAAGGTACTTTATATATATCTTCTCAAATTACCCTTTGTATATATTTTATATTTAGGATCGTAGACTTGAACAAAAACATAATGTCTTCTTGATTTTCTGAAACGATATTTAGTTTGAATTAAATTAATTTAACTAAAATGATATTTATTTTTGGACGGAGAATATATATGAGATTAAGTTTTGTTTAGGCACATCAATTTCTCTATTAGAATGTTGGGCAAGCGATGGGAAATTAATTGTATTCAGTACGAACAAAGTGAAAATTTGTTAATTATTTCATGGCTATTAGTAGTGTACTCGATTATTATTAAGGTTGTTCCAAATGGGAATCGATCTCCCATTCCGAATGGTTACTAGGCAGAATGTTAATTAGATCTAAAATCGAATACCATTGCTATGATATATATGGTATCGTTAGATTCACTTCTTTAATATTGTTATCAAATATTGCAGATTGAGCATTTATTTCTTTTACATTCCATCGAAAAGTAGGATGTATACTTCCAGTAATAACAAGAATAGAAAATGATTATCTTGAATCATGCATGTTATCGACCAGTCTTTAGGTGTCATTTAAAAATTTCACCTACTGTTGAAAAATATGAGGAAAAGGTGTACCTAACCTAAGTCCTAATTTGCAAATATTTAACTATATAGGGTAATATATATGATTTATTTCTTTTTTTGTTGTCTGTATGTGTTATTAGGGGCAGGGCTACGTGGTTGTCATGGTGCTCATTTGGACACCATTCGTCGGAAAAAAATATCATATTCATATATACAAGTAAAATATTACACGAAGTGATGTGCAATTTTTTTGGACACCCATCATGAAATTTCAGGCTCTATAGTGTTATATATATATATATATATATATATATATATATATATATATATATGTCTTTTTATATATTCGATGCGGTATTATCATATTGTTTGTTATTATTCTCTTCTCCTTTATTTTAACATGACTTTTTGATTATTATTGTGTTTTTTTCCATACTTGATTTTGATATACTTTATTATTTTAGCCGAAGGATTAAAAATACATTCACAAAATAGGGTAAGATTGCATACACACCATCAAAGGTGGCTTAACTATAATGCAACGAGAGCAATAGCCTGGCCCATATTTTCTTAAAATTTGAAACTAATAAAGCTGTTGAGTTCGACTGAATTCGTAGACGTCTACTCTAGCTAGCTCCGCCCCTAATTACTTGTTATGACCTATCGTTTATTTGAAATACATAAAGCATAGGATTCTGCAATGAAAATGGAATCGGTTTATTTTTTGGTATACCTTCCTAGCTCTTTTCTTTGCTACTACTACTAGTAGCAGGTACATACTGAAATGATTTTATAAATAAATAAGTATAGTGTATCAGTATCAAAAATAGGCATATACATAAATATGTCATTTAATTTAGCTTTACTTGACATTTATGTCCTTTTGCTTTGAATCTGCATTACCACTCCGTGGGGTAAAAACAAAGGAAAATAAGAACGTCAAGTAGAAAGGAACAAGGTCTTACGGCACGATCACCATATCTTTGATTTTTCTTTATCTCTCCTCGGCTTGAGCCGAGTGGATGATACATGGCGTGGTATACCTAATGTCATGTAAGATGAATGTGTCTAATTGTTCAATTTTGTACAAGTTTAAGGTCTAATTTGTTTTCATTAAGATTAAGAAATTTAAATGTAAATGCACATTTGAATGATTAAGATATTGTCTCTAAATCTGAATACTAAATTATTAAAATTGTGTCACCAAGTTAAAAACAAAGCTAAAAGAACTGAAGTGTTAATTCATGATTGATTTACCGAAATAACCTCTGCTCTCCCACTTCAACATTTCAACATGAGCAGGAGCTTCTAAGTAATTAGTAATATGGCAGTCACTAGATACGAATTGAGATAATCTTTAATGTCAAATCCCTATCAAAGTGAAAAAAAAACCCAATCAATTAGAATCAAATATGTTCGTTCTAGTAAAAAGTAAGCTTTGAAAAAGATGTTGCTACAAAAGTCAATAGAATATCTTTTCTCGTCTTAACCGCAAATCGCAATCAAGAAAACTCAAGGATAACAATAAAAAATTAGAGAATCACCCCTTAGTCATTGTCTTTTTCCACCTTAACAACAATAAGAAACAATTTTTAACCCTCCAGACTCTGTACCTGAAAGAACTAGACTTGAAACCTCTCATCAATCTATAAAATATCATGTAATTGAAAACAAGTCTAAATATAGAGTTAAGAAAATATAGCAAGTAGTTGCTACAAAAATTTGATCACGAACCTTTGATCATTTGTGAAGCTTTAGCTTGTTCTCGATCTAAAAATAATAATACAAGTACAAAACATCACAAAAAGGCCTATATATTCTCATATTATACCCACAACTCAAACCCTAGACCAACCTCATAATTTTTTCACCTGATCCAGGGCTTTCCCACCAATAATTCACCTAAATTACCATGATTACGTTAATAAATTGCGGTAGTAAATTGAGAACAAACATTCTTCACATTTGCCCAAAGTCTTACACCCTAAAATTCTCATAATTATGAATTTTCATTCTCTTGGGACGAATTCAAGTCAAACACTAGGGCCACAATTATATTTTCTTATGCCTAGAAATTGAACTACAAAAGTAGGGGATCACGTTGCTCATTTTTACGAAGATTTTCGATGAAAAAAATTGTTGAAATTTGCCCTAGGTTGTCCTTCTCTAAAACGTTCTTTGGTGATAATGAACAATTTTGGAAGTTTTTCTACATTTACAGAATATGCCATCGAACTTTCAGAAAAGTTTCATCTATGTCATCCGTTAAAAGTTTGATTACGTTCATCTATGCCATTGTTGTTAAAGAAAAGGTTCATCCATGCCATTTTTTTAACTTCGGTTTTGCAAAATCAATTTTTACATCTCAAACAACTTTTCACACTTTTCAATTGGAGTTTTTGGATCAACTGTACTCTTTTTGCTTCTTCTTTTAAGAACACCAAGAACACATAAAGAACATTAACAATTCACAAATTTCAAAATTCTTTAATTCTTCACGAAATCACCTAAAATTTCAAAAGAGTTTCCCTCCGAGCTAGATACCAAAACTCATATCTTTTGAGCACTAATTCAACCTAACTCAACAAGACCCACTTGAAATTTCTTCTAAGTTTCAAAACTTCAACATTCTTTAATGGTAGAATTTTATTCACAACTTCAAGTCATTTGAAATTTTGAACATAGAACAAAGATCTAATGTCAAAAACAACTACAAAAACACGAATCAAAGAAAAATTTTAAAATTCTGAAACTGATTTTTGTTTTTTTGAAATATTTTTCTTAATACGCGTGAATTTTTTAAACTCTACAAATGATTTTAGAATTTTGGTTTTTTTTAAAATAAAAATAATAATGATGTATCCGAAATTTGAGATGATTTCGTGAAAAATTGAATGTGTTGAAAATTTGGGAGTTGCTTATGTTCTTCATGTGTTCTTAAGGAAGAACAAGTAAAAAGAGTACATTTGATCCAAAAACTTCAATTGAAAAGTGTTAAACCTTGTTTGGGGGTGTAAAAAGTGGTTTTGCAAAATCGGGGTTAAAAAAATGGCATAGATGAGCCAAACTTTTCACGTATGACATAAATGAGCCTTTTCTAAAAGCTCGATAGCATATTTGAGCCTTTTTCCCTAGCCCAAAATCTTACACCTTAAAATTTTCATAATTATGAATTTTCACTCTCTTAGAATGAATTCAAGCCAAACCCTAGGGCCACAATACAATTATATTTTCTTAGGCCTAAAAATTGAAGTACAAAAGTAGGGGATCAGGTTGCTCACTTTTACGAAGATTTTCAATGAAAAAAATTGTTGAAATTTTCCTTAGGCTATCCTTTTTCTTCTTTAAAACGTTATGTGATGATAATGAGCAATTTTGGAATTTTTCTACATTTGCAGAATCTTACCCGCTATAATGGCCCAATTAGACCCCTACTCCCACTATAAAAGCCTAGAACATGATACAGCGGCCTCGTAGCCCCCCTCGTAGCCCGAATCGACTACCTTTTTTTCATCTGATTTCCTTTAGTTCAGTCTACCTATTATTTCTCCTCCTCAAGTATAAAAGTATTATTTCTCCTCTTCAAGTATAAAAAGGATATCATAACCTAGTAACAAGAGACCATTTGATTTTAGCAAACCCTTTATAGCTCCACTTCTTTTCTTAACTATTCTGAATTAAATAGAATTGTTCTTCATTTTCTTTACCATATCCCACAATAAACAAGGCATGAGAGATTGATTTTGTCTCTTTATCCTACTCAAATATAAAAGGATATGATAACCTAGTGACAAGAGACCGTTTGATTTTAGCAAACCCTTTGTAGCTCCACTTCTTTTCTTAACTATTTTGAATTAGATAGAATCGTTCTCTATTTTCTTTACCATATCCCACAATAAGCAAGACATGAGAAATTGATTTTGTCTTTTTATCTTGCTCAAATATAAAAGGATATGATAACCTAGTGATGAGAGACCGTTTGAATTTAGCAAACCCTTTGTAGCTTCACTTCTTTTCTTAACTATTCTGAATTAGATAGAATTGTTCTCCATTTACTTTACCATATCCCACAATAAGCAAGGAATGAGAGATTGATTTTGTCTCTTTATTATCAGTCATTGCCTTTTTCTCTTCATCCATGGGTCCTAGGTAAATTTCCTAAAATTTAAACTTAATTAGGAAAACATAATTATATAATAAGTAAGAGCTAATCGGTTGAAAAATGATTGAAACTAGATAACTATAAACTCTCCATCATGATTTTAAAGACCATGAAAGCTTTTAAAAGAACAGGTTAAAGGCTACATTTTGATGCACTCTCGTATTTCCTTCTTATTTGTCTTGCCAAAGTCTATTTCTGAATGTCCATTGATCTTCATAATCCTCTACTTAAAAAAACAAAATCCTCTACTTAAAAAGTCCTCCACCTAAAAGACAGAGTATATTAGAAAAAAGAAGACAATTAAACATAATCAATAAATTAGAAAGAAAAAGAAGTACATTAGAAAAAAGAAGACAATTAAACATAATCAATAAATTAGAAAGAAAAAAAAAACAAGTAAACACAAAATTTGAATGTCCATCTAATTTCACTGCATAAAAAATAAAGTACGTTAGGGAAAAACAAGAAAATTAAACATAATCAATAATTAGGAAAACACAGACAATTAAAAACAAAAAAAAAAAACAAAATCATCTACTTAAAAAATAAAGTACATTAGAAAAAATAAGGCAATTAAACATAATCAATAAATTAGAAAGAAAAAAAAAAGTACATTAGAAAAAGAAGACAATTAAACATAATCTATAAATTAGAAATAAAAAAAAGACAAGTAAACACAAAATTTGAATGTTCATCTAACTTCACTGCATCAAAAACAAAGTATGTTACGGAAAAAACAAGACAATTAAACATAATCAATAATTAGGAAAACACAGACAATTAAAAACAAAATGAGGTTGTTTTCAATAAAACTTCAATTGATTCTAAATGAACTCATATATCATAAAAATAATAAAGACAACAACTTTCTATTCTACAGCATCCTAGCATCCTATACTCAAAGTTAAAGTAAAATCGAAACAAATTACCAACAAATATTAAAATGATACTTGTCTCAAACAACAATTAGCCGTAAAAGAAAAATAGAAAACTGGAACAGACCATAAAGATGAGAGTTGTTTTTAGGAGATTAAATAATATAAAGAACTACAATAAATAACAATTACACATACTGCATTAATTGGCATTTGCAATTACTTCTTTCCATAATGTAGTGATATTTTTCTTCCTCAATTATGTCTTGTTTCTTAGCAAGTATGTAAGTCATCTTACGTGATAATACAAAGCATTCCCTTTTATCTAACTTTCCCTCAAGATCAAGCACGGGTTAAACATGCAATCCAATAATTGTTGTTTTGATAGTGGAATAACCTCTCTTTTTCTTCTAATGGCGTTCACTGTCGTTATTGATTCAATAGTGGTGAATGCTCAATAACAGTCTTAAAATTAAGTAATTCAATAATAATATTAATACAATAAAAATGATTAATAAAAGCGAGACTTACAACAATCTTTTTAATTTTGAGTGTCAAGAATGACTTTTTTGCTGACTCGTGTAAATTTAGTCTGAAAAATCAAATAAGGGCAAGACAAATATATCATTAATTATTATTGGCATGTATGTCAAGCAACAGAGAACACATTTGTGTTGCATACATCTCAATGTTGTTTTAAACTTGGTAATTTTCAATGTGTTGGTGAAATAAGAGAGAAATTGTATGTGTTTATGGAAGTGAATTGTCGGAAAAAACAACTATGATCAAGCATTTCATACAATTCAATTCAATTCATTTATTGTGTGCTTTGTTGCCCCCACAAGACTATTATAAGACTTATTGAAAATTTGGGAGTTGTTTATGTTCTTCATGTGTTCTTGGTGTTTTTAAGGAAGAACAAGCAAAAAGAGTACATTTGATCCAAAAACTTCAATTGAAAAGTGTTAAACCTTATTTAGGGTTTAAAAAGTGGTTTTGCAAGATCGAAGCTAAAAAAAGGCATGAATGAGTTTCTCATAATTAAGAATTTTCATTCTCTTAGAATGAATTCAAGCCAAACCCTAGGGCCACAATTATATTTTCTTAGGCCTATAAATCGAACTACAAAAATAGGGGATTAGGTTCCTTACTTTTACAAAGATTTTCGATGAAAAAAATTGTTAAAATTTTCCCTAGGTTGTCGTTTTTCTTCTCTAAAACGTTCTTGGTGATAATGAGCAATTTTGGAAGTTTTTCTATATTTACATAATCTCACCCGCTATAATGGCCCAATTAGACTCATACTCCCACTATAATAGTCTAGATCATTCTATAGTAGCTTCATAGACCGAATCGACTACCTTTTTTCGTCCAATTTCTTTTAGTTCAGTCGACAAAAAAATAAGTCAACCTACTTATTCTTTCTCCTCCCCAAGTATAAAAGGATATGATAACCTAGTGACAAGAGACCGTTTGATTTTAGAAAACCCTTTATAGCCCCACTTCTTTTCCTAACTATTTTGAATCAGATAGAATTGTTCTCCATTTTCTTTACCATAGCCCACCATAAACAAGGCATGAGAGATTGATTTTGTCTCGTTATTATCAATCATTGCCTTTTTTTCTTTATCCACGGGTCTTAGGTAAATTTCCTAAAATTTAAATTGAATTAGAAAAACATAATTATATATAATAAGTAAGAGCTAATTGGTTAAAAATTGATTGAAAAAAAGATAAATATAAACTCTTCAACATAATTTTGAAGACTAGGAAAACACTTAATAGAATAGGTTAAAGGCTACATTTTGATGCACTCTTAGCTTATATTTCCTTCTTATTTGTCTTGTCAATGTCCATCGATCTTCACAATCCTTTACTTAAAAGACAAAATTCTCTACTTAAAAACAAAGTACATTATAAAAAAGAAGACAATTAAACATAATCAGTAAATTAGAAAGAAAAAAAAAAAGACAAGTAAACACAAAATTTGAATGTCGATCTATCCTCACTGCATCAAAAACAAAGCACGTTAGGAAAGAACAAGACAATTAAACATAATCAATAATTAGGAAAAAAAAAACAAACAATTAACACAAAATGAGGTTGTTTTCAATAAACCCTCAATTGATCCTAAATGAAATCATACATCAATACGAATAATAAAGACACCAACTTTATCTTCTACAACATCCTAGCACCCTATTCTCAAAATTAAAGTGAAATCAAAACAGATTACCAACAAATATTAAAAATGATACTTGTCTCAAACAACAATTAGCCGTAAAAAAATAGAAAATTGGAACAGACCATAAAGATGAGAGTATTTTTTAGGAAATTAAATAATATAAAGAATTACAATACTAACAATTACACAACATCAACCATAATTGTCACGCCCCGAGCCTACACCCTGGATATGGCCGACACTCGAAAACCATTGCTGGCCCCAAGCGAACCCTTGGCCTGGCTTACTTAGTCAGCGGAAGACAATATTCATATCTATAATGATAAGTGAACTTAACTGAACTGAATAACAAAATAACTGAGAATGTTTTAAAAATTAAACATTTAACTTGGCCAAAAGTAGTAACCCAAGTCTTAACAATAAGAAAAGATAATGAAAAGACTCAAGGACTAACATTTGAATGTCTATGAAGCCTCTAATAACAATTGAGATGGATGTTGGGACAGACCCCACAACATCCTAATAAACTAAACTAGAAAGCAATGAAATGGATCCTCCGGAAAGCAAGGAGGCTCACCAACAGACTCTGAACTGCTCACTGGATCAACAATGCATCGAAATGCCGATCCTAGTTACTTGTGTTTGCATCATAATAAGATGCAGGCCAACTGACATCAGTACATTGAATGTACGAGTATGCGAGTTGGAAAGTTAAAACAACATAGGCTTAAGAGGGAAATCTGAAAGAAACACTTATCTTGGCTCTTCTCAACTCATGAATACTTACTGAACTCATTTCAATATAAAGTAGTTTAAACAAATGCAATATAAAGAAAAGTTGTTTAAAAACATGATGTCAACTATGTGTATATACAAGGATACACATAACTCTGAAATGTATGTAAGAATACAATAAACTGATGTATATAAAAATACAATAACTTCTGTGGGAGTTTCTCTAACCGACAATCATCACATAAGAGCTATAGTAATGATACATCGATCTACCTCACGCTGTCAGCGCATCCTATACCCGGCCAAAGGTATAGAGCCTAAATTGCCTAATGGATCCACTAGTCTATTGCGAAAATGATTCATCCAAAAAGTATGACCCTTTTCTACCCATGATGGCTACATGGTTCTATGATGACGTGAGTTATCTAAACTCATGCTCATCCCTAATTCGGTGTTCAATACTACTCCCAAAATATACTGGCTCTTGTGTTTTAAAGACATACTTCTTCTGTGATTTGAGATTAGTGCTCAACAGTTTAGCTCAAAGGCTATCTTGGAAATCAAACTTTCCCCTCTTGCTTCATTTAGAAAGCAATTTTTTTTCTGAAAACTAGCACGAAGGCTCTTTGGAAATCTCAGTTTCCGTTCTTATTTAAATGTGAAAACATTTAAAATCTCTTTAGGAATACTTAGTCCCCATATACTTTTGAAGAAATGAACTTCAAACTTTACTCTTTACTCTTTTACTCAACTTGAATTTTAAGTCTTAAAACAAAGTTAAAACATTTGGAAAAGACTCTTGGAAAACTTTAGAAACTTATCTTGACTTGACTCTTACTTCTCTTGACTTTGATCTTAACTTTCCTTGAATTGGATTATGGATTCAAGGTTCATGATCATGTTTATGGATGATTTCATGATGTTTAGATGTACCTTAGAGTTTTAGAATCAACTAGGAAATATAGGTACATCACTTAGGAACTAGCTAGTACGAAAAAGTAAGGGAAGAATGGGGTAAACTAGTGTCTTTGGCGCTCTGAGAGGCGTGGGGCGCCAGGCCCCAAACTTCAGAGAAGTCTGTGGGGCGCGCTGGCTGGCGCGGCGCCCGAAGGCCAAAACTTCAGAGGCTGCTTTGGGGAGCACTAGCTAGCGCGGCGCCCCAGCCCCGTTACCGAGGTGTTCTCGATTTTTCATCTCTAAAGCCTCCAATCTTCCCTAGTTCTTTCCCCAAACACTTAGGATCATTAGTGCCCTCAATAACCAATGGATTTAACTCGAAAAACAACCCGGAAACACGAATTAAATCAACACTGTGCATTCAACAATCAACCAACAAGAATTCAACAATGTTCTTCAAGAACTTCACTTCTTAACATGTAAACAACTCAAAATCGCTGAATTGAAACAAATTGGTGTGTGGGTGAACTAATCCATCACTAAAAGATCTCACATACCTTAATAGGGATCACCCCCGACGAATTCCACTTCAAACGCTTGACGTTCTTGGCGAAATCTTGGCTTTTCTCCTTTCTTTCTTCTTTTCTCTTTTCTCCAAGCCTAAGCGTATTCTAATTTTTCAAAACTGAATTAAGTTCTGTTTTACCCCAATAAATCCCTAAAACTGAATTAGAAAATTAATTAGAGAAAAGACTACTTTGCCCTTCCCTAAATCCGGATTGGGACTTTCCAACAGCCCAACTTCCAAAAGGCATATCTCACTCATACGATGTCGAAATCGTAAAATCTTGGTGGTGTTGGAAAGATCTCTCCAAGGGATTTCCAACCATATCAAGAACTACTCCTAACTCATTCTGAGCTAGGAGTTATGGCCGTTTGAAAATGGCCAAAACTCACTTTCTTAACTTAGACAAAATTTCCAGATTTCGTTATTCTTTCCAAAAATCAATATTTTCATATTTTAAACTCTTTATAGTCGTTTCTAGGTGCGAGATGTTACAATAATGTAGTGATATTTTTCTTCCTCTATTATGTCTTGTTCTTTAGCAAGTATGTAAGTCATCTTACAGGATAATACAAAACATTCCCTTTTATCTAACTTTCCCTCAAGCTCAGGTAATAGATAGAGCTAAACATGCAATCCAATAGTTGTTGTTTTGATAGTGGAATAACGTCTATTTTTCTTCTGATGGCATCCACCGGTCGTTATTGATTCAATAGTGGCGAATGCCCAATAGCAGCCTTAAAATTAAGTAATTCAATAATAATATTAATACTATAATAATGATTAATAAAAGCGAGACTTACAACAATCTTTTTTATCTTGAGTGTCAAGAAGAAACTTTTTGCTAACTCATGTAAATTTAGTCTGAAAAATCAAATAAGGGCAAGACAAAGATATCATTAATTATTATTGACATGTATGTCAAGCAACAGAGAACACATTTGTGTTATAAACATCTCAATATTGTTTTAAATCTGGTAATCTTCAATGTGTTGATGAAATAAGAGAGAAATTGTATGTGTTTATGGAAGTGAATTGTCAGGAAAACAACTATTTACAAGCATTTCATACAATTCAATTCAATTTATTTAAAGTGTGTTTTGTTGCCCCCACAAGACTATTATAAGACATTGAAAATCTTGCACCTAATTTCTTTTGGGATGTATAAATGATGATAAGAACAAGTATCGTTGGACTTGTTGGGGGAAACCTTTATTATACTCTGACACTACACTAAAATGACTTCAGTGGCAAAACATATATTGGACTTACTACTTACCTTAAAAGTTTGGCCTCACAGTACCATCTTAAACCTAGAACTAGGGTGTACAAAATCGAATCGAAAATCAAATCAAACCGCAAATTGAGTTAAATCGGAGAAAAAATCCGATTAGTGGTTTGGTTTGACTTGGTTTGGTATTGAAAAAAAAACCCGATTATATTTGGGTTGGTTTGGTTTTAACTTAAAAAAACCAACCCGACATTATATATGTAATTTTAAAAATTTTATTTTATACATAAAAATATTTACTTTGATATAATTTTAAAATATTTCTTATATTATTTCATAGTTTTTATCTTTTAATATATTATTTCAAGTTTAAAACTTAGAATTTGGAATGGTCCAATAAAGATTATAGTTCATAGATGTTGATAATTATAATAACACTTAAATTAAAATCAAATTAATACTAATGCAAAAAGAAAATCAATTCAACACTAAGAATGACAATAATATTGAATATTTGTTCTTTAGTTTTACATTGGTTTAGACAATTAAAATACATAATCTAATTTTAATTTTCCTTAAATATTTAGTAATGTAACTAATACTTATTAAACTTATTTTAGCATGATTTAGTACTTTTAAATTATGATCATTTTCATTATGACTTTGCAATATTTATTTTATATGATGATTTCATTATTATTTTTATTGAATATTTTAGTGTCATCAATATTCATCTCATATTGTGTTATTTTCTTAAGAAACACCTTAGATAATTGTAATTTGGTTGGACTAAAGAAATATTTGGAGCACATTGTTAATTATATGTTTGTATGCAAACTTTACCGAAAAAAATCAAAAAATCTGAAAAAATCCGAGGTTTATTAGTTTGGTTTGATTTATAAATTTAAAAATTTGACACAATGAATTGGTTTGGTATTTGAAAAACCCGAACCAACCTGAGGTTGAAAAAACCCGAAAAAATCCGAATTTTATTAGTTTGGTTTGGTTTATAAATTTAAAATTTTTACACAAATGATTTGGTTTGATATTTGAAAAACCCGAACCAACCCGATTATGTACACCCCTACCTAAAGCATAATCCCCTCATAATTTGTGGAGCACAATACTATGGCTCATCCCAAAAAACAGGATGAATAATATGTTTTCACTTTCTGATTTGTTAACCAAAAAAAAATTATTGTTCCAATTTATAAGCTTACTAGGCATACCGTATTGGTAAACTCTTGTTATTCATCTACTTTCACATCTTGTTAGGGTTTTGCCTTGACTTTCTTATTTTATTTGAAATTTATTTTTTCCTTAAAGGAAAGTCAGTATTACCATAAATGCTTGAACTTTTCCTGAAAGGAAAATATAATTTTCTTCCATATTTGATTTATTTTTTCCTTGGAGGAAAAGTTTGGAACTCTATAATTGAAAACCTCTCTTCTCATATCAAGAACAACAATAGCATCAACAATGTAGTCGTTTAGAGAGTTTTGTTTATGGGAAGATTTTTCTCTCTACAGTTTCTATTCTTTTTATTAGCTATTAATTATGTAGGCCCATTGGTTATATCATATAATAATATTATGTCTTTTAGTATTGTTTTATGTGTCATCTAATTTATCTCCATATAATTTACAATTGTAAGCTTTCGCGAACGCCATAATCACTTTCGAACCCAACACATGTTTCAATAGGACTTAGGAGTTTCATGACATATCCATAGAGTCTCCCTATTCTGAACTTGAAAGCTAAGCTAAAACCAATGTAAAACTAACTGATGTATGATAGTGAAGTCAGAGTGAAAGGCTTGGAACTATTGTAGGGATGATAATCTGAACTATATTTCATTCAACAAATTTCTACTATATTTACTAAAACAATATAGTAGAAATGACCTATCGTTTATTTGAAGTTTTTGAAATAAAGCATAGGATTCTGTGATGAAAATACGGTTATTATTTGGTATACCTTGCCAGTTGTTTTCTTTGCTACTACTAGGTGTGGACTAATTGTTGCAATTATTAAAAAAAAAAAATTAGATGTTGAAATGATTTTTATGAATAAATAAGTATAGTTTTAACTTTTATATATGTTATATAATGTTTGTGTATCAAATAAAAATTTGTGACTAAAGATAAAGTGGATAAATAACTCCGTCCGTTTCATTTCAAAATAAATCACAAATGGGCGATGTCAAAATGGACACTTTTTGAAATCATATATTAAAAGAGACTTTCTAAAAATATATACTTCACCCACAAATGGATGAACTATCACAAATGAACTTAACTCCGTCTGCTTCATCCCAAAATAAATCACAAATAATTTAAGATAGTTTCACAAATGGGTGAATTGCAATTTTTTTGTTAGCTTTTCACGTAAAGCTATTTCATACGTAAATTTTAATTGTAATGTGAAGTCTATTTGATTAATAAAATAGCGAGTTTTCTCAACAATAAAAGTAAAAAAAAAAACTGAGAACTTTTTTCATAAAATAAATTATACTATTTATTCGCCTAAATCAATCGTAAAAAATTATTGAGGTTGGCAGGGACAAAAACTCCTCTTATAATCGGTTTTCCTACATAAATATTTAAAATGTGAAAACCTTAAATATTTATAATTTATTTTGGGATGTAACAGTTCACCCACTTGTGGGTGAAGTATCCGTTTTGGTGTATATATTTATAGAGAAGGTCCCTTTTAATATATGGTGCCCAAAAAGTATCCGTTTTGATATCAGACTCTATATGATCCTATGCCATCTATGGAGTCATTTGTAAAATAAGAACAAAATTCAAATCAATTAAGTCATAATAAATATTACAAATATCTCATGTCCATGTGCAGTTTGCAGACTATTACATCGTGGAGAATTTATCTAGTGCGTACAATTATTCAGCAG
Organism: Solanum verrucosum; assembly: GCF_900185275.1. Classification (NCBI taxonomy): domain Eukaryota; kingdom Viridiplantae; phylum Streptophyta; class Magnoliopsida; order Solanales; family Solanaceae; genus Solanum; species Solanum verrucosum. Next base: position 3,851,253 of record NW_026019923.1, read on the forward strand.
ATAGTAATGCTAGTATAACACACTAGCATATCATGAACCAACTATCTGATGCACCCAGGGACAGAGCTAGAGGGACGGAAAGGGGTTCATCCGAACCTTATATAAGGTTAAATTTTTTCATGTATTAAGTGAAAATCGTGTACCCGCCACTAGATGCACCCACTGACTCTAACTACTGGATTGGCCTTTATAACCATGACCTGTAAAGCTTGCATCTTTCAAAGCATCCTTACATAAGCTTTCTAGCAGTTTATCACCACTAGGAGTGTACATGGCCGAGTTGGTTCGGTTTTTTCAAATATCAAACCAAACCATTTGTGTCGGTTTTTAAATTTATAAACCAAACCAAACCAATAAAACTCGGGTTTTTCAACCTCGGGTTTTTCGGTTTTTCGGGTTGTTTCAAGTTTTTCCGGTAAAGTATTTATACAAACATATAATTTACTTGTACTTCAAATATTTCTTTAGTCCTACCAAAATACAACTATCTAAGATGTTTCTTAAAAATATAACACAATATAATATGATTAATGACACTAAAATATCCAACAAAAATAATAATAATGAAATCGCGTAAAACAAATATTGCAAATTAACAAGTCACAATGAAAATTATCATAATTTAAAAGTACTAAATCATGCTAAAATTAAGTTTAATAAGTATTAGTTACATGACTAAATATTAAAGAAAATTAAAATTAGATTATGTATTTTAATTGGCTAAACCAATGTAAAACTAAAGAACAATTTTCAATATTATTCTCATTCTTAGTGTTGAATTGATTTTCTTTTTGCATTAGTATTACTTTGATTTTGATTTAAGCTTTATTATAATTACCAACATCTATGTATTATAATCTTTATTGGCCCATTCATAATTCTAAGTTTCAAACTTGAAATAATATATTAAAAGATAAAAACTATGGAAAAGTATAAGAAATACTTAAAAATTATATCAAAGTAAATATTTTTATGTATAAAATAAAATTTTAAAATTATTTATATAAATTCGGGTTGATTTGGTCTCGGGTTGGTTTTTTTTAGTTAAAACCAAACCAACCCAAATATAGTCGGGTTTTTTTTCCAAAACCAAACCAAGTCAAACCAAACCACTAGTCGGTTTTTTTTGGGGTTGACTCAGTTTACGGTTTGGTTCGGTTATCGATTCGGTTTTGTACACCCCTAATCACCACCATCTGTTGCTTAGACTAAAAAGGATAAATTTAGCTTCTCAGTTCTTAACTACAGAAACTAAAAAAAAAAAACAAAAATTGGCAACAGCATCAACAATAGAATTTAAAAAGAGGTCAAGCAAATATCGAAGAACGGGTCTAAAGCTACTGAATTGCAACTGAAAGACTATAATTTCTCAGTCGTTTTCACTATAACAAAGATAAGGGTTGAGCCAGTTACTACTGAATGGTCGAAAGCTACTGATCTGCAACTAAAGGATGACAATTTCAACACCATCAAGAAAAGGGTAGAGCTAGTTAAAAAGAAATATTGAATTGCAACTAAAAAACTACAACTTTGCAACAGTTTTCACAATAAAAAGAAAGGCTCAAAAGGGTCGAACCAGTTACTAGTGAATGGTTGAAAGCTACTGATAAGCAACCAACGGACAACAATATCAACGATACCAATAAAAGGGTCAAGGCATATGATATACATGGTCAAAATATTTTTTACTGAAGTGAAATACCCAACATGAGATCTTGTTGAGATCACCATTTTGTTGTCTAAAGCTATTGAACTGCAACTAAATGACTACAACTTTGCAGCAGTTTTCACTATAACAAGAAAAAGGTCGAGCCAGTTACTAGTGAAAATGGTTGAAAACTACTGATATACAACTAAAGAACAACAATTTCAACAGTTTCAAGAAAAGGGTCAAGCCAAATATCAATGAATGGTCGAAATATTTATACTGAAGTGAAAGTACCGAACTGAGTAAGCTATTGAAATGCAACTAAAAGATTAGAACTTTGAGGCAGTTTTCACTAAAACTAGAAAAGGATCTCGAGCCAGTTACTAGTAGAATGATCGAAAACTACTGATATGCAACTAAGGAAAATAATTTCAACAACATCAAGAAAAATGGCCAAGTAATATATCAATGAATGGTCAAAAAAAGATACAGGAAGTGCAATAACCCACTCGGGTTGTTGTTGTTATTGTTGGAATCATCATTTTGTTGTCTAAAGCTACTGAATCGCAACTAAAAGACTAGAACTTTGCAGCAGTTTTCACAAACAAGAAAAGGGTCAAGCCAGTTACTAGAATTGGTTGAAAACTACTGATATGCAACTAAAGGAGCAATTTTCACAACATCAAGAAAAGGGTCAAGCTATATATCAAAGAATGATCAAAAATTTTGATACTGAAGTGAAATATCCAACCTGAATTGTTGTTGGAATCATCCTTTTGCTGAGAATCTTTTCCAAAATCTATATTATGTGAGTTCTTTAAGGCGGGGCAATGTGCTAAGGGTTTTAAGTGCAAATTCTCTCGTGATCTGAATGTTCAGCGAAACGGAGAGAAGATGGATATTTCAGCGATAAGCGTGATGAAGGTGGTTAAGCAACAAAAACATTAGATGAAAAGGAAACTATGGACGATTGGAGAAGGTTGTGGCATCAAAAAGTCAGGAGTATAACAAGAACAAACCAATTGACATTGTAAGCGTTGTCCTTTTCCAAAATATACCTTGTACTGTACATACTCCACAATATTCCAACTAAACTGTAAAGACAAACTAACTAAGAAGAGAGCAATTTACTAGTAATGATGTTCAACATTGACAAGAGTTGTTAACACAAAGCCGAAAGGATGCACATACTTCACATCACTATATGTCCAAACCTCCCTTCACCTACATAAAAACACAGAAGAGAGTTTAGTAACTTGCAAATGCTGAAACTTAATCATTCTTTAAGCAATCAAGAAGTAGATCAGGTTTTCCAAAACAATTTCCAGGTTCCCGTAATCAAAACCAAGTATCATTTTTTAGATTTGTTTTCTTGCACAACACATGGAAAAACAGCAAAGAGGAAAAATGAAAAACTATTTGATTTGACAACATGAAAGTTACATAATAATTAATAATGACAAAGCAAAAATGAGCATTCATAATGTGATAGGTTAACAGAACCATTTTCGGACTGTAATTAGTTGAGCGTTTTATTTTCTCTTTTATTGAAAATCAAGAGGTTAACAACATAGTACAAATTATTTGAAAACACAAAAACATTCATATCGATCCACAGAGATTTCAAATGTTACCTAATAGGAAAGTGAGCTCTTGAATAAAGTTACAAGACATTTTTCAAAGCGGAGAGAGTGAGGAGATCACAAATACATGACATCAAATCAAATTAATATCTTTAACTGAATCCTATGTCAAATAGTGTCACCAAGTTAGACACAAAGCTAAAAGAACTGAAGTTGTAATTCATTCTATGAGATATTTAAAGTTTAAAACACAAAAGGAAGGTATAGCATATCTCATTACCCTTGGCCTAACAATTGGGAACTCCAAAGATTTATTTATATGTTCCACCACCTTAGCTTGAAAATATTCATCCTCGCCATTTTTGACCGAAAAGGTGATATAGAAAATGAAGCCTTGACAGCCACCTTCATTAACCTTGAGAATACGGTCGACCTCATATTTAGTGCCCTAAAATGAAGGAATATAGAGGAACCTCATTAGCTTTCTAAAGAAAACAAGGAAAATAATAATGGGAAGTGTGAGTAGAGCTTACATTGTTCGTATTGTACTGCTCAAGTGCCTTTGCACAATAACCCTTCAACATTTCAGCATTAGCAGGAGTGTCTAAGTAGTTAGTCATGAGTAGATGCTAGTTAGTGGACACGAACCGGGATAATCCACTTTCAATTACTACCAAAATAATAATTATAGAGTAAACATCACAATTACAGCAAAGGTTTTTTCTCCTTCAATTACTGCCAACTGAACCATAAAGACAAACTAACTAAGAAGAGAGCAATTTACTAGTAATGATGTCCAACATTGACAAGAGTTGTTAACACAAAGCCAAAAGGATGCACAGACTTCACATCACTATATGTCCAAACCTCCCTTCACCTACATAAAAGCACACAAGAGAGTTAGTAACTTGCAAATGCTGAAACTTAATCATTCTTTAAGCAATCAAGAAGTAGATCAGGTTTTCCAAAACAATTTCCAGGTTCCTTTCTTAAGCTTAATCCAAACCGAATATCATATTAGCATTTATTTTCTCGCACAACACATGGAAAAACAGCAACCAGAGGAAGAATGAAAAATTATTTGATTTGCTAACATGAAAGTTACATAATAATTAATAATGACAAAGCATAATGTGATAGGTTAACAGAACCATTTTGGGACCGTAACTAGTTGAGCGTTTTACTCTCTCTTTTATTGAAAATCAAGAGGTTAACAACATAGTACAAATTACTTGAAAACACAAAAACATTCATTTCAATCCATAGAGATTTCAGGTGTTACCTAATAGGAAAGCGCGCTCTTGAATAAAGTTATAAGACATTTTTAAAAGCGGAGACAGTGAGGAGATCACAAATACAGGACATCAAATCAAATTAATATCTTTAACTGAATTCTATGTACAGTGTCACCAAGTTAGACACAAAGCTAGAAGAACCGAAGTGTAAATTCATTCAATGAGATATTTAAAGTTTAGAACAAAAAGGAAGGTCTCGTTACCCTTGGCCTAACAATTGGGAACTCCAAAGATTTATTTAAATGTTCCACCACCTTAGCTTGAAAATATTCATTGTCGCCATTTTTGACCGAAAAGGTAATATAGAAAATGAAGCCTTGACAGCCACCTTCATTAACCTTGAGAATACGGTCGACCTCATATTTAGTGCCCTAAAATGAAGAATAGAGGAACCTCGTTAGTTTTACAAAGAAAACAAGGAAAAAGAAAAACTACAAAGATAATGGGAAGTGTGAGTAGAGCTTACATTGTCCGTATTGTACTGCTCAAGTGCCTTTGCACAATGACCCTTCAACATTTCAACATTAGCAGGAGTGTCTAAGTAGTTAGTCATGGGGTAGATGCTAGTTATTGGACACGAACCGGGATAATCTTTAATGTCAAATCCCTATCAAAGTAAAAAAAATTAGAAACAAATATGTTTATTCTGTTGAAAAAAATGATATTTTTTCCAATAAAAGTGTTTTGTTTTACTGAGAAGAATCAACAATGAGCTGAACAATAGCAACAACAACAACAAGTAGAGATATGAATCTAAAATTCTCCATAAACTATGATAATCATAGAGCAAATAGAGAAAAGATACCTCACTCTCACGAATCTGCTGGAAGTACCTATCCCAAACAGCTTTATCCGCCTTTTTTTCACCGGGACCGACAGGGCAATATAAATCTTCAATTGCTTCATCGATATCCCAGTCGGGAAGGCTTGTATCTGAGAGAGAGTATGGTAAAGGTTGCTCACTTTCGCAATCGCTGGATTCTCCATCTTCCTCATCCACCTTTTGTTTCTTCAACGACGGCGGACAATCCGATTCGCTTGAGGATCCTCCGTATTGCCACGGCAGAGGCGATTGTGGCGGCGGCGACGACATGAACTGCTCGGAAGTAAACCTAAACTTTAATTTTACCCCAAAACTGTTAAAAAATCAATTTCAGAATTAACAAACGCAGTTAAAGTAGACGTAAATTTTAATTTAACCCCAAAACTTATTTGTGGTTTCTCATAAATAATTATCGTATTTATAGAGTTATAATTATTAAATTTTCCTTATTTGTAAATTGTAATAGGTAAAAGTTACCAAATTTTACTTCTTAAAAAAAATTAAGGGGCTAAACATATATTTAGATATACGTATAAGGGATTCAAATTAAAATAACTTAATCCAAGACAAAGTATAAGAAAATCACTTTTAGTTTTATAAATAATCAAAAGACTTTTTCATAGGTGATTGTGGCGAAAGATGCTTCTCCGTATACATTTTTGTAATTTTGGACAAAGTGGGTTGATGGGTATCGTTCGCCTTTCATTTGATACGCATTTTGATGCAAAATAGGCACGTGATTTAGACATTTAGCTATGTGAGAAATCGAACCCTCATTGATAATCAATCAATTAAACTATGAAGATACCCCTTTCAATAGCTATTAGACCTTGTTTTAAAAAATTAAGAATATTAATTATTGTATAAAATAATTAAGTTTTTTTGAAGACACATTTTGATGCTTTACATACTTAGTATAATTTCACAAGTGGAGGAGTGTGGGAATGGTAGAGTGTACAAGTTTACTCTATCCTATGAAGGTATAGAAGTTGTTTCTAATTGACTAAGTAAAACATATTAAATTAGATATGAAAATAATGGGGAAAAAAAAAACAGTAACAGTACCAAATAATATGATAATCGAAAAAAAGAACATGATGAGTAATACTAAAATCGAAGAGTAAGTTAATAAGAAAATAATTAACAATACAAAGAAGAAAAACTAGGCAATGCTCAACCATCTATTAACCTTAAATCCTAATTATCGACATCCATAGAGTATCGAGGGTTCATGTAGCTAAATACAATTAGCTTTTTGATTTTGAGGATTGTTGTGTGATTTCTCATATAGGAGGAATATAGCTGACCTCAACTAGCTTGTATTTGAGGCGCAATTGCGGATTCATCATATCCTAATATGTTTAGATTGAGTTTGAGGCATAGTTGTTGTAGTACATTATTATTCAAACTAAACAATAGAGACAAAACTAACTAAGAAGAGAGCAATTTACTAGTAATGATGTCCAACATTGACAAGAGTTGTTAACACAAAGCCAAAAGGATGCACAGACTTCACATTACTATATGTCCAAACCTCCCTTCACCTACATAAAAACACACAAGAGAGTTAGTAACTTGCAAATGCTGAAACTTAATAAGCAATCAAGAAGTAGATCAGGTTTTCCAAAACAATTTCTAGGTTCCCTTAATCCAAACCGAATATCATATTTACATTTGTTTTCTCACACAACACATGGAAAAACAGCAACCAGAGGAAGAATGAAAAATTATTTGATTTGACAACATGAAAGTTACATAATCACAAAGCAAAAATGAGCATTCATAATGTGATAAATTAACAGAACCATTTTGGGAGCGTGATTAGTTGAGCGTTTTATTTTTTGAAAATCAAGAGGTTAATAACATAGTAGTACAAACTATTTGAAAACACAAAAACATTCATATCGATCCACAGAGATTTCAAATGTTACCTAATAGGAAAGCGAGCTCTTGAATAAAGTTATAAGACATCTATCTAATCTTTTAAAAACGGAGAGAGTAAGGAGATCACAAATACATGACATCTAATCAAATTAATATCTTTAATTGAATCTTATGTCAAATTGTGTCGACACAAAGCTAGAAGAACTAAAGTGCTAATTCATTCTATGAGATATTTAAAGTTTAGAAACAAAAAGGAAGGTATAGCATATCTCATTACCCTTGGCCTAACAATTGGGAAATCCAAAGATTTATCTATATCTCGCACCACCTTAGCTTGAAAATATTCATCTTCGCCATTTTTGACCGAAAAGGTAATGTAAAAAGTGAAGTCTTGTCCATTAACCTTGAGAATACGGTCGACCTCATATTTAGTGCCCTAAAATGAATGAATATAGAGGAACCTTATCAGCTTTATAGAGAAAACAAGGAAAAAGATAATGGGAAGTGTGAGTAGAGCTTACATTGTTGACATTGTACTGCTCAAGTGCCTTTGCAGCATAAACCTTCAACTTTTCAACCTCACCAGGATATTCTAAGTATTTAGTCATGGGGTAAATGGTAGTAAGAGGACCCGAACCGGGATAATCTTTAATATCAAATCCCTAAAAAAAAAAAACTCAATCAATTAAAAATAAATATGTTTGTTCTAAAAGTAAGTTTTGAATTTTTAATCCATATTGGAGGTTTCAAGTTCAAAACCCCTTGTCAGCGAAAGCAAGGGGTTTGTCTTCTGAATGGAGCTCGTCGCATCAGGCTTGCCTAGTGCGGGTTACCTCTCCTATGTGATTTGCGAGCTATTGCATAGAAGCGAAAGTTTTACCCTATGCGCACCCAAAGGATAGCAGCTGCGAATTTCCCTTGTCATAAAAAAAAAAAAAAAAAACCATTTTTTCCCAACAAAGTGTTTCATCTTAATAATAAGAATCAGCAATCAGTAAAAAGGCAACAAACTCTGAGCTGAACATTCAACAAAAAGAAGCAACAACAAGTAGAGATATAGAGCAAATAGTTATGGATGGAGAGAAAAGATACCTCACTCTCACGGATCTGCTGCAAGTACCTATACCAAACAGATTTATCCACCTTTTTATCATTGGGATCGATAGGGCAAAATAAATCTTCCATTAATTCTTCGATATCCCAGTCGGGAAGGCTTATATCTGAAAGAGGGGATAAAGGTTGCTCACTTTCGCAATCGCTAGATTCTCCATCTTCCTCATCCACTTTTTGTTTCTTCAACGACGGCAGACAATCCGATTCGCTTGAGGAACCTCTGTAATGCCGCGGCAGCGGCGATTGTGGCAGTGGAGGCGGCGGCGACGATGATTGTGGCGGAGGCGACGACATGAACTGATCGGAAGTAAACGTAAATTTTAATTTTACCCCAAAACTGTTAAAAAATCAATTTCAGAATTAACCTAACACCGTTAAAGTAGACGTAAATTTTAATTTTAACCCCAAAACTTATTTTTGGTTTCTCATAAATAATTATCGTATTTATAAAGTTATAATAATTATAAAATTTTCCTTATTTGTAAATTAAAATAACTCAACCCACGACAAAGTGTTAGAAAATTACTTTTAGCTTTATAAATATTCAAATGACTTTTAATAAGTGTAAAAATGGTAAACTTATTAGTGATATGAAACATGTATCTTAATAAAAATATGAACACTATGAAGATTGAAGACTACAATTACAAATTTATTAGCAGTGAGGAAATAATTGAGTTTTCATTCTTTATTAAAAAAATAATTAAATATACAACATTGTCATTTGCTATTTATTGTTAAATTTTTTTTAAAAAAAATAATAAGTTATATATAGAGATATTACTTAATTTAAATAAAATTTAATTGTTACTAAAATTCTATTAAGGTTAGTTTCTCTATTATGTACTATCAACAATATTTTGCTGTCAGAAATATCAAAAAATTATGATAATTAAACGTTTGTTACTTAACGATTCTTTTAAACAAAAAAAATGATGGTCTCTCATCTCTAGATTAAAAAAAATTGATATATAGTATTGAGGAGTATCTGCAGTCAAACTTCTTATATGAACAAGAGAACAAGATTAGTTGTTTATAATTTAAACCTAGAGCTTAATCCCTTGAAAATACATTGCTTATAAATAATAGATAATGATATTTTGATTAGATATGGCTTCACATATTGAAGAATTTATTTTTTAGATGATACTTTCAATTAAAAAAAATTATTCTTGAAGTCTCAAACTTAATATTTCTGATTAAGAGTGGATAGATCACAATAATTCCATTACAGTCCATATTAATCTAATATTTTTTTACCATGTTCATAAATCGCCCCCTCCTATCCTAAATAAGTGATTTAGATTTTGACCTACTTAATAAGAAACTGTATGATTGCATTAATTATGAGGATCATTTGACTAAGGTACTCTATATATATTTTCTCAAATTACACTCTGTATATATCTTTAAGATAGTAGACTTGAACAAAAAACATAATGTCTTTTTGATATTCTAAAATGATATTTATTCTTGGCCGAAAAATATATAGGAGACTAAGTTTTGTATCGGAGACAACACTAGAAGAATTGAAATGTTAATTCATTCTATAGGATATTTAAAGTAAAGAAACAAAAAGGAATGTATAGCAGATTTCATTACCCTTGGCCTAACAATCGGGAAATTCAAAGATTGATTTATATGTCGCACTAGCTTAGCTTGAAAATATTCATTCTCGCTTATTTTTTACCAAAAAGGTAATATAGAAAATGAAGTATTGACATCTACCTCCATTATCGTCCTTGAGAATATGGTCAAACTCATTTTAGTGCCCTAAAATAAATTTAGAGGAACCTTATCAGTTTCTAAAAAAAAAGGAAAAAGATAATGGAAAGTGTGAGTAAAGCTTTACATTGTTCTCATTTTAGTGCTCAAGTGCCTTTGCAACATAACTCTTCTACATTCAACATGAGCAGGAGCTTCTATGTATTATGAAAAAGTAAATTTGATTCACTTATGAAAAAAACATGTAAACATGGTTCCCTAATGGAACTCACACGTTAGTGTATCAACACAATATTCGAGCCAACTAGAGTTAGTAATCATATTAGACAAGGTATCCGAACCAATCGTTAGTATTCTTGTATCGGCTTGGTACCGAGCCAACCAGCAAACACAAAAAAATCATGCACAATCACAATGAACAATAACCCTTGAAATTCACAAGTCATATAGCATGTTCATTGCATGAGATTATCAACATACATAATGGTATTTTATATGCTTCCCATTTCAGGACTTTTCCATGTGAATTGCAGTAAATAAATCGAGAACAAATATTCTTGAGATTAGCCAAGGTCTTATACCCTTAAATCCTCATAAATCTGAATTTTTAACACCTTAAAATGAATTCAAGTCATCCCAAGGGCCAAAATTATATTTTCTTAGCCCTAGAAATCGAACTACAACAATAGAGGATCAGATTGCTCATTTTTATGAAGATTTTTTATGAATATATGTTGAAATTTTTCCTAGAATTTCCTTTTTCTTCTTCAAAACGTTCTTGAGTGATAATGAGCGATTTTGGAAATTTTATTTTCTATAGCAACCTCGCAGCCCGAAGCGACTACCTTTTTTTTTCCACCGGATAGACATTTGAGATCACTAGAAAAATAGAATAGATACAATGTTATTTATGACAACAAAAGATATAATATTACATAAAATTAAAATCACTACATATACACAACTAAAATAATGTTATTGAGTACTTCCTGAAAAAAGTATCATAGGCAAGTATTGAATTTTCAGGCCTTAAGCTGTGTTATTTCTTTCGTCTTTTTGTCATGACAAGAAATTCAAATCAAACTATTAAAAATTTTGCCCACTTAATTCTTCTGGCCACAAAACGAAAATGGAAGAGTAAGTGAGTAGCTAAAAATCCTCAAATTGCTAAAAATCAAGAGTTCTTCACATTCAAAAAGCAATAACTAGCCGTAAAAGAAAAATAGAAAACTGGAACAGACCATAAAGATGAGAGTTTTTTTTTAGGAGATTAAATAATATAAAGAATTACAATACTAACAATTACACATACCGAATCAGGTGGACATTTGCAATTACTTCTTTCCATAATATAGTGATATTTTTCTTCCTCTATTATGACTTGTTTCTTAGCAAATATGTTAAGTCATCTTACGGGATAATACGAAACATTCCTTTTTTATCTAGATTTCCCTCAAGATCAAACATTGGATAGTGTTTAAAGGTGCAATTCAATAGTTGTTGTTTTGATAGTGGAATAACATCTCATTTTCTTATAATGGCATCCACCGTCGTTATTGATCCTTTTCTTCTTAAATATAGATTTTCAAATTTGTCCCTTTTTACTGACAATAGAAAATCTTAACGGCCTTTGAAATGGGAAAAAAATAGGGAAAATACATAAAAACACTCTTGAACTTGGCAGCAAAACTCACTTTAGCACCTTAACTTTACAGGTAATTATTTATCCCCCTAAACTTATTTCAAATGATTTTAATAGCACCTTACACATACAATACCAGTTTCATACTTATGGGTGAAATACACACGCGCCACTTAAGCACCACCTCTATGCCACATCAATGACACGTCAGATAATTGAAAAAAAATATACTTTTTCTATATTTTTATTTCCCTAGATTTTAAAAAAAAATTATTTTCACTATTCACCCATTATCTTCATTATTTCATTTGGGTCAATTTCTTAACCTCTAAAATTCTGACCGATTCATTCTATTTTCATTACTTTGTAATGATTTATTATTACTTCCATTAATCTCTTTTTTCAGCTAAGTGAAGCTTCAACTTACATCAACAATGGCGCTTTTAGATTTGTGCAAAATCAGTGTGCTTAACTTTTTAGATTTATTGTTAGTTTTCTTGTTTAACTTCCTAATACATATCCAGGTATAGAATAAGTAATGTTTAAAGTTAGATGATTAATTATTTTTTAAGGTTCTGACACTTTGTTAATTCTTTATTAATCAAATCATAGTTGAAATTTTTTAAAGATTTGCTATTTTGATTTGAAATTTTCTCTTTTATTATAAATATAAACTACTTAGAAGAAGGAGAAAATCGGAGATAAAGGATGCATAGAGGAATGAGAGGAGGGGGTGTGCAAGTTGTGAGGAAGAAGAAATAATTAAAAAAAAAGAAAGAAATAAGTTGGGTTTGGGGTGATGGGTGCAAGGAAGAAGAAGAAGAAGAAGAAATGGGAAAAAAATTGTATTGGCTGGAAAGGGAAAAAAAAGGCCCCATTTAATTTATTTTTTCTTTATTTACGCGCTGATGTTTTTGAAATTTGCCACGTCAGCCATCCGGGTGATATTAAATTCACTTGTAATAAGATTAGGGGGGTAAATAATTACCCGTAAAGTTAAAATGTTAAAGTAAGTTTTGCTGCCAAGTTCAAGGGTGTTTTTATGTATTTTCCCAAAAAAATATAATATGTCAAAAGCTAAGAAAAAGAAAGAAAACGAAATTAAATATATTATTAGTACAAAAGAAGTCGGAAAAAAAGGCGAAAGGATCTCATCATCAATACACAATGCGTCTCTCTCGGTTCCCTCTTATATTTATCTCCAAATAATTTCCAAATTATGTTTTATTTTTAGAATTTTTTTTTTCTTAATCACAATATTTTCTACATTTTTTGTTTTGGAAAGAAAAGTTCAACAAAGGTGAGAATGATGTTTTTATTTTACGTGTTTATGTTCATGTCATGATGTTTTTATTTTGAAGCATGTCTTTTTTTCATTAGTTTGATATTCATTTTGGGATTCGATTAATCAAAATTTGTAACAAAATCCACTTTAGGATAAACGTTCCTCCAGTTTCAACCTCTCTGGTTAATGACGATAGACACTTAGTAGAAGCATGTATATGAACTATATATAGGAAATGTGAATAGATTCGATCCTTTGAATTAAATTGTTGAAATGACAATGAATTTAATCTTCGTTTCGCAAGAATTTTCTAGTTTTACATGTTCATTTTCTTGTGATTGTATTAGATTTTTGGTTATTTATAGCAAAAAATAATAATTATTGTTTTGGAATTCAAATTGAACTTTTAAGTTGTATAGTAGTGTTAACCTGTATAAGGTTGATTTTTCGTATAGCCAATCAACTTACAGTCATTACGTTTTATAGTTATTATTTTTTAAAATCACTTTCTTTGTTGTAGAAAATCAGAATAAAAAAGAAACATGACTTTCTAAGATAAATGAATTAGTGTTCCTAGAAATCTTTTCTTGAAAACAAGTGACTTTCTTACTTATTATCTCAAGAACAATTATATATAATCTATCAAAACAAAATGAGGTTGGAATGGGGTAGTGACTTTCATTAGCCTTGTTTTTCAGTTGTTGATAACTTTTTACTTGTTTGAAAGTTTTAGAAAATGGCTGACGTTGAGGATATTCAACCTCTTGTTTGTGACAATGGGACTGGCATGGTTAAGGTAACAAATTTGCTTTGCAAATGTCGTCGTTTTTAATTTGCTTTGTGAATATACAATTTGATATTGTATATCTTTTCTTTCTTGCAGGCAGGATTTGCTGGAGATGATGCACCTAGGACTGTTTTTCCTAGCATTGTTGGGCGTCCGCGTCATGCTGGAGTGATGGTAGGAATGGGACAGAAGGATGCATATGTTGGTGATGAGGCTCAGTCGAAACGTGGTATTCTTACACTAAAGTATCCAATTGAACATGGCATAGTGAATAATTGGGATGACATGGAGAAGATTTGGCATCATACATTCTATAATGAACTTCGAGTTGCTCCAGAAGAACATCCTGTTTTGCTTACTGAAGCACCTCTCAACCCTAAGGCTAATCGAGAGAAAATGACTCAAATAATGTTTGAAACATTCAATGCCCCAGCAATGTATGTTGCTATTCAAGCTGTTTTGTCTTTGTATGCTAGTGGACGTACAACTGGTAAGATATATTTACTTTCTTTGTTTCGAATGTTAATTTGCCTTTCGTGCTTCTATGTTTTCTTCCTCTATCGTTTTCCTCCTTTTCATAATGATTTGCTACACTTTAGTGAAAGGGTACTTCGAGATGTAAATAGTGAATTGTAGTCAAATATAATTCATGTTTTCTTGCAGGTATTGTGTTGGATTCTGGAGATGGTGTGAGCCACACAGTTCCTATATATGAAGGTTATGCACTACCTCATGCCATCCTACGTCTCGACCTTGCTGGTCGTGACCTTACTGAGTACATGGTGAAGATTCTTACTGAACGCGGATACTCTTTCACTACTACTGCTGAGAAGGAAATTGTAAGGGATGTGAAGGAGAAATTGGCATACCTTGCTCTTGATTTTGAGCAGGAACTTGAGACAACCAAGACAGGCTCTGCTGTTGAGAAGAACTATGAACTGCCTGATGGACAAGTGATTACTATTGGTGCTGAGCGTTTTCGATGTCCTGAAGTTCTTTATCAACCTTCTTTGATCGGAATGGAAGCTGCTGGAATTCATGAGACAACGTATAATTCTATAATGAAGTGTGATGTTGATATTAGAAAGGATTTGTATGGGAACATTGTGCTTAGCGGTGGGTCAACTATGTTTCCTGGCATTGCTGATAGAATGAGCAAGGAGATTCAAGCCTTAGCACCAAGTAGCATGAAGATCAAAGTGGTTGCTCCCCCTGAAAGGAAGTATAGTGTCTGGATTGGAGGTTCAATTTTGGCATCCCTCAGTACCTTCCAACAGGTAAGCATTTTCCTTCCGTTATTTTTACTAGCTCGACTAATCTGGATTCACACTGTAAAAACCCCCACTATGGAGGGTCTTACCCGACCTACCATAGAGAGACATTTCCTTCATTTGTTTGGGTTTAACAACCTAGTTCCCGAAATTCACTAGCTCGACTAATCTGGATTCATACCATAAAAATCCTAGTATAAAAAGGGTTTTGCCTACCCTACCAAAGTGAAGCATTTTCCTTCATTTTTTTGGTTTAACCACCTGGTTCCCGAAACCTACACTAGCTCGACCAATTTGGATTCGAATCGTAGAAATCCATTATGGGCTTTTTTTGGGCTCCTACCAAAGAGGGGCATTTTCCTTCATTGTTATACATGTGTGTTTGATTTTCAACTAATTGAGTTATTTATCTTTTTGTTGATAATGATGATGACTAACATATTTATCATTGTTTGGATTTGTAGATGTGGATTGCTAAGGCAGAGTATGATGAGTCTGGCCCCTCCATTGTGCATAGGAAGTGCTTCTAATCAGAACAAATGTGGAGTCTGGGTTCAACATGTGAGTTTCTAATGGCAATTTTAGTCCTCTTCTTTTTGTTTTCTTGGTGACTCGAACTAACAATCTTTGAATTCGAGACAGAAAATACTTACTATTTGAGCAACCCTTCTTATCACTTGGGTTAATTGGTCGTTGGATTTAATTTGTTACTTACTAGGAGTATTAATCAATTGTAACTGGTCTAGAACATCATCAAATATTAATTTGTGATAGACCTTGAAGCTATTTTCTTAACAAAGAGTTATTGCATAAAAATAGGAATAAAGTTTGCATACATTTTTTTTCTCTACATATATGTTAGAATGGTAAAGTCCAGTGACACTTATGAAAAATTATAGACATTAATATTTTATTAAATGGTTAGGAATCGTAAAAGAGTTTGGTAGTTGCAAATCCATCTTAAAAGATCATTAAATAATACAATATATTCAAAATAGTTTCTTAAATACACTTTTCGTTTACTTTTACTTGTTCAGATAGTACTTCATAGTTCACATGCTCTTAAGAAACAATGGTTGTCACGAATATTTTATCACAATACACATTTTCTCCTAATATGCTAAAAGTGAAAATATATTTTTAATACAGTGAACAACTAAAAATAAACGAAAAAAATATATTTAGGAGGAGTATTATCGGTTTTTTAACCAAAAAAAAAAAAACATATCATGAACTAAACGACGTCGTTACTTTGAGCTGCTGTAGAATTTGGGTATCCCAATTTCTGTATCAGGGAAGACCCAAATTGCAGAAAGATCCGAACTTGAGAGGAAGGAAGAAGAGGGAATACAAGAATTGTGGTGAAAAAATGGGTAAAATTGCAGTAGCAGTGATTGTAAGTTCATGGGTAGTAGCTGTATCCATCCTCGTCAATCGTATTGTCACTGAACCTTACATGGTAATCAAGTATTCTTGTTTAATATGAATGTAATTTATTGATTTGATAATCTTCTATGGATTTTGAGCTGAGGGTCTATCGGAAACAACCCCAATTGTGGGACTACACTGGGGATATGTTGTTGTTGTTGTTGTTGTTGGAGGTGTAATGTGGATATGGATGATTTTGAATCTTTTGAGATCCCACTTGTGGGATTACACTGGTTACGTAGTTGTTGTTGGAGGTGTAATGTGGATATGGGTGTTTTTGCAGGATGAGATATTCCACATACCTCAAGCGCAACAGTATTGCAAAGGCAATTTCAGAAGTTGGGATCCCATGATCACCACCCTCTGGGGCTGTACGTACTATCTCGTTCTTCTTCTGTTTCGTATGATTACTTGCTTCGTCGTTGGTTTAGGTAGTGTTGTCAAAATTGTTCCTGCTTTGTACTGTAACTTCAGAGAGCATGTAAAATAGGGAGTAAATTACATGTTGCATTGGCCTCTTGGAGTCGATATATTGTAAATGAAATGTTATAGTATTAGCTTCATATAGTCAATTTTTCCTGATGAGTTGGGAATATGTTGTATGGCAACAAGTTGAGAGCTTTTCGTCAATTCGTTTCTTGATCTTTTTGGTGTTAAATTATGGTTCAGAGCTACATCGACTAAATAGCGAGATACATGATCTAGTTAGGGTGGAAACCAAACATGTCTGCTTGGAAATAGGAATTGCACATGCCATGCTTCTTCCCAATCTTACAAGAGCTTGAACACTTTATGTATCTATAAATGGGTCTTTTTCCTTTAATTGATTGCAAAATGTCTATTGTTTTTCTTTTTAAGTATAGCTTTACTTTGTTTGATGATCTTAACTTAGCAAGTGATTTCTTCATAAATGAGTTATTGGTAGTTGGTACCAGTCTTACAATCTTTCTCCACAGTTATCATGAAAAGTGGCTTACAGGAAAAGTCTATGCAAAGAGTAAGTATGAAGAAGGACCTGTAGTGTACTAGTGTTAGAGAACCCCAAGTTATTGAATGTTGGAGCGAACAAGTCCAATAGAGTAAATTAGAGGTCTCAAAACAACCTACCCCAATTTCAGTAGTAGTTGTAGTAGAATGTTAAATCTTGGGTAGGAGAGGTTTTCTCTGTTCATTGTTTGCATGTACTTCTAGTTGCAAAAAATGAGTATGTTATGTATGATTTGTAAGAGGACAATATCAGTCTAGTGCATGTAGACTCTGTATTGAAATTCCAGTAATTTTGTCCTTTTCCCTTGTCCTCCTTAGTGACTAAGGCTAGAGACGTACATGTGATGTGGTGTTTTGCTAGAAGCCTTTCTAGTCTTCTTAAAGACTTGTATGTCTGTGTAAGGATAGGTATGAGATTAATAGAGTCTTTAGCTTTAGAGAAATCATTATTTGCCTTAAAATACAGATTAAGTAGTATTGGAATGAAAATGGGCTCATCTAGAGCGAATTGGATTTAGATGATTCATATTGCAATTAGTTCGTTAAGGTGCAGTTGATAGATGGAGTAAACCAAAAGGAAATAAATTAATACTCTTTATTTCATTTTACATGACACTCTTTCCTTCTAGACTGTTTCAAAAGAATGGAACTTTTATATTATATTTGATTCGTTTTTAGTTTAAACTACATATTCTACCCTTAATTAGATGCCCTTATAGCCATAGAAATGGAATGGCATGTAAGGACTACAAGTTCTAAGGGTACTTTTGGTTCGATCTTTCTTTCTTCCTTCAACATTTTGCCCAGTCAAACTGTCAAATACCACTATATAAAATGAATTGGAGGGAGTGGTAGCAATATAATTTACTAACACCCATCTAACATTACTTATTATTTTTATAGATGGTGCAATTCCACATCCATTCCCAAATCGTGTCGGATTGACATGGGTGAGGCATGATTTGATGGGTCCGAGCAACATAGATGGTGCATTAGCCATACCATTCTTCCACCCATTCCTTCCAGTTTGTCATCTACTCCCACACTGCTTAAAATTCACTAAGGATAAGTACATATGTATAGTAGTGTTTGTCTACATAGGCTAGCTTCATGAGTTGGTATTATGTTTTCCACATCCACAGTTTTGAGTTTTTTTTGGGTTTCCATTATATAGGGGCACCGAGTGTTGGTTTTGAAATATAAGGAGCGTTTTTGCAATGAAGTTATATTGGGTGGGGATTTCAGTAAGTTACTTTGAACAATGTTCCCCTGTCCGAAAAGATAGTTCCACTTTCCCTTTTGGCAGTCCCTGAGTGATGCCTATTTTCTCTAATAGGAATCTTTATACAATTGGACTCTCTTATCCACTTAACTCAATACAGCTTATTTTTCTTTTTTAATTCTTGTTTTTTTGGTAAGGTTAACCTTACTTCACAAAAAAAAATGGCAGTAAGGAACCTCTTTCTAATAAAGAACTCCATAAACAGAAAGTTCAACAATGGATCCACATATTCCTGCAGTAAATAATCACTGATATGCTAGGTCAAATAAGATAATAAATGAGATGGACTGATGGAGGGTCCAAAAAAATCAATAGATCTTTGGCAACGTGGTTCAATGTTAGTGAGTATATGTTAGCTAAATGCTATATAACATCATCAAATGATTTAAAGGAATTCTCTCAGATTTGTCTCTTTTGTTTTTCAAAGACAAAAAGGGATATAGATAACAGATAAGGATACAGATAAAAGAGTGGAGCTAGCTGATATCGCATAAATTGTGCCATGGCCTTGATCCATGTTAGATATGAAAAGAAATGTTCTCTAAGATGATTCAGTTGAAAAAACACTATAGATTTAACTGATAAGGGAATTTAATGCAAATAATTTAAAACTTTTGCAGGTACATTGTTTCACTTGCCTATGTTGCTTCTTTGTTTCCAGGGATATTCTCTATGAAAGCAGATGTTTCGTTTTCAGATGCTTGTTCCTCTTCCATCCTACGCTCCAGCAATGGTGTATTGGCTATATTTTGCAGCATGATGGTTTACAACATACTTACCCACCTCAGACCTTCTCTTACTGACAGAAAAGTAACTCTTCGGACGGTTGTCCTTGCATTGTATCCCCTTCACTGGTTCTTCACTTTCCTTTATTATACAGATGTAGCATCGCTAACTGCTGTATTGGCATCATATCTTATGAGTCTTAAGAAGAAATATTTCTTCAGTTCCCTGGTAAGAGGATCAACTCAATCCCATCTAATTCTTTCTAGTTGATAATAATGGGGAGCAAAGTTATAAAATTGACTTTTATTCAAACTCTTTATAGCCCATTCCTTGTCATAGAATTGTTTTCTTCTTTATAACTTTTGCGATTAATATCAATCGAAAGCTTTAATGTTGTTCCAAGAATAGATTCTGCACTTTACTTATTCCAAGGATATATGTCATTTTGACATCTGACAAATTGCTGATTACTGTATACCACATGTAAGACCGCAGTGTGCTTTGAGTACTGTATTTTATTGTTGCCTCCACTTGAGCTGTATCAGAAGAATAACAATACTCAACAGTAAATACGGGGAGGGAGAGAGAATAAAAGAAACAGTAACTATAATTCTAACTTCATAACAATTTATCTTCCTCTCAAGCCTGATTTACTTTAATGCTATTGTTTTGCATGCTATGGATAGTTCTATTTAATGATCAGATATTGAATTTGACCATGTTGTTTTTCTAATTGAGAAGTTAACAGTGTTTTCATACATCTGAAGGTTGGGGCTTTGGCTGTGCTGATACGACAAACAAATATCGTATGGATCCTTTTCATAGCATGCACTGGGGTTTTAGACTATATTTTAGGTCAGCCGAAGGATAGTGCCGATTTGACTGATTCTAGTCAATCACAAGGTAAAGATGCTTTCCCAGTCTCGAGTCAAGGTGTTGGAACACACTCTAACTTGAGAAAGCGCAGAATCCACAATCAGGCAGCTACATTTAGCTCTCCTATCCACCAAAAGATTGCTTCGTCAGTGCCTTCCTCAGGTTCTGTCTTCTTATCTTGTTTCAAGTTTTTTTTTTTAATCTGCATTTGTGTTGTGTTAGGACACATGATAGCATCTGTTGATTTATGTTGTGTAGGACACGTGATACGCATCTTCTTTTTGATAAGTAGTTTCTGTTCAGTGATCTAAAGTAACATTGAATAAAAACAATACAATCAAACACCATTTTGGAGCACATCAAGTTAAAAAAAAAAACATTTAAAAAAAAAGAATAATACATCAAGTTCAATTTTACAAGCTATCAAGCGTTTCTTTATGAGGTGAAATATCCAAAAGATTTACTTGCGAATCGGCATCATGAAGATTTAATTTATCTGTTGTAAAAAAACCTGGTAACCATGGATGACATGAGGGAATAAAATACTCCACTCGTTCTGGCATCCTACAGAGATACTTTTGGTTGTGCTTTTGTAAAAATTTTCTTTCTGTTAGAACACCTCAATCCAGAGTATGGAAGTTGGTGGGGGCGGAAAAGGAACTCTTATTACTTGAAATAATTACTTGGATGTACAAATAATTTCCCTAGTGATATAGTTTACTTCAATTGTTAGGTAATATTACGTACTACTTAACAAGAGAAACTTGCTATTTTGGTCTTTTGACAACCTGTGGTTCTAGTCTAAATACTCTTAACCCTCACTAAATCAAATTTTAGGCTTTTGATCCCAGCATTAATAAATTCTTACAAATATAATGTATTTCTAATTAGTATCCAAATTCCCTTTGATTTGAGGGAATCTGTTAGGAGATCAAAAACAAAGTTAGATAAACTGAAGGAACACTCCTTGCTGCTAACATTCTTATGAGAAGTGTGTCATGTGGAAAACTTGCTTCGCATGTTTGAAGCATCCATTAAATGTTAACCAGAGTGGCTATCATGTTCACAAACACATTTACAAGAAATTCTTCAATTGATTATGCTTGGTACAGACATGTAAGCTTTTCTTGTCAAATGGCATGGTATAGACTGGTAAGCTGTTCGGGCTCATGCATAGTTATCCTTTCTTGCATATTAGTTGTTGGCAATGCGATTTAGGTTCCTTTTGTATATGTCATCTTAGTGTATAAGAGATTACATTCCTTTTTCAGATTTCTCTCATGAGGTGCGTGAGATTATCTCAAGACTCTGGCAATTTAAGTGGGAGATTATTGCATCGTTTTGGCCTTACCTCGTAATTATGGCCGCTTTCATCACCTTTGTTTTCTGGAACGGGAGTATAGTGCTTGGTACCAACTCTCACTTTTGTAGTTTTGTTTCTTTATGGTCTCTTCCATTTGTTAACCGTGCGTGCACACACTTCTTTTCCCATCCTTGTGCTATCCAGGTGCAAAAGAGGCTCACACGGTTTCTCCACATTTTGCACAATTGATGTATTTTAGCTTGATTTCTGTGCTGTTTGTGACTCCCGTGCACTTCACAATTGGTCAGGCTGCAGCACTGGCCCGATCATTCTGGAAGAAAAATAAGCTGGTCAGTTTCTTTCAGTTGTGCACGGCATTAGCTGTTGGGTTCCTTTCAGTGC
Organism: Solanum verrucosum; assembly: GCF_900185275.1. Lineage (NCBI taxonomy): Eukaryota > Viridiplantae > Streptophyta > Magnoliopsida > Solanales > Solanaceae > Solanum > Solanum verrucosum. Next base: position 3,873,313 of record NW_026019923.1, read on the forward strand.
ACTTTTTCAGGTTAGATGAATGGCTTTGTAATTTTCTAAGTTCAGTTGCACCATCCTTATACCCTCCCGTCCCTTTTCCTCTCTTTCGTGCAATTCATCACTTTTTTGTCATGCTGTACAATCTATAACATAATTTTTCCATTCTTTCTTCTATGTTGCATCAAAGATTTAGGGTGTGCTCGGTATGAAGGAAAATGTTTTCCTTCATACCGAATACATAATGGCGTCCATTTCTAATAAATTCTAGCTGTATGCACATCATTTTCTTTTTTTCTGATTTGGATTTGATATCTAATAATTGGTTCCTTGCAAGAATGAAACACAATAGTTTGGCATTCAAGTGACCAGGAAATGGTAGTATACATATGTGACATGATATATTGATATTGCAGCATTGCTCACCCCTATCTTGTCGCTGACAATCGACACTATACCTTTTATCTGTGGAGAAAAGTAATCAAATTTCATTGGTCAATGAAGTACCTCCTGGTTCCACTCTATGTATATTCATGGATCTCCATCTTCAATATCTTGGGTCAGTAAAGCACTCTGTCCTATTCTAACCTGTGCATGCTACAATACATCCCTAGCTCCTACTCGGAATCAAAGAAAAGAAATTTTTTGTTCGTAATTCTAGTTTCTTTTAAACATATTCTTGTTTCCCTCTATTTGCAGCTAAAAGTCAGAGGAAGACATGGGTACTGGTATATTTCTTGGCTACCGCTGCAACACTGATTCCAGCTCCACTTATAGAGTTCAGATACTATACAATCCCATTCTTTTTCTTGATCCTCCACTCTCATGTTGATGATGACAGAAGTTGGCTTCTGATGGGAATCCTATATGTTGCCATTAATATTTTCACTATATATATGTTCTTGTTCCGTCCGTTTTCTTGGGTCCACGAAACTGGTGTACAGAGATTCATATGGTAGCAAGATACTCAGGAGAATTCAACAAGTTTTGATATGCTGCACCAGTGTTCTGGCTGTACCTGCAGATCCCAATTTGCTCAACTTTTGAAATGTAGTTTAGGATAATTTTTTTGTAGAATGATGCTATATTGTACAAGAACTTTTTTAGTATAAAAAATGAGTGGTAAAAGGAATTTGTTTCAATCAAAACTAGTGTCTTAACCATTGAGGTTGTTTTACTAGTTCATAATATTACATTTCCTTTTTTTTCTTTTGGAATTACATATTCGTTCTATAATTCTCTCTTTGTCGTTTTATATGATGGTGTTTGATTGTAACAGAGAGCAGAGGTGGACTCAGGATTCGAAGACAATAGGCCACCACTAGAATAAATAAACAAAAGCAAAGTGGAATAGAGAAAATTCTTATTGCTAATTCCAACTAATTTGGAATTAGGACAAATTAAAGTTAATTCATTAAGGGTGTGTTTGGTAATGGAGGAAAATAGTTTTTAATTTTATCATGTTTCGAAGAATATTTTCTTTAAATTTAAAAAATAAAGAAAATGACTTTTTTTTAGTACGGGATATTCCAAGTTAATTGTCTCCGCTTCATCCTATTTTTTTATTTTTTTTAAAAGAAGTGTTCTGTTTGAAAGTTGAACATTAAGTATGAATTGAATTAATTGTGTAAGAAAAGTAGTACTCACTATGTATTTTGTTTTAGTCAATGAAATGACATTACTTTACACGTTTTTTATGCTTAACTGTTACATTAATTCATTGTATCTGGTTACAGAATGATATGTATTTATATCTTATATCGTGGAGCCAAAAATTTTATTAAAGGAGTTTAAAATATAAAAAATAAATATGCGAATAATTTAATGGGGTTTTGCATGTATAATATTTATCTAAAAACAAATTTTAACCATATATAAATGGTATGATTTTCTACTGAATGAGATTCGAATAAACCCCCTTGACCCTTTCTAATATTCAAAATGTCGCTTAAGTATGTGAAATTATTTAGTAAAGTCACTAAATTTAATTTTATATTAATAAATTTACTCAACTTATATCTTACAAAAATCATTGCACGTGATTTATCGTAAAAAGCTCTAACATGACCTGATATAAAAAATCGAACCAACCAGTAAATCTGATAAATCAAAATGTCAAATTAAACTCTCATAACATCAAATATTATCAAAAGTCAATTATGCAGCAAATTTTAATATATTTCAGCAAAATTATCATTTTATTAATATACCTTAATGGGGAAGGTTAAATTAATACTTCCTCTATCCTTATTTACTTGTCAAATATTGTCAAATTTGATTTTTATTTTTACTTATTATTTTTAACAAATCAAGAAAGGATATTTCTTTTCTATTATACCCTTAATTCATTAACATTGAGTTAATGTCTTTGAAAAATGTTGTGAGTAAATATCTTTGAAATACTATATTAATCACTGTTTTCTTAATAAGTGTGTCAAATTAAATTTTGACAAGTAAATCAAAACGGAAAAAATACTCGACACGTAAAGATCGATGACGGGAATACTTTTTTAAAGGATATGTTAAGTAAATATGAGTCAAATAATATGAAACGGAGAAATTATCAATTTAGAAAAAATTTCAAGACAACCTAATTGCATGACGTTAGTACATACAAATATAGAAAGTAGGAAGTAAATGATGGGACCCTTTTTGCCAAAATATTCCTATTTGATTCAATTAACTAATTGTGTGTACAAACCTAAACCATATATGGTTGGATTACAAATAAATCATTTTCATATTGGACTATTCTATTTTGGAATTTTTTTTAAAAAAGTTAATACTCCATTTGTGATTTTTCTTAATATTTTAGTTTGGTCAAAGATTGCTTCACATCTTGCATTACCTACACCTTTTATAATTAATATTGACAACAATGAAGTCTAACTCAAATGACATGATTAAACCTTATAAGTTTTTTAAATGTTTTTTTTTTACTGAAAGAATACGATGGTTAAATATTTAAAATTATTAGAAATTGAAGAATCGTCGTATTCTTTTAGTTAAATATTATTAAGGGCATATATTGTATAGTTAATTCATTTTAAGTAGGTTGGGTTAAGAATTGGGTTGAATATAGAGTGGGTTAGGTTCTAAATATTGATTTTAATTTCTTTAAAAAAAAATTCCTAAATGTTATGTCATTAAATAGATATCAAAAATGGTATTTTTGACTTAAATGATCAGGGAAGCTAACCAAACAAAATTGAATGATTATGAAAGATAATTAAGCAAAGTTTAATGACTTGTGAAAGATATAATAAAATTGAGTGATTTTGATGACTAATTATTATAAATTGAGTGTTCATTATGATTTAAGGAACAAGTAATTATCTCTAAAATATAATGTGAAATTAAACAATGATGGTTTATTGCTAGATAAGTAGATATACTTTTTTGATAGATGCTTGGTTCATTAGATTAAAAATGGGATATATCATATATGGGTATAAATATAAATACCTATTTAGTCTAAATTGGATAAATTTCATTTACAAATGTAACCTAGTCTTCTTAAAATGATTGGGAGAAATCCCAAAATTTTTATAATTGTGGTATAAACAATCTTAGAATTGCTAATCGAGAAATCAAATGTTGTACTACCAAAATTATAGGAGAAAAATTAAAATAATCCCAAAATTTATCCCACATTACTAAAAAAAAACATTATATTTTTATTAAAATTTTCTATTGAAAAATATTTGGTGACTATTTTCACATATACTTTGATAGAATTGGTGAGAAAATAGAAAATAATAGTGTTCTCATACGAAAAAACTAGGAAACTAACAAATATTTTAGTGAAAATATGTTTTCACCATGTATTTTTCAAATGATCAGTTGGTTCAGTGAAAAATCATGTTTTATAGCACAAATTTCCCGTCAATTTCAAGTAAATCCTCCCTCCCCTTTGCTCTTCATTTCCCTCATTTTATCTTTCCTTCCACTTGCAAAAAAAAAGTTATGAGAGTGATTTTGTGTGCGTTAGCGATCATCAAATAACTAATATCACGATAGAAAAAATCTTTATTTCTAATAATAACAAATCTCTTGTTCAACCAACCATACAACCTCTTAATGTTTACAACTACTATTTTTTTAAGGATTTAATTATCCTTTTTCTTTTCTCACAAGATATTTGCAACTAATTATCACAAAAAATCAATAGTGTATTTTTCATTTGGTAATAAGTGATGTTGATAGTCCAAAAATCAAAACCAACTCCTCTTTGTCCTTTGAACATTTATTATTTTCATCTTTTTATACTTCCATTAATAAAATCACGAGATTTTAGAGATACCTAAACCACAAGCAACTGTCAAATAATAATATTTTTATTTTTAGCTTTTATTTCGAGAAGTTGACTTTCTACCTTCATGTTAATATATCCTATTTTATTGTACATGCAACGTATACATATAATATTTATTGATCCAAACCTACCCAACCTCCACTTTTCCCCCCTTTTTTCTATTTTTTTTCGATTTTAACCATCTGATATTCGAAGTCAACTATCATAAGAGGTGGTGCTAACAAAGTTATTTATACTTTTTTCTCTATCCTGTGTTGGTTATCAAATTATGTTTCGCATAATAAATAACTTTTTCATGGACATAAATTTATATTTTCATATTATAATATTGTATAAGTTATGTTCAAATATGACTTCAATTTCTAAATTGTATTTCATAAGTTATGTTCGGATATAACTTCGATCTCTAAATAATTTATATCTAAGTAAATTTGATTGCTAGAGGGTAAAAAAAATTAAAACAAGCTCATTTGAAGGACAAAATATGCAAGGAGATGCAATTGACGAAAGGTAATTAGTATTGAACATTGTTGACCATCAAAAAAATTGTATATCAAATCAGTAGCATCTTCTGATGAAGGTTGTTCAACTGACTATCATTCACTTTAATGTGGCTACACCATTATCCATTGCTATTGACCCGACTAATAATACACATTCACAGAGAGTAAATCTTTCAAGAGATATAAAATGTTTTTTATCAAAAAATAGAAATACGAGATATCTGATTAATTACGAAGAGATGATGAGAACCATCCCAACACGATGGTGATTTATTTATTGTTAATGTTAATTACATCATCATCTAACAAAACCTCCAATCAACAAAGCTAAAAGAACAAAGACAACCTTAATGCAATCTTTTTTGTCTTCTAGCTTTTAGTCAACTTATTTCCCTTTTGTTTCTCTTTCTTTGCTTCTAGTTTGTTTTTACGAGTCATGCATTATTGTATACTATAATAGGCGTTTACTAACGTAAGTAAACCAAATATGCTGTTTTTTTCTGAATATTTCATAGGTCACAAGTATGACTTTTATAAATCGCCAGTCTGATCGAGCAAATTGAGCAGATGATCTCCCAAATTAAATACAGAGTCTTGGGTTTGCATATTTTCACATATGATTGAGCTCGTCACAAAGCTTATCTAATGCAATTCACCTCTCATGTATGATTTGCGGGCTATTATTCTAGTGTGTACCTGAAGAGTAACGACCACGAGTTGCCTTGTCAATAAGAAAAGAAAAAAGTATGACTTATTATGGTTAATTTGCCAATTTTTTCTTCTTCTTTTTTTCCAACTCAAGAAAGGATAGATTACCAAAAAAAAAACGCGTAGAGTTTATGTCAAATGATGAGTTTAATTGACTATCTCCATTTTCTAACCAACTAATTTCTGTTTAGGGAGTATATTGAAATTTTCAACTAAAATTTATAATGAATTCTTGGGGGAAAAAGAGGAATTTTGAAGACTTTGAATTCTTGGAGAAAAATGAGAAATATTGTTATATTCAAATTAATCGAATTGAAAGACGGTGACTATTCACATGGGCGTATCAAATAGTCCTAAGTTTATCTGAACTCATAACTTTTAGTCTAGACCTGATTTTATACGTGTAATATCCTCTGAAGATATTGAATTATGAACTCTTTAACTTAAATAAGGTAATAGATTCAATTGTTGAAACTCGAGTCATGAACCACTTAGAATTAAAATTTTGAATCTGTCTCTAATGATACATATAATTGACCTCAACTTGCTTGAGATTAACACATAATTGCTATTAGTCACATTGAAAGCTGGTACCAAACTAACCAGATAAAGAAACTTGAACAGTTTTTGTATAGTTATAATGACTACAACTTGGTCAACCTGAATCATTCATGATGACAAAAAATTAAGGAAAACAAGGCAAAGTTTGAAATGGTGAACAAAATTAGTATAGTCAACTTTCAATTTCCATTTTCCAACAACAATCTTATTGTTTGTATGAGAAACCAAAACTTAAAAATATGAAGAATAAAAAGAATTCCATCATATTTTCAACTTTTGACATTATGCCATTTATTTTGATTTCACATACTGTACTATAACGGTCAAGTTTTCTTTAGAATCGATATATTATGTTATATTAGTATATGTTTCGACATGTTTTTAATAGTATTTTGCCATGACTTCTTCATTTTTGTTATTTCTTTTTCCGAACTACTTTGACATGTTTTTCATCGAGCCAAGGGTCTATCAGAGACAACCTATGTTCCTCTAGTGTAGGGATAAGGTTTGCATAGACCTCCCATACTCAGACCCCATCTTGTGGGATTACGCCTAGGTAGTTGTATAACAACATTTCGCTACAACAGTCAGAAAATATCCAAACAAATCACGTTTTATAAAGAGGTTTAACCGTAGTAAGTATGATATAAAATAAAGGAATTTTGTATTGAGGTAAAGTTTGTGAGATGGAACTCCATCTGTTACAAAACTCACCATTGTCCTAACAACAATTGAATGTAAAAGGAGGCAGGGGATTGTAAGTTTATTGGTAACTTTACAGTCTCTGTGGATCAAGAAACCTCAGCCTCTCGCGCTATCTTTGTATCGAGCAACCTAGACATGTATACTATGAACACTACTGCTAAATTCGGGGTAAACAAGGGCTAGCACAGCAAAACTAGCTCGAATTTTTCTATGTACTGTTGTTTTTGTTGTCTTGAGGGTTATAAACTTCCAAAATTCCTCGATCTAGCTGAGATTTACATCGATGATTTCCATATCCTTCCTTCGAAGGATAAAATGATGATTGAAACATCGTCATGGTACTTCCTACGATCACCTTGAGGTATATCAAGCAACTCGTGAAAGTTCAAGCCTGCAAAATCCAAAATGAACGTTGTTTAGAACGATTGATATGAGACATTAGTAGTTAGCAAATCTCTATGGCAATGATTCTGAGTGTTTAGTATTTACCAGCTTTCTTAGCAGCTCTGAATAAGACTTCTTCAACGAGATGCTGGGCAGGATCTCCCTCAGGGAATATAGACATAAAGGTCTCAACTTCCGAGACTGCTTCTTCGTTGGTGAAGTATTGGTAGAGCCCATCGGATGATAAGATCAAAAACTTGTCTCTTGAACCAAGTGTGTGGTGGTGAAGTGAAGGTAAACAGTTGATGTATGGTGAATTTCCAATGTAGTCAATTCTGAACATCTCTAGAAGTGCATTGTTCCATTTTGCCTGTAAAATCATAGAAGTCGAAACGATATCAATACAAGGCTAATAAAACAATCTTCAAACAAATCAGCAGCACGTTCAGGTGAAATACAAGCTAACTACAGTCAAACCTCTCTATAACATCATTGGTTGTCTGGATACTTTTTGGTTGCTATAGCAAAATGGTGTTTTATACATAACATATAATATAACATAAAATGAAAGATGGAATCCACGAGAAAATGATTGTTATAAAGAGGTCTGACTGTAATAAGAACACTTGAAAGATTTCAATTCGAACAATACTGGTGCAATATAGACATGTGTTTGTTTGTGTTAAGCATATCGCTTCATATTTCATTAGATTGCAAATATAGTTAACAAGTTCAAAAAATGTTGAGCAAGCCAGGCATCGATATGATCAATGATACAAATGAGTTTATAGTCGATTCTTAATACCTGTTTGAGATATCCTGCCCCGAATGCTCGAGTAACCTTCAAGGAACCTTTCACTCTATCATTTTTAATCGCGAACGCATCATCAGGATGCTCACTTCTAATCCTAACAACTTCCTGCAATCATATTCACAAGATAAGCTCAACATAAACATACGAAAACAGGAAAAATACAAAACGTTTCTTGCAATTACTTATGTAAATGAGCTATGGTTTGTTACCTCTTTGATAGATGTGCTATGATCCATAGTAAGTTGAGCTGGAACAAGATTATGTTTGCGATCGGATTCAGCTCTATAGAGTGCATCAATGCTGCTAACACTCTGCTCATTTATCCTTCTGAACTTGCTAACAGAAAGATCAGATTCAAGATTTTGAGCTAAAACAGCACGACTATCGCCAACGTTCAACAAATAAACATCTTGATCCTTAAGCAACATCACCATAACACAAGATCCCATTAAGGCCAATTCAGGATTCTCATTCACCATCATATCAGCAATCTCCAAATACAACGCCTCAGTCTTCCTTAACCCTTCAGATAAAGCCTTCAAGACATCAGAATGATCAACACCAGAAACCCCATCAAATTCTTGATTTGGAACAAAATGTTCCACTTTACTAACACCCGAATTCCTCAATGAAACAACCTCGTTGCTCATCGAATTCTTGGGAGTTTCTGACTTATCATTCCATAACAACCCTTTAAGTTCTTTATACACATTTGAATAAAGATTATTCAACAGAAAATCAGTAGCATCAGGTCCATTAAATCCATCATAAATACCAACAAAAACCCATCCATGTTCCTCAGAAATCACAACATGTACTCTGTCTTCCCCTGCTTTACCTTGTGCCCATTGAACATTTTGGCCTCTAAATGAATCATTTCCTTCATCATCATCATCACCCAAACTATTTTCACTACTCAAAACATTTCCAACATTATTATTACTCTCTATAAATTTAACTTCACTAACATTAATAATATTCTTTTCAGTAAATTTCACTTCTTTATACCCAAAAAACGAACTCGTAAACACTTTCTTTAAACTTCTAATCAAGCCCCATTTCTTGGATTTCAGTTTATACCTTTGTATATGATCATATTGATTCTCCATCGGGCCCGAAATAAAGCTCCTTTCAATCGGGCCCGACATGAATCCCCTCTCTACCGGGCCCGAACCTAAGCCCGTGTTTGATACACGGGCCGGGATCGGGCCGGAATGAAAAACACCCCTCGGAATTGGCTGCAGAGGGATAGATGAAAAAAACTGAGAGCTCTCAAAAGCTGAAGCTTTATCTACATGAGCAGAAAAGTCAACGAGGGCCGTTGACAAAGGTGTGAAAGTGTTTGCCGATATGGAAGCGCCGGAGATTGTACAGAACGCCGCCGTGGTGGTGGTGCTGGTGGTGCTGGAAATAGTGGTGGTGGTTGAAGAAGAAGATGAATCATCGGAAAAGGGGTGGGGTTTTGAATACGGGTCGGGTCGGATATAGCAAAAAGAATGACCCAAACCTTCATCAAGTGGATCAGTAAGGTTCAAATCATTATGTCTTTTTGATATTTCTCCAACATCTCCGGCGAAACAATGATTCAATTTTCTAACTCCATTACCCATTTTTTTGAGAAAAACCCAGAAATTATTTCTACTAAAATCAACAAATCAACAAAAAAAATAAGATTTTGATCATCAAAGGTTCATAAAGATTGAATTTTTATGAAGAAATGTTGTTGAAAAAGTGATTTTTTTTTTTGAAAGTTCAGAGGAAGTGCTATGGCATGAGGATTTAAATGGAGAAGAAAAGATGTAAGAGGAAAGAGAAAGAGTTGACTTTTGATAAACCAAAAAAAGAAGTGGAATATTATATTAATTGAATTTTGCTAAAAATAAAAAATAAAAAATAAAACTGATACTGTGTTTTGGGTGGGCAGTTCACTGATTAACTTTTTTAATTTTTTTTTTTTAAAAATAATATATATATATTTTTTTTTTTTTTTTTTTTTTTTGGGTGGGGCGTTGACATTCAATTAAATAACGTTTTTGTTTGATTCTTTGTTTTTTGTTTTGGGCGGTGGGTGAGAAGTCAGGAATTTTTTTTCTTCCTTTGGGGTGGGGGTGGGGGATAGGGGTAGGGGTGTTCATAATTCGGTTTGATTTGATTATTGATTAAAATTAAAATTAATTTAATTAGTTTTAAAATCTTTAAAATCAAACAAATGAAAAAAATAATCGTGGTTTGGTTATTGTCGATTTAGTTCGATTTGATTTTTAATTTTTTTAATTTTTTCAGTTTGAAAGTAACAAATTTTTTAGGACATACGTATTTTGGGGTGGGGTAAGGGGGTGGTACTCCCTTAAATAATAATCTAATAAATTCTAATTTTGATTTTTATAATTTTAGTCAAATATATTTAATCTTCAATAATAATTAATTTGATACGTATTTTTTATTTATTCTGATTTTCATGAAATTTATTCAATTTTTAAGTATTAAATCATTCAATTTTCGAGTTGTTGATGTTAAATTTGTATAACTTTATCATATTCGGGGATAATATAGTTTTAATAAGTGATTAAATGTTACATACTTTTAGTTAGCTAAAGTGAAAAATAACTTTTTTATCAATTATCGAAGAATATTATTTTTTTTACCTCTTTTTATTTTGGTGGTGAGGATTTTTTTTGGGGGGGTGGGGTGGGGGGGTGGGGGGCTTGGAATTTTAGGAGTTAAGGCTAAGGTAAAAGCCAAAGCGTGTTCATTTTTGAATAATTATTAATATAGTACTTTGATTTCGAAAAGTCAAATGGAGCAACTCGTGGAATATGAGAATATTGAATGGGGTCAAAGTAAAATCAAAATTAATTTTTCTCTATTATAAATTTTTTGTGACATTATTTAATTAGACATAAATTTATAATTAATTAAATATTCATATGATTTTATAAATTAACTTATTAATACTCTGTTTGACCAGCAATACATGTTTACTATTGACTTTACACAATTCTTAAAAACATAAAAATAGAAATGATAATGATAAATTAGGAACTAAGTGTAAAATTATTTATTGATTTTATAAAATGGACAAATATTGTTTAAATCCCAAAATAGTATAGTGGATAACTATTGTTGGACGAAGCGAGTAGTAGAATGAGCATAATATCAATTTTCTTTAAAATACATAAATTAAAATAAAAAACATATTTTGATTTATTTTTAAAAAAAAATGGCATGATAACTAAGATGATAATTGTGTCAAGAAAAAATAATAATTTGGGTGCCATGTCTGCAGGAGATATGAATCCAGCTGGCTAAATGCTTGGCATGACCAATCATAGCTTATATATTTATTCCCCCTATTTATATTTCATAAAATAATCTATTTTATATAAAAATATATTTATTGGATATGAATTTTTTTAAAATAATTTGACTTATAAGTTAGTGGTGACAGAATTAACTATTTTTATCCTTTTTTATTTTTGGTTTGCTTTGACATCTCCAACACTCAACATCTTCTGACTTTAGCATTAATCACATTATTATCTATAAAAACAAAATTGGAATAAAGGTATTATTATGTGGATTCCAATTCCACCCTCTTTTTATAAAAGGCAAGGAGATTTAAAAAATTGAATAGGGGAAACTTGAATGAATAATTGACTTGAAAATATGAATTTCAATAACTTTTTTAAATACAAATTCACTTTAAAATTTATTTTTTCTTGTTATCTTAACAAATATTATGCTCATTAAGAAATTAATAAATATAATATATAGTTTACTGAACTATTCATATTTAATAAATGTCTCTTAAAAACTGAACACTATTGAAAAGATATAGTATAAGAGTATTATTAAAATATATATTAATTTTCTCTTAAATTTCTAGTATAAGAGTATTATTAAAAATATATATTAATTTTCTCTTAAATTTCTAAGATAACACATATTTAGGAATATAAAATATTATTGCTAAATTAAATTACACTTATTTTGAAATATAAGATATATCAAATTAGCCTTATCGTCAACTACATCCCTCACAAAACACACACACAAAAAGAATAAATAAATTGCAGTTGTCAATTGTCATCTTAATATCTAAGCATTCACTATATTGTTATCAACAATTATTATTATCATCCTATAAATAAAAAGAAAAGTGGGAAAAAAAAGGAAAAATGTAATAACTCAAGGTTACCAAATTAAATTGCTATCAACCTTTGAATTTGTTTGATCATGGAGATAAAGGTGGAACATTATAAGATTAAGTTTGAATTAAATTTATATTTTATTTGATTAAAAACGTAAATTTATTTTAAAATAAATTTGTACCTTCAACCAAACAAAACATAAACTTATTCCATCAAATTTGGTGTCATTTATCCTACCTTTCCGGCGGGATTAATTAACTCAAGGATGATTATAGTCATGTTGGTATTAATAATACATAAATTAGCTATTCATAAATTATTTATATAAAATTTAGTTATATGTAAGATATAGTCTTCTACATACTCTGCATAAATAACATATAAATTTCTTCATAACTTGTACATATATTGATTTTGCGAAAAAAGCAAAACATGAACCAAATATTATATTGGTAATGCTATGTTTTATGTTGGAAAAGAGAAGAAAAAAATTATTCGATCTCCCTTCGGCTCATAAGTAAATTAAATTAATTTTGATCAATATTTTAAGATATATTATTCATCATATTGATAAAGAAGAATAGTAACATAATACTTCTTTTCATTTAGTTTTTCAATAACTAAATTGTAAATTTTAAAATATTAAGTTAGTTTAGTTTAGCTCCAAAAATAAATTAAAATAACTATTTAAAAATGAAATATGACAATTAATGGGAAAAAAAAAATATAGTAATAGAATTGTAAAGATTATTTTTTCCCCTTTTTTTGTAACCAAACAATGTAAAGTTAGGCTCATTTTAATACATACATAACAAATTAAATGAGCATCCACCACCAAGAAAATGGAACATTAATAAAATCAGATTATTTTAATTAGATTTTTAAATCTCTTCTATTCTATCTTTTATGTAAAATTATTTTTTAAGCTAAAATGACGGTTAAATAGAGAGTATATAATAATATTTTAGTGGACACTTACTAAACAATTTTTTCTTAAAAAAAATTGACTTCTAAGTCAGTGGTGAAGAAATTAACTATTTTAAACCTTTTTATTGTTTTACTTATTTTTATTTGCCATATTCTTCAACAATCCACATCTTCTGACTTTGGCATTAACATATTATTATCCAAAACAAAAAAAATAAAATGGAATAAAGGTGTTATTAAATTTTGGATTCTTGTAATCAATTTCCAACATCTTATGTTAAACCAAGGAAATTAAAATTGATTAGAGGAAACTTAATTAAATAATTGACTTGAAATCTGAATTGAACAAACTTTTAATACACAATTTCACTTTGACAATCATTTTTCATTATGCATTTTTTTTTTTAAAAAGAAAAGCAAAATAATTAATAAGCTAGCCTTATGGTCAACTACATACTTCACAAAAAAGACATAATTGCAGCTGTCAATTGTCATCTTAATCTCTAAGCATTCACTATATTGTTATCAACAATTATTATCATCCTATCTATATTTATATAAAAAGAAAAGTGGGAAAAAAGGGAAAATATAATTATAACTCAAGTTCAACAAATTAAATGAACATCCACAATCAAGAAAAATGAACATTAATAAAATCAGATTATTTTATGTGAAGATTATTTTTCCTCATTTTTGTAACTAATTAGTATAAAGGCAAATTAATTTTAACACATGACTCCTCATGATTATACTGAAATTATTATTTTTCACACTAATAAGACACAACTCCTTGTCTCCTTCACATAATTACTTTTTGACCTCTTAGTCTTTCTTTATCTTCTTCCATCCCCAGAAATATTTACAAATAGTTACTTTTTAGCGTTTATAATTAAAAAAATAATTATGAATCTATAATTTTAAATGTTACACGTAAAACTTTTGAGTAATGTTTGAAGTTCATTTGTAAAATTTGAAACTTTAGTGTAATAACTATTTTTCGAAGATAGAGCTAAAATGTGGCTACCAGACACTCATTCTATGTTCCGTTTTCTAGTGGTGAAGTTAACAATTCCAGTATATATATATATATATAAATTCTAATAGGAAATTATCTTTCATAAATAATCGAAGAATGTGTAAGAAAAATAAGTAAAGGATATCACCAAAAAATAATATTCAAACTAATATAACTATATATATGGTTCAATTTGATGAGGAAAAATATGTATTATCCCTAAACTTTAATAATGCATTACACACCTAATATCCTAATCTTTCTATAAGAATAGCCAGCGGTAGAAAACTATGTACAATTACATCAACAATATATTCAGTATAATTTTACAAGTGAAGTCTCGAAAGTTTGATATATACGTAGACTTTACTCCTATCTTGTGAAGGTAGAGAGGTTGTTTTCGAAAATCCCTCAACTCAAGTAAAACATATTAAATCAGAAAATAAGCGATTTCGAAACAAAATCCTTCCTCTTAGCATTATATGTTTGAACAATTATCATCAATGGAACATAGAAAGGTGAAGAAACAACAATGATTACATTTTGGGCTTAATGTGCATTTATACTACAAGAGAGTACAGGATTTTGGGCCTGAAATTTCAGCCCAACAGGCTAATCAAAGATTCGTGGATCAAACTAGCATGTGATCGACAAGCCCATGTACATATTCACAAGTCTTGGTGAATCACCGTAAATGCGAAATGACAAACATTTATAGTATATTATTTAATTTAGCTACAGTTTTGGATATTTACGATTCACGGTTATAGTTTCTTAAATTTTGCTATTCGGCTCTTAATTGTATAAATTCAGAACTTGTATAATTCGGTTGCGAATTATGTAAATTCAGAATTTCTCATTGTAGTGGGAAAAACCTTGTTTCTGGATGTAGCAAATGAATTGCCTAGTTAAATTCTTTTATTACAACAATATATCAGGTGTAATCCACAAGTAGAGTATGTACCTAATTAAAAATTCTTTTCTTAAAAAAAAAATTAAAATTAAAATCCTTATTAAAACCTAAAGTTTATCCATTTTAATTAATTTTAGAGAAAGAAACGGAAAACGGTTGGCGGATAAATGGCGCCAAAATTAAATAAACAAAATAATAGTATTATTATTTTCTCTCTCCCAATTCTCTTCCATCCATTTCCTTCTTCTTCCTTCCCTTTCTCTGCAAAATTCAACCATGTTTGTGAAGCTTCAATTTATATACTAAGGTATTATAATGACAATGATAACGATGATGATAATATTTTAATTATAATACTCTTTTATATATGTGAGAGACAGATTCAGAATTTAAAAATCAGTAAGTGCACCATTTAATATATTACATTGCATAAATATTGGATTCATCTATGATTATTCTCTTGATCTTAAAGAAATTTATACCCTTATTTGTCTTTTCTTTTAATCTTATGGTATGGATGTGAAAATTGCTTTGTCAAAATAAAAATAAAAAATGGGAAGTTTTTTTTGTTTTTGGTTTAATCATGTATCTGATACTTGGATTCGAAAGTGATAAGGATGTCATGCAGAAACTTACATTGATTCATTTTTCTGTCTAGACAAACTTTTCCACATTGGTGGTAAAGCAATCCCTAACAAAGGCTACTATGTATCCAGAGATATTTTAACCCGATACCTCTGGTTAAGGATGAAGGAATACTCTGTCTAAACAAACTTACTCATGTATTAATCCTTTTTTCATGTATAACCGTGTTGTCTGGGCCAAATTGCATGCACCTCAACATATATCACAGTGTACTATTACCTCCCACTAGCACAGATACCAAGTAACTTTGAAACAACTGATTGATTGTTTATCTGTTCACTTTGAGATGCCCATATTATGAGATTTGAAAGTGAAACACACTTTATAGATCTTACTAGATGTAATTGAAATGGGGAAAGTTTGAATAAGTGAATTGTTGTTATTTTGTTTGATCATCTATTGGTTTTTAGCTAATTGTCTTCCTACATATGGTTCAGGTGTAGGAAGACTGAGGAAAGAAAAGGACCGCCTTTTGATAGAAGAAAAAAAAAAGGAACTCGCTAGGCCTTCAGAATAAAGGCGATTTTGTTGTACTATAACACAATGGGAAAGGGATTGCAGCACCAAGATCCTAGTATTAGTCCGGAAAATCCTCCGGGATGCATGTGGATACTTCACAGGAAACGCCTTCCGCGCAAAAGGAAGGGTGGAAAGCGAGTTGCTGGTGAGGAAAGAACAGAGAAAAAAAAGAGAAAACAAAATAGTTTTTATGTTTATTAGACTCTTAAGCATGTCATGTTAGATGTTCAGTTTATCGTCATCTTTATATCTAAGGCATTTTCAATAAAAAGGATAGGTGGTTCGTCTACGACTATTAGAGGCTTAATGTAGTATTGGATCACTATTTTCTTTCATTGTTTGAAGTTTTAAGCCTATAGATGGTGAAGTTGTATGTTGCATATTGCATACTGTTTAACA